>NW_012150875.1:636464-727096 GCF_000956105.1 Propithecus coquereli
GGGAGGCTGAGGCAGGAAGATCGCTTGAGCCCAGGAGTTCAAAGTTACAGTAAGCTGTAATCGAGCCGCTATACTCACTCTAGCCTGGGTGACAGTGAGAACCCATCTCTTAAATAAATAAATAAATAACAAGATAGGAAAGGAGGAAACAAAACTATCCTTTTTCGCAAACATCACTGTAGTATGTAGAAAACCCAAAAGAATCCATAGGAAAGACAGTAAAATTAATAAATGAACTTAGCGTAATTATTATAATAAGACAAAATAAAAATATAAAAATTAATTCCATTTCCATGTATCAGCGACAGTTGGAAAGTTTAAAAAATGACACAATTTGCATTAGCATAAAATATCAAATACCTAGAACTAAATCTAATAAGATACAGATCTCTACAACAGAAAAGAATGTAACATAGTTTTATAATTATTTGTGCATATATATATATGTGTGTGTGTGTGTACACACAGACATGAGTACACACACAGAAACTGAAGAAAATCTAAAACATGGAAGGATTGGAAGATTAAATATTATAATGATGTCAATTCTTTACAAATTGATTTAATAAAGGTAATACAATTCTAATGAAAATCCCAGCAGATCTTTTTCTAGAAAATGATGAACTGGTGCCAAAATGTATTTGGAAATATAAATGGCCAAGAATAGCCAAGACAATCTTGAAAAAGAACAAAGCGGAGGACTTACTCTCTGTGATAAAAAGAGTTTTATGATAAAGTCACAATAGTGAAGAGAGTTTGGTACTGGTGCAGTGACATATAAATAGACCAAAAGAGCAGACCAGAAAGTCCAGACGTGGACACTTGATTTAAAACAAGGGTGACAGTGCAGAGCATAGATAAAAGACAATCCTTTCAATAAATGGCACTGGGCCAACTGGATTCCACATAGAAGGAAACAAAACCTGACCCCTACCTCATATCATAAACCAAAAAAAAGTAATGCCAGGTGGACTGTAGATCCAAATGTGAAAAGTAAAACAATAAAACTAGAAGACAATACAAGAGAACATCTGGTGGCCTCAGAAGAGGCCAGTGTTCCTTTTACACAACATAAAAAGCACTAACCATAAGAGAAAAAGTTGATAAATTGTGAACTACATTTAAATTAAGAACTTTTCATCAGAAAACACCATTCAAAATACCATCATTTCCCTATCTGTAAAATGGAGATAATAATTGGACTTATCAGGTAAGGAACATTGTCGTGAGTTTTCTGTGACTTAATAGACAGATGTAAAGGATTTAGGCTATGTTTGGCACAGAATATAATCTTTAAAAAGTAAGAGTAAATGGAAGGCAAGGAAAGAGGCTCAGCGAGCAGCAGCCAGTCTTCACAGGAGAGCAGTGCAGTCAGGGACATACAGTTAGAGAAGCTCAGAGGACAGATCAGAATGAGAGATGAGCCAGTGTTCCTAAGCAGAAGAAAGGGCGAGAGTCACAGGCGAGGAGACACAAGGAAAACCCGAAGGAGGCAAAGTCTCAGGGAGAGACAGCGAGGCAGGGATGGAGGATCGGTCGAAAGGGCAGAGCAAGAGGAGAAATACGCCCCCTATGAGATAGGAGGGAAGAATGCTTTCGGTTTCAGGGAAGTTTTGGCAGAGTACAAAGGGAAAGAGATGCCTTAGTTTCTCCTTTCTTCAGGAAATAAGAACAAAGGTCATCTGCTGAGCCAGTCCGAGCCTGGAGTCGAACCCTCTATTGTCCAAAAGGAGTGACAACAGAGCATGTCCAGAAAGCACAGTGCACTCAAGACCAAAGCGAGCAGATGAGGCTTCCAACTGACGCTTCTCCGAGCTTCTAAACTAAGCAATGCGTTTTACTTTTCTGAGCACTGCATATGTGAAAGAAATCCAGTGAGCAATCCCCATCACTTAAACACCATGAAATTTCATCACCTTTCCTTCCTGACTTACCAGATGGTCAGTAAAACAGTAAAAAAATAATGGACGCCTAATAAAATGGTGTCATTCAGACAGAATCTCAACATCCTGACGATAGCCTGTATTCCACCTCATCACCCCTGAGTATCCTCAAGTGTCAGCTTAAACCAAACACAACACAGGGCTGTCAATGTGCAAAAGATTGGCTGAGCTCACCGGTTGAAGATGTTCTCGCTGAAAGCATACTTCTCCAGGCGAGTGAGTGGAGGCAGGTTATCCTGGCCTGGAATGTCCAAGAAGGCCGTTACCCTCATGTTGTCACAATCTGGACCATAGTCTTCAAATCCATCTAAAGGGGAAGAGGAAAAAAAGTACCCACAAGTGTGCATCAACTGTGACAAGTCACACTTGACCAAAAACATGGTCATGTGTTATTCTTTCTACCTTCACTGTCCTTTCCAGCTGAAGCATCTAAGAATAGCAAACTTAAGAATTCATCTAAAATGAAGTGAGCAGTTGTAGAATCCCAGAAGAAAGGTGACAAGGACCAGAGGCATAGAGCAAAGCAGGGCGCCTTTCTTTCAATGCTGTCTGATGCAGTCACCTCTCGCCAGCATGAATGGGAACCACACCCCCCACTCAGAAACAAGTGGACAAAGAGACTCACCTCCATGAAGAATGGCCATGTAGTGCTATCCAAATAGGTTTACAACAAGTAAGTTCGACCCTGTTAGCAAGAATCTGACAGCAAGTCCACTCTGCATGTGGGCTGTCCTAAATGTACTCACACAGCCTCATCTACTCTATGACATCAATTCCCACCACCGCCCCCGTGGCCTGGCTACACCCAACCAGACCCCTTCACATGGATGTGGCTAATAGGCTCCTCCAACTTACTCAGGCCCAAAACGAGCCAGTTATCATCCTTACTCTTTCTCCTTAAACCTGCTCTTCCCTCCAATGTAGTGGGGTGGCTGAGCTCATGGGCTCTTGCAGTCAAACACACCTGGAATAGAATGAATCCCACAACTACTACTTACTAGCTGTGTGGCTATACTGAATCACTTAACCTGTCTACACATCCATGTTCTTACCTTACGGGTGGGGATAAAACCCTACCCTTGTGCCGACAAGATGCTGGAACACGTAAGTTCACACATGTGAAGACCTACGAGATCTGGCCAATTTTGACACACCCCATGCTTTGGTTTGTAGGAACTGCCAGCGGCCCTCTCAACCCCCAAGGCATTCTGCAAATGCTGTTCTCCACCTGCTGTCTCCTATCTGGCCTTTAAGTCTCAACTAGGGTGCAGCCTCTCTGGAAAGCCTCCCCTGCCCACTCTCCTCACACCTCAAGTGCTCCTGGTGGTGGCAACCTTTGCCAACCTCCTGCTATGTTAGTGTTAATGATTTATCTGCAGTAGGAGCTCCCAAGGGCAGGATTGTGTCCAGCTACTGTTGGATTTTCCAAACCTAGCATGACGCCCTGGCACATTAAGTAGACGCTCATTAAACACATAATGCATAAATTCACTTTAAGACTATGCATTTCACCAAGGACGCTCTCCAACAAAACAGCAGAAGTTCTTAACCAACCACTAAATTAACTTAATCTTTGCATCCACTCTATGAAACACATTGACTAGTCCCAGGGCACACTGAGCATGCATAGCTAAGAGGCTACTCTGTGGGAATGATAGTGGTAAGAGGAGTTGTTGGGATAGTAACACAATTAAAAATAATGGCTACATTTTTCCAGCACATGTAATGGGCCTGGGCGGGGGCCAGGGAGGTGCTTTGCATACGTGATTCAATTCCCACACCAACCCAACTCAGTGAAGGCTATTCCTATCTTAATTTTACAGATGAGCAAACCAATACCTAGAGAGGGCAAGTGACCTCCCCTCGGTCGCTCACCTAGCTGGCCCGAAGCAGAAGCGGGCTCATGCGCAGCTGTCCTCTCCTGGAGTCCTCTGCTCACTAAGAGGCAGTTCTCTGTGCTCCCGGCCCTGCTACGCCCATTGTTCTTCCTACTCTAATTCAGTAATTTGGTGAAATACTGTGTAAAACAATGACATACAACTGTCAAAAGAAAGTTGTTATTTCTGAACATTAGTTTGAATTCTTCAGAAAGATTCAATAAAGATGAGTTACTAAAAAACAGCTGTCAAATTAGGAGTGGGTAAAACAAGTGGAAAATACTGTAAACACACTGTAAAAAAACAGTAAGGGCTTACATTCACGTTGCCTGCACAAGTCTTCTCACCCCGCACAAGACACTGAGCCTGGAAATGTAGACAAGGCCTTATGGGTGTGGTCTATGGAGGAAAGGAGAGGGTATATATGCCAAGACAAGGTTCAGATCACAAGATCAGCACATGAATCTGCATTTTTAGGTTAAAATTAAAAGTTTTCGCCTTCTTTTTTTCAGAATCCCTGCTATAACCAACTTTTTCTATTAAGCAGATATCCCCTCATTCCGTGCCTGCAGAAGAGGGCATCCTAGGGATGAGGCAGGTAGGAACTGCGTGGACTCAAAGTACGATTACTAAGAGGACTTTTGCTGTTTCAGAGAAAGCCTGGCTGGAGCTTGTGCACAGTAAAGAGAAATATACCTAGTAGAGCCCTCCCTTCCCTTACTATCCCCACCCAACCTTTCCATTTTTGATCTAGAAAAATAAAGAAAAGAAACAGGCTGCCAAGGACTTCCCTGAGGCTAGTTTTATCAAGAGAACTGCCTCAATTGTTAGTTCCAGAAAGATTACTTGGCACCTACTACAGAGGTGAAAACTATATAGCTGGGCGAGTAGCACTACTGGCACGAGAATGCAGAGGAGTCCTACCTGGCAGAGAGGAAAACCAAGGTCAATTTTGACAGTAACTGATAAGAGTTTAAAGTAAGAGATGACAAGTTTATGCCTAGGTTCTTCTTTGAAACACCAAGCACATTTTTTCTCAACTAATTATTTTAGGCTAGTAATAAAAGCTTATGAAAAATTTATACTGTATAACATTTACTCAGAAAAATTTAATAAAAGAATTATATATTTGTAGAAAAAAATTTGTGCAACATAATTAAATATGCCCTTTCTCTGCACCCTCACTGCCTCCGATGGCACAGGTCTACACTGGATCACAGCCAAGCCCTATGACCAAAGTCACCTGATATGAGCTATTCTCAGTGCATTTCAGAGCCCAGTAGGAACATGCAGCCTTCACCCCACAGATATTTACAGAGCACCCGCAGACCCAGCTGGAGTGGACTTGAACACATTACGTTTAAAGCAGTGGTTCTCAAATTTGGACGGTCACAAATAGTTTTGGAACCTGAAGATACCCATGGACATACACACTTAGAACTTTTCACACAGAGGCTGGGCATGGTGGCTCATGTCTGTAAACCCAGCACTTTGGGAGGCTGAGGAAAGACACTCACTTGAGACCAGGAATTCAAGGTTACAGTGAGCTATGACTGAGCCACTGTATTCCAGCCTGGGCAACACAGTGAGACCCTATACCAAAAAAAATATATTTAAAAGATTTTTTATAAAAAAAACTTTCCATACAGGATCAGGAGTTCCAAAAGATACTTTAAGGCCCACTGTGTACTTTATGGGTTAAGAACTTATCGTTTTAAAGTAACGGAAAATATCCGGACACTCTTCAAGAAACTATTTAGTCAGAGAACTAAGAAACTTAGCAATTAGTTCCACTAAAGAATAGTTGTTCTTGGAGAATATTAATAATCCTACTACACTAATTGTGTAAAACAATACTAACTATACACAAGGAAATAAAAGGTATAAGTCATAAAATACTGGATGATAATTTGCCCTTATTGGTTACTTCCAGTAAGCCAGGAACTATGCTAACAGCTTTCTGTGTAGCAGTACTTTGTTAAATCTTGACAACGACTGTATTATTCTCAATGTTTCTGCTAAAAAAAAAAAAAAAAAACAACAACAACAAAAAAAACACCCTGAAGCTCAGAGAGGTTAAGAAAGTTGCTGAAGGTCACACAACTAGAGAATGGCAGAGTCAAAACTTGAACTCAGACTCCAGACATTGCACTGTGCTATACTGCTAGAGAGGAAACCTACATTTTAATTTTCAAAGAAACCCTTCCTGCCTCCCACTCTAAGCCTCACTCACAGTGTCCTTTAGTTCTTCAAATACACCAAAATCCTGCATCTTGATTATTTTATACCTGCTGCTTCCATGGCCTGGGACACTCTCATTTATACTCCCCTCCTCCCACCTGAGCTTGGGTATCAGGGTCCAAAAGAGCCCACCCCTGCCCCCCAGAGAAGGCCAGTCTCCCACTGTAGCCTCTCCTGGAGCCGGGGGCTCTGTCTTGCCAACACTGGCCACAGAAGTACCGCTGCAGGGATCATGATTACACCATGACTAAGACTCCACAAGGGCGCGGTGACCCCAGTGCCCGGGGCAGTACCCAACAAGTAGTAGGTGCTCAATCAACAGGAGCTCATAGAAGGAATGACACCTTCAAAAGAAACTTGAATGCATGAAACCAAATACTGAAAAAAAAATGTTATAATATAGAATCATAAAATAAAGAAACAAGAAGAAGCCTTAGAACATGCTTGACAAGTAGAGAGATGTGCCCTAAAAACCAGCAACAGAACTGGGATTCTCAGAACCCAAATGTTCTACACGCCAGCCCAGCCTTCTTTTGATGGATATGCAGAAGAACTTACTGAGAGGCTAAAAGACAACACAGCCAAAGGGAAAGGTGATGGTCTCTAAAGAAACTGAAGGCCGGAGGGAAAGACTCCCACTTCCAGCCAAGATGGCTAAAGAGGGACCTGACTGACCCTCACCGTTTACACAACCAGAAAACCAGAACAAATAAACGTAACAAGAGTCTTCAGGCACCAGACAACAGGCAGCACAGGATATGACCCCTCAGAGTAGGGACACACACAAGGGGAGCCCCAGAGGCAGCTTCCAGCAACAGAGACCCCCATTTCAGGAGGCCTAGGAGGTTGGAATTTGCAGGGCAGGGAGCCACGGAGGTCAGCAGAGTGGCCTCCGTGAATCTTAGCTAATCCGTACGCAAAGGAGAAAAAGCTACCTGCGGCTGGGGAAAGAACCATCCAGCATTAAGACGGAGTAAGCAACAGTTTGGGTTCCCTCCAGGCAGAGAAGAACCACCTTGTAATACGTGGCACGTGGATGAGAATCTTCAAAAAAGTACTGTCTGAATAGTAGGCTAAATTAGTCTACAGTGGAGCCTTATCTAGACCTGCCCTAGCAGAGCTTTAAAACAAGCCTCAATGGAATCCAACGGAATCCAAGAAAGTTAACTAGACATCATAACAAAACCCAACATTATTGGATTTCCACAATTTGTACAGTAAAACCTAGCAACTAATCACACAAAATTCTTAATGTCTGGCATCCAGTGAAATATTACTAAACATGAAGAGAAGCCAAATAATATGACCACAACCAGGAAAAATGAATAAACAGGAAAAGTTCGCAAAAATGTTAGAGATGATGGAATAGAAAATTATCTTTAAACAGCAGCTAAGAGAATGTTTCATATATTCCAGAAAACATGATGATGTTAAGGAGAAAAAGAGAAATATACATAAGACCCACATGCACATTCAAATGATGACAAACACAATGAATGAATGAAAAGATAAACTGAATAAAATGAAGAGCAGATAGCAGAAAAAAATCAGATAACTCGAAGATATAGCAATAGAAGCTATCCAAAGTGAAATACAGAAAGAAGTGAAATAGAGAAAAAATAAAAAAGAACAAAGTAGCAGGTACCTGAAGACGATATCAAGCAGCATAATATATGTGTAAGGGGAGTTCCAACGGAAAGAAGCAAAGAAGAGAAAGGAAAAACAAAAAAAGATTAGAAGAATGGCTGAAAATTTTTAAGATTTGATCAAAACTATTAATATAAGCCTACAGATTCAAGAAACTCAATAAACCCCAAGCAGAATATACATGATGAAACATCACACACAGCACATCATAATCAATTGCTAGAAACGACTGATAAAGCAGAAAATCTTCTAAAAAATTTTTGGTTTTAATTGACAAATAATAGTTGCATATGTAAGAAAAAGTCTTAAAAATAGTTTGAAAACAGCCACATTACATAAAAAGTGAAGAAATGAAGAAAAATAATATTTCTCATGCAATGAAGAAAATGGCAAGATATCGTTAAGAGTATTAAAAAAAAAAATAGCCAAGAATTCTTTACCTGGAGAAATATCTTTCAAAATATAAGGGGAAGTACAGACTTTTAAAAACAAACAAAAGCTGAAAGAATTCATTGCCAGCAGACACGTACCATGAGCAATGTTAAAAGTTCTTCAAAAAGAAGGACTATGATACCAGATGGAAATTTGAAGCTACTCAAATTAAAGAGGACCAGGAATGGTAAATACATATATAAATATAAACAATATTTTTGCTCAGTTTTAAAAATCTCTTTAAAGAATAACTAACTACTAAAGGAAAAATAATAGCAATGTATTATGCGATTTATAGCATATATAGAACTAAAATAGCAATAAGGTAAGAAAACAAAAGGCATGCGAATTATAAAGGAAAAAGGAAAACTATATTCACAAACAACATGACTGTAGAAGATCTAATGAATTACAAAGCAACTAGAATAAGTCAGTTTTACAAGATTACAGGATACACATTTACAAAAAGCAGTTGTATACTAGCAACACATAATTAGATATGGAAATTTTTAAATACCATTTATGATAGCATCAAAAATATTAATTAAGAATTAATTTAACAAAATATGTGTAAGACCTATATGAGAGAAATCTTTTAAAAATTCTGAAACTAGTTATCCCACTTCTCAATTTTGTTATGTCAATTCTTCCCAAATTTACCTATAAATCCAATGTTATCCCAAGTAAAAGCTTAGCAATTAATTTTTTTTTTTTTTTGGAGACAGAGTCTCACTCTGTTGCCCGAGCTAGAGTGCCATGGCATCAGCCTAGCTCACAGCAACCTCAAACTCCTGACCTCAAGCAATATTCTGTCTCAGCCTCCTGAGTAGCTGGGACTACAGGCACGCACCACCATGCCTGGCTAATTTTTTCTATATATTTTTAGTTGTCCAGATCATTTCTTTCTATTTTTAGTAGAGACGGGGTCTCACTCTTGCTCAGGCTGGTCTCGAACTCCTGACCTCGAGCAATCCTCCCGCCTCGGCCTCCCAGAGTGCTAGGATTACAGGCCTGAGCCACCGCGCTCAGCCAGCAACTAATTTTTTCGAAGTTAAAAAAAGTTGATTCTAACTTTATATAGAAATTTCAAAGGACCTAGAACAGCGAAAACAATTTTGAAAAAGAAAAACAAAGTAGAAACACTCATAGCTTCCAACTTCAAGACTTACTATCACAACACTGTGATACCGGCTTAAGGATAAACATATAGATTAATGGAACAGGAGAGAGAATGCATTAAGAGGTCCACAAATCTAAGTTCAATTCATTTTCTACAAAGGTGCCAAGGTGATTCAATGGGGAAAGGACAACCTTTCCAGCAAACAGCACTAGAATAACTGAACAAACATAGGGAAAAACAAACATGGTCCTTACAGCATGTAAAATAATTAACTCAAAATCTATCAGACATAAATTAAAAACATAAAATAATAAAACTTCTAGAAGAAAACACAGAAAACCTTTGCGCTTTTGAGTAAGGCAAAGACAAAAAGCATGTGCCATAACAGAAAATACTGATAAATTAAATGTCATCAAAATTGATAACTTTTGCATTTCAAAAGAAGAAAATGGAACACTGAGACACAGACTGAGACAAAAATATTTGCAAAACATGGATCTGATAAGGGATCTGTATCCAGAATATATATCTTAGAGCTTAATTTCAAAAATGAGCACAAGACTGGAATAGACATCTCACGAAAGAAGACATACAAATGACAGTTAAATACAGGAAAAGATGTACATCATTTGTAATTATGGAAATGTCCATTAAAACCACAATGAGATAATACTATATGCCCACTAGGAAGGCCAAATTTTTTAAAAAACTGACTATACTAAATATATTAGCAAGGATATGGAACAACCGGATCACTCATACATCGTGGAAATGGAAAAAATAAATAAATACATACTTGCCACAAGACCCAGTAAACCCCACTCCTAGGTATTTATCCAAGAGAAAAGAAAACATGTTTACATGAAGATTTGTACTTGTATGTTCATAGCAGCTTTATTCATAATAGCCAAAACCTGGAAATAAGCAAAATATCCATCAACTGCTAAATAGATAAACAAATTGTTGTATATCCATATGAGAGAATACTTCTCAGCAATAAAATGGAATGAATTACCAATATGCTACAACACAGATACATCTCAAAAGCATTATGCCAAGTGAAAGAAACTAGACACAAAAGATTTCATACTGCATAATTCTACTAATATGAAATTCTAGAAAAGACAGAAATATAGTAATATTTATCAAATCAGTGGTTGCCTGGTGATATAGTTTGGATATCTGTCCCCTCCAGATCTCATGCTGAAATCTGATCCCCAATGTTGAAGGTTGGGGCCTCGTGGGAGGTGTTTGTGTCACGGGGTAGGGCAGGGGCAGATAGCTTGGTGCCCTCCTCTCAGTAATGAGTAAGTTCTCACTCTATCAGTTCCCAAGAGAGAAGAGCCTGGCACCTCCCTGCCCTCCCTCACTCCCTTCCTCTCGCCATGTGGTGCCTGCCCCTCTCTGCCTTCTGCCATGAGTGGGACCAGCCTGAGGCCCTCACCAGATGCAGATGCTGGAGCCATGCTCTTGTACAGCCTGCAGAACCATGAACCAAATAAACCTCTTTTCTTTATAAATTACCCAGCTTCAGACTGAGACACCTGAATTGGGGGGGAGGGAAGGAAATGTGATGGCAAACGGGCATGAGGACACTTTTGGGGGCTTTGGAAAATGTCTTGTATCTTGATTATGGTCCCATGGTTGTGGTCACACAACTCTATTTGTTAAGACTCATCTTAACAAATTAAACTTTGGTGAATTTTATTGTATATGTATTATACATCAATAAAAGTGACTTTAAAAAAATCAAGAAAGATAAGTAGAAGACATAACATCTGTCCCTTCTTCTATTCTTCCCAAGCCAGGTCTTATGGTGGCAACAGTGAATCTACCTGGCAAGTTGCTGGCACTGCTGTGATGAAAACGACCCTGAAGAGCATCGAACTCCCTTTGCTCTGATCCCATAATTATGAAGTGACCTTGTGATCCTAACAATCTCCTTGAGAACCCCAATTAAGATCCAGAGAATACATAGTAATTATGAGACCACAGGGAGTTGCAAGGCCCTTAGGGACACCTTCATTTCATCATAAAGATGTGCAAAAAATATACCTTAAATTTGCCAGCCTCCTCATGTTTGTCAGGAAGATCCTATTTGCCCTTGACTGGTGCTGAAAAAGCACCGTCAAGTTCTTACTCCCGGCTTTGTCCAGTGGAAAGCTGACTTATGAACCCAGATAACTCAGCCTTCTAGGCAAATATTTATCTCATTGTTACAAATAATAAATTGACATTCTGTTTTGTATTCTAACATCAGTCCCCTTTTTCATTGCCAATATCACTATCCTACCCCAGTGTGGTATCCCAGAGGAGCATGAGCTTTGGACAACTAAGTTCAAATCCTTGTTGCTGAGATTTCAAACATGACAATGGAGTTGAAGAGAATGGAACCCCCTGAAACACACACACACACACACACACACACACACACACACACACCCCAACAAAATATTTTAAAACATAGAAAGACAGGAAGGACAATTCCAAGGCCAGAAAAGAAGATAGAAATCAAAGTGAAATTAGTCAGCAGAGGTTGACACCCTATGACAATATTTAAGATCTAGATACCAGTTTATAGGACTGGATTTCTGATACCCACATGGGGATAAAAGATATGGGCAATGAATTTGAAATCAATTTGCCCCATTATAAGACAGCTGTGGATATGGGACTATATACAGTTAGGGTGGGAGTGGGAAGAGGGGTTAGTCACTCTTGAGAAATCAAAACCAGAGGTCTGCACAGCCTGTTGAGTGTGTAGTCCAAATTCACACTAACCCCAAGTACAGGATATACCCAAGCTGAGCTACTAAGAGGATCGCCGACACAATTCATTAAAATTGCAAGCATTCCAGTAGAAGCAAACAAGAAACTGTCTCAAAGAAACACTTTCACACCCAAGACACGTAGGACTTCATAAAACAACCCCTAAAGATAAACAGGCAATAAAAAATTTTACACTACACATGGCTACAACCTATAATCAGAAGAGTTAGTAGACCAAACACACAAGAGAATTCACACCCCAAGATTAGAAATATTAGAAAAATCCAAAATAAATTTTCAAATAACTATCCCTAGAATGAGTAAGGTTAAAAAAAATAAACATCATAATAAAACAAAAAGAGAACAGTGTGGGGGCAGGGCAGAAACATTTAAGAAAAAACCAAGTAGAAATGAAAAATAGAGACAATGTAATTAAGATTTCCGTAACTGACTTAAATAGTAGTTTAGACACAGCTCAAGAGAGAGTTGGTGGCCAGGCGCGGTGGCTCATGCCTGAGGCGGGCGGATTGTTTGAGCTCAGGAGTTCGAGACCAGCCTCAGCAAGAGCGAGACCCCGTCTCTACTAAAAATAGAAAGAAATTAATTGGACAACTAAAAAATATAGAAAAAATAAGCCGGGCATGGTGGCGCATGCCTGTAGTCCCAGCTACTCGGGAGGCTGAGGCAGGAGGATCGCTTGAGCCCAGGAGTTTGAGGTTGCTGTGAGCTAGGATGACGCCACGGCACTCTAGCCCGGGCAACACAGTGAGACTCTGTCTCAAAAAAAAAAAAAAAAAAAAAGAGTTGGTGAGCTGGAAGACTGATCTGACAAATCACCCAGAATGCTGCACAGAGAAATAAAGAGATGGAAAATATGGGACAGCAATTAGAACACATGAAGAATAGAATACTAAGGTCTATGATAAGTCCAATAGGAAATCTAGAAGGAGGAACTAGTAAAAATTACAAAGGGCAACATCCAAAGAGATAATGGCTAATAATTTTCCAGAACGGAAAAAAAAGATGAATATTAAATTTGAAGAAGTACAAATCCTAAACTGAATAACTAATCCATATCTTAGATGCACTGCAAAATACCAAAGACAAAGAAAACAGAAAAAATTAAAGATGAAGCAGATTTCCCACTGAAAAGATGATTGAAGCACAACTATATAATCAACAGGCATGTGGAGCCTTGAGTCAGAATACCTGATTCTGAAATCCAGCTCTGCCTCTTAGTGGCAAGTAACCTTGGATAAATATCTCACCTCTCTGATTCTCAACTCCCTCAGCTTAAAAAGGGTATAACAATGCCTACCTTAGATGACTGCTGTAGTGCAGACTAAATAACATAAGACAGATATGGTTATATAGCACCTGATACACATAAGCACTTTGAAAAGCTCAACTGCTATTGTTATTATTAAATCGCTAAGCATATTACATTACTGATACTGCTTATGTTTCTATCTCCAGAGTTCAGGGCAGCCATAGCCAATAGAAAGCGTGCAGGAGGGGAAGAAGGGGAATCCCAGGAAGAAAACATTCAGAGAGGGGAAGCCTTTGTATTAAACTCTGCCCAAGCCCTGGTTTGGATCATGCATTTGCGTGGCAAACCCCAGTCAGTATAGCTAAAGCTAAAACAATTGAACTGAGATTTAGAATATTATCCACTATAGGAGTGATGAGTTAACAGTTTGACCCCTGTCAATTTAAGTGCCTACTAAAAGAAAATAAAACAAAAAAAACAATATTCTTTGGAGGCATGTAGCAGAATCCAGAGATTCTATAACATATAACATTTACAATATCCAGGTTACAATCCAAAATTACTCAATACATGAAGAAACAGCAAGACATGAACTAGCTGAAAGAGAAAAGAATCAAAATACACTGACTCTGATAGTACCCAAATATTAGAAGACAAAGCTTTTTAAAGTAATTATTATAATAATGCTTATGGATATAAAGGAAAATATGCCAGTAATGCATGAAAAGATAAGGAATTTCAGCAAAGAAATGTTAACCATAAAAAGGCACCAAATAAAAATTTTAGAACAGAAACAATATCTTGAATCTTACAATTCGCTGACTGCACTTAACAGAAGAATAAAAATTACAAAATAATGACCAAAAATTCCCCAAATTTGGTGAAAGACATAAATGTCCAGAATCAAGGATCTTAATGAACCCCAAGAGGACACAGAAAACTTCACCTTGACATAGCATAGTCAAACTGCTAATAATCAAATGTGACTATCTTGAAAGCAGCAGAGAAAACAAATATTATATACATGAAGCAATAATTTGAATAACTTTTGACTCTGACCAGAAACAGTAGAGGCAGAAGACAGTGAAACCACAACACCGAAAGGACTGAAAAAAAAAAAGCTATAAATCCATAACTTGATATCCAGTGAAAATACCCTTCAGGAATCTGACATTGTCAAATTAAAAAGAAAACAAAACTAAAAATTTGTTTCTAACGCCCCCTTTTTAACACTGCCAGCCAATGCAGACTACAAGAAATGCTAAAAAGAAATTCTGTAGGCTGAAGTGGGATGATACCACTCAGAAACCTGTATCTTCAAAAGGAATCAAGAGCACTGGAAATGGAAAATATAAAAAAACTATTTTTCCTCTTAATTTTAAAAAAATGACAGTTCAAAGCAAAGAAATATAACCTTGTACTATGGAATTTATAACATATATACAGGTATTATATATTTAAAACTGTAACATAAAGTGAGGGGGCAATAAATGGAACTATACAGTTGTCAGGTTTCAACATTTTACATAAAGTGGTATAACATCAACTCTAACTAGACTGTTTCTGTCTCTGCAGCTAGACTTGAAGGTCCTTTAAACACTCATGTTATATGATGCCTGGCACACAGCACACACTTCATAAATATTGGTTTCTATAGAAATCAGTCTCCTGAGATTCTGATTACCAGGATTCAATTCACGAGAGCCTAGGAGCCTTTGAGAAAGCTGAGAAAATCTAGCTTTCACAAAAATAAACCTGAGATGCAGCATCTAGCCTAAAACCACCTGGAGCTATACCCACAATGTGAGTTATAAAGTTTTGCACTTCTGCTCGCAAAAATGAGATATCTCAGTTTCAGAAAAGAGAAAAGAGGTCAAAAGCTATCATATAACTGCTAAAATAAAATCAATGAATTCTACCATTCAATATAGTGTACATGAGTTAATCAAAGTATTCAATTATCCCAATAATGAATATAGTACATTTAAATTTTGGTAATTCATATTAAGTACATCAGGAGGGACAAAGAGAGGAACGATGTTTAAAACTCATCTGAAATTGTAAGAAATGTGAATAACAGGAATTTTTGCTTTAAGAAATGGAATTATAATTTTACAAAGAACCAGGCTGTCTAACTGCTACCTTCCTGGGAGAGTTCTGCATTAATAGATTGTTGGTGGCCAACTGGCATCTCCATTCTATCACTCATGGGTTCTACACTCTCCGATTGCAGCTTTGACCCCAGCTAGCCCTACTACGAAGGCACAGCCTGGTCAGAGCTCAGACAGCTTGGGCCAGCACAAGCCAAAGTGCAACAGATGGCAGGTACATTAAATGTCATTAAATCAAACTGTAGGAAAGTCACTCCCCATTCTTCATTCTCTAATTAAGTCAAAGAAAGTTTCCTTTTGGTGCTATTGTACCTTGAAAACTTCCCTAAAACTGGTAATCTTCCTTTTAATACAAAGCAGGTCTCATATGCAGAATCTTTTGCAAGCACTGTGTGTCTCTAGAATTTAAATAATGTTATTTTATTTCTGTTTTATGATATTTTGGCTAAGTTTCATTTAAAGCAACTGATACAAGTTTCCTAAAATGTGTTTAGATAAAAAGTTATTTGATATAAAGAAAAATATAGGTGGTATAGTGATAAAGTAAAAATTAGAAAAAGTGGTACACAAATGATTGGCTTCTGAAAAATACTGGCTTGGTGCAATCCAAAGAAAATACTCCTACTGATAACATCATATTCATATGCAAAGAATAGTGCCTTTTACACCAAGTACTGAAAATCAATTTTTTTTATCATACAAGTAAACATTTTCTCTTGTGTGGATCAACATGCTTTCGAAATTAGAAAATCCTATTTGAGTACAAATTAATGAGATTATGAGTAAGATTATTACTATCTACCTGTGAATGATATGTTAGATTTTTTTTAGCTCCTTAAAAGCACCAGGGTTTACTAAAACGTACATGCAATATTTGGATTTCCTTCCCTCAAACTGAAAAGACAGAGCCAGCATTGGCATCAAAGTCAGCTGTGAAAGCATTTTGACCCAGTTCCGTGATTAATAACCTCTTCCCGGGACGTTTTAACGTTTTTTTCTTTATTAAGTCTTTAAAGACAAACTAAATCAATCAACAGCTGATGAACTATATAATAATAATAGAGCAGGATTTCTCAACCTCAGCACTATTGACGTTCTGGGCCAGATAATTCTTCGTTGCAGGGGCGGGCACTGTAGGATGTTTAGTATAATAGTATCCCTGGCTTCTACCCACTACATGCCAGGAACACCCCCTCCCCAAGTTGTGACAGTCAAAACCATCTCCACACATTGCCAGATGTACCTTGAGGGGAGCGAGGGAATCACCCCTCAGTTAAGAAACTGTAAAAGAGAAAGACTTATCAGGTGTCAGTACCTGAGGGGTTTCTGGTCAGTGGAAAAGATCTGGCCCACCCTGACCTCTTCTCCCCTCACCTCCCACTTACTAATCGCCCTCGACGCCTCCAGCCACAAGGCCTCCTATTTCCCAAACACTCTAGTCACTTCCCCAGCCAAAGGCCTTTGCAGTGGCTGATCCCTCTACCTAGAACTCTCCTTCCCAGATGTCCTCTCAGGTTAATTCCTTCTCCTCTGTAAACTCCTTGCTCATTCATCATCCTCTGAATGAGGCCCTGACCACCTTATTTTGAAATTACGCATCCCCCACCTTACCCTGATCTAATAATACTTTTCTATTTTCCCACAGAACTCATCACCTTCCAAAGCGCAAAACATTTACTTCCTATGTTTACTCTTCATCAGCTGTGTCCACCGCCCAACCCCACCCTCAGGGTAAGAATCTTTGATTGATTCATTGACATGCCTGGCCCACCACAGGTACTCAATAAAGGTTGCTGAATAAATGAATGAATGGTAAAGTTCTGCCAAGCTAATTTGCTGTGGCCCGTGACAATGGCAGTAGCACAAAAAGTGATTCCTGCTGTCAAAAAGAGTGTTCTAGAATTTACATTTCTAGCCACTTCTAAGATGGTATATTATCTGGCAAGTGTTCACAGGAACAAGGGGTTAAGGTCCGCATGGCCATATCACAAGCAGTCAATTATTCTGGGACAAGACAAGTCCAGACCACACATAAACATCAGGAATCTTAAGCATTCAAGTCAGAAATGAAATATGAAGTAGCATATAAATAATTCCTTGCTCAAACTTTTTTCATTTTTTTTTTACATTTTAAAAGTTACCAATTCCATTATGAAAGCTTAATATAATGCAGAAGAGAAAAGCTTTCTGAAGCAAACAGTTTCTAACAATAACTTCAAGCTGCCTTGACCCAACGTAAAATATAAAATAAACCAGTATCGACCATGTTTTGACTTCCACATCTACACTATGATAAACTTTTGAGCTGCAGCTGCTTTCTACGTTTCTGCCACTGTCTAGGTCTACTGGCAAGTGTACAGGGGACATCACTCACGCTTTACCAAAAACAATTAATACTTAAAGCTAGAAAAGAAAGTACGGAAAGGGCTCGGAGAAGCATTCCTGCGATTTGCAGCGGTCGGTGCCTCTCTCGCCATCCCGTATGCAGCTCGTGCGTGTAGCTGCTGTACACACATGAGCCACCCTGTTTCCCTAAACTGTATGCCTAACATACCTGCAGCTCTGTGGCATCACGGTCAGTGGCTGTGGCTGCTACCTGCACTCCAGGGAGGTGATCCAAGTTTAAAAACCCACTTCAATAGGTAAGAAATAGCTCACCTCCGCCATCTAACACAAACCAGAGTGGTTCTATGGTTCTGAGCGCACACACCCAAAACAGGAGCAGCTCCTCTTCAGGGAGGTCCTGCTCACTTTGCAAAGAATAACAGGATTTATTATCTTTTGACCCTGATGCCGGGTAACAAAGGGAAAAAAAATGAACTCTTCTCTGGTGAAAAGGCCCCCCAGAAAAACGTATTTCTGGACCCCACAACTCTGAGAAAAAAGGATTTACCTTCCTCAATGCTAACTACTTACCCAAGGGCCAACTACCAACAATAATTAACACTGTCAGTATTCCTCATTTAAAACAAGTTGGGGTATAAAATAAATCAGATGAGGATGCTGTAGTTAAAACGCACTGTGGATCCTTGAGTACTTGCCTGTACGCCAATGCTTTTCACCAGACACCAATCTGTCTTAAAGCAGACTAAGTACGAATTAATATCTTAAGTATAATGTTAGGTGAATGTGCTTCACAGGTTCAAGTACAGTGGGTATTATCTAATAAATAGAAGGAAAAAAATACAGGTCATTTTGCAGCAAGAAAAGAATCAAGAGTTCAGTGCAAAAAGATAAGGCACGTTAACAGCCAACCCACCTCGAACACACTCTTCCCTCATGGTTAACTTCAGGTTACAATGTTAAGTTGCAATTCAACAAAGTACTGGTGATTCAGAGATGAAAAGGCAGGGTTTCTGCACTCCAAAGTTCCCAAGGGAACAAAGATCATCATAACCGGAACATCCCTCGAGGCCACGGTGGCGAGAGCCATGGGACAGAGGTATAAACAAACACAGGAGGAGCATTCTGCTTGGAGGAGAGTGGGCGAGATGGGACACAGCTTTCCTAGGACAGAAGTGTCATGTGAGCTGGCCCTTGAAGATCGACTATGAATCTGCCACACAGGAAGAGAGAGGATCTGGGAAAGAGAAAAAAAAACATTCCAAGTGAAGGGATGAGCATGGCAGAGGAAAGTACACCGTCCGCCACCTTCAATGGTTAAGGGGTGCTGGAGATTTCACAGGAACCCACCAAGCCCTGACTGAGCAGCCACACTATAATTGGTTTTAAGTGAAAAGGTAAAAAATAAATAAAGAAATAAACACAATAAAACATACCCAATGAGATACTTTTATTGGCCCAGACATGAGCAGAGCTGGAGCTAGAGGCAGAATGCTATGGCACGTCCATCCTAGCAAGCATTTTCATTAAGAACCCGTTCTTCAGGCATTCCCAATATTTACGATTCTCCATTCAACATGTCATCCTGTCACTATAACTCTATGTGAGATATGCCACCCTGGGCCAGACCAATTATCCATACGATCAAATATTCTGTCTCTGACATAGCACTAGGGGACATTGGATGGGGAACATGATAGACGTGGTCCACTATGTCTATGTCTGACTCAAAATATTAGAAGACAGGTTAATGGGGGCCAGGAAGGAGTTCAGCCTTATTGGCACAATGTGTACTTAAATAAATATCAGAAGAATGTATTAATGTAGAGCTTATAAAAATAAAAAATTTTTAGAAGGTCTCATTAAGCCACTCTTCAATGAACAATAACTAAGTCTATGTAAGGGAGAACCAGAATAAACCATTCCCATAATGTGGTATTTGAAGTATTTTTGCTCTTCTAACAGGCTTATAAGTACTAATGCAGATTGCTACATTGGGACTATTGCTAAATTGGGACTATTTCTAATAGCTAGACTGGACAAACCTAATCCATCTAACAAATAAAGAACACTCAATTCTTCACTGACTTTTGGAGGGGAACTGACCGCTGCATACTGCAGGTCCTTGTTGACTTAACCAAATTTCAGTGGCAAGTTGCATAGGCAAACTTTCTCTATATAAATGTCATTCTCTAACAAGATCCACACTGATTTATTAGCTCTCATATAAGCAGATCCGTCCAATGCATAATGTTTTATATTGCAAATCTTTGAGGGCTACTGATGGCTATTACTAGCACTACACAATGGGCTGGCTGAAAAGACCAACTTAATTCATGGGCAGCCATCCTTTCTACACCATGCATACATGGAAATTCCTCTTTGATTTGTGGCTTTAATCACAGCTTCCAAAATCTGTCATTATTTATGGCTCTGACTTTTACACCGATGGTCAATGGGAAGCACTTACTCAGGTTACCTGATGAGAAAGCACTTCGCAGCTCATAGCAGTTCACATGCACCATTTTGATATTACACATCTCAATTTTCCTGCTGACTCGCCCAGTCAGGGGATAGAGTTGGAAAAGGTGAGGGTGGTAGAGTCTACACGGTACTAATGAATGAAACAGTATTAATTAAAAATGCGACGAGTGCTCTAGTCAGACTTGAGGCAGATGCAAAAAGAAAAGAAGGTTGGTTACAGAAGAAAGCCAACAATCTTGAGGGTGAGTGTATGGGGCAAGAGGGAGTCTCTATTTTCCTGCTATTCAAAATATTTGAAACAATCAAGCAATGCTGACCAAAACAGTCACTTCTCTACGGACCACCTTGGCAAAACTGCTAGGAAGGTCGCCCTTGTCATTGCAGAAAGCAGCAAATCCGCCACAGATGTGCCAAGTTCCACTCATGCTTCACCCACGCTCCCCTCACATTCTGCTCTCTCTGCCGTCCTTCCCTTTTCCTCTTTCCCTCAGTCCACAGTTATGTCCCCCTTCCCTTGACTTTTTAAATCCTTACTTTTTTATAAATTTAAATATAACACACATATAGAAATATGTCTAAATGATAAGCATTCCGCTTGATGAATTTTCACAAACTGAGCACTTCTGTGCAACCAGCACTCAGATCAAGCAAGAGAATTTTACCAGTGCCTCCAAAACCATCTCTCTCCCTTCCACTTACTACCCCCCCCAAGGGCAACCACCTCCTGCCTTCTACTTGGATTAGCTTTGCTTGGTTTTGTGCTTTGTTTAAATAGAACCATGTAGTAAGCACCCTTTTGTATCTGGCTTCTTTCCGGTGTCTGAAATTCATCCACAGTACTAAACAGAGTTGCAGATCATTCTGTATGAATTGTATGAACATAGCACAATTTATAGTCCACTGTACTCTTGGATGTTTGAGTAGGTTCCAAGAATAGTGCAACTATGAACATGTTTTTTGAGAACATATGTTCATGTTTTCTTGGGCATAAAAACAGGAGTGGAATTGTTAGGTCATTGAAATTCTTTTCTTTTTTTTTTTTTTTTTTAAGGTTTTCAGAGTAGATATAAATAGTGCAAATGTGTTCTGGAATCTTCCATTCATGAAGAAAAGCCCCTCCAACCCCTCCAGCTGCTCCTTCTTGAAAGGGTATGCATTCTCCTGCAAGGCTATGTGGCCCAAGAGCAGTGACCACTCCCCAAAATGCCCAGTGCCTAGCCAGTACCTAGAACACAGTGGGTGCTTAATAAATGACCATGAGTCACTAGACTACAGGCTACGTTGCCTCAATTTCCAAAACCTACTCAACGAATTCAAATCTGACTCTTGCCCCTTGCTGAACTGACCCACTTCTCACTGAGGTCACTGAAGACCCTCTAACTGCCAAACTCCACGGCCTGTCTTCAGTCCTCATCTTACCTGACCCTTCTAGGGCAAGTGACATAAGTAAATGATCACCCCAACAAAACCCTGGCTTCAAGGTCATCCTGGTTTCTTATCTCCATAGCTAATTACTAGAAGCTTCTGCTGCCCAGAGAGCTCATGCTCCCCTTCTTCTCCAACACCCTCCTCTCATCTTGCTCAATGACTCCAGCTACCACCCACCACTGATGACTCTTACAACTACTCTCCAGAATTAACTGCACTCCAGAACTAGACAATGCCACCAGGAGCTCCTGTAAGCATCTCAAAAGAAACTGTCTCAGCTGGAAACCTTAACCCCACCCACTAATCCCCATTGCCCAAAGCAAGCTTCTCATGTGCTGCCCAGTGCCGTTCACTATGCTGGACCACAGTGATCCAAAGATAGGCTGGTCTGAGGACAGTGGTGCTTACAACTAACTGATCACAACCAATTACAGATTTCTTTGTTCCTTCTTCACTCCCACTGCTTCACGTGACTAGCCTAAAAAATAAAATAAAATGAAGTTTAAAAAGATGGGTAAGACCAATTCTGGTAGACAGGAGTAGACATTTGGCTGTGCCTGTGTTAAATGCTACCATGGGGCAATTTGGAGAACACAAAGAAGGGACACCTAACCCAGTTTGGGTAGAGGGGAGTGGAAGTGTCATAAAAGTTTCCCACAGGACCTGTCTCTGAGTTGACTCTTCTCTCCCATCAAAAATATTTATCAGCCCTGCTCCCTGCTCTCATGCCTGCCTCCTCTACTGACACCCCACTCCCCTTGCCTGGATCCCTGGAACACACTGAGAGTCCCATCTTGGCTTGTTTTGCTACCAGTCTGTCCTTTCTTTAAAGCAGAGCTCAGCTCTAATCACTCCCCTGTGCAAATTCTCCAGTGGCTCCCTGGGATAAAAGGCCAACACTTTACCTTGCAGTGGACTTATGGCCATGCACAGCGTGACCCTGCCGCCTCTTCTCACCTCCTGTGCCTACTGCTCACCACACTGCAGACACACAGGCCTTCCCACTATCCTTGACGAGAAAGAGCTATTCCCGTGATGCTTTCTCTGGCCCTTCATGAGAATTATCTCCACCTAGTCACTCAAACCTCAACTCAGGAGCACCTCTCAGAGCTCCAGAGAAGTCTTCCCTTGCCATCAGACATAAGCAGTACCTGCATCCAACCACACTGTGCTGGCCCTTTCGATCACACTCACCTGCTATGTGTCCTTCACAGCACCTACCATAAACTGAAATTGCCTCACTCATTTATGTTTACCTCTTTAATGTCTGTTTCTACCACCGGACTGAAAGCTCCATGAGAGCAGAAACCAGGTTTGTCTTATTTGCCTGTGTCCACAATGCCTAAAGTAGTGCCTGAGACTTAGCAGCCCCTTAACAATACTAATCACATGAATGAATCAATGAATAATACCAATGAATGGTAAGTCCTCCAAAGTATAGTGGCTAAGATAAATTCTGCAGCCAGACTCCCTAGTTTAAATTTCACCTCTGTCACTTGCTAGCTGTTTTATTTTGGGCAAGTTACTTAGCCTTTCTGTGCCCCTTGTGAGCCTTGCTCAGCAAAAAAGCAGGGTTAGGCAGGGCGTGGTGGCTCATGCCTGTAATCCTAGCACTCTGGGAGGCCGAGGCAGGTGGATCGTTTGAGCTCAGGAGTTCGAGACCAGCCTGAGCAAGAGCGAGACCCCGTCTCTTGGACAGCTAAAAATGTATAGAAAAAAAATTAGCCGGGCATGGTGGCACGTGCCTGTAGTCCCAGCTACCCGGGAGGCGGAGGCAGGAGGATCGCTCGAGTCCAGGAGTTTGAGGTTGCTGTGAGCTAGGTTGACGCCATGGCACTCTAGCCCGGGCAACAGAGTGAGACTCTGTCTCAAAAAAAAAAAAAAAAAAAAAAGCAGGGTTAAAGATACCTACCTCGTAGGGCTTTTGTACTTAAGTTGTAATACTGCAAGCGCTCAGAACAGAGCTTGGCACATTGTTAGTCGTAAATAAATAAATGGCAGTTTTTGTACCACTACTTGGTTGCCTTCCCAAGACATCAATTCAAGCAAAACATTTAGGGACTCCCTACTGCCTCCCAGGCTAAGCCTTAACCCCACTGGCTGGTGAAGCAGATTCTTCACTAACAACCTTCAATTCCATCTCCCGGTCTCCCCGATTCCTTCATTTCTATGCACTCCTTGTTCCCAAGTCTCCAACCTTCTTTCTCACCAGGCTCCAAGCAGACTGGGGCCCTCTGGAAACTCGACCTCTGTACACATTTTGCCTGGAATGCCCATGACCTTCCCTGGCCTAACCCAACTCAAACACCACCTCCCCTCAGAAGGCTTGTCCTCCTGCTCCCTGCACTCCGTCCTCTTAATGCCCAGCTCTTCGTTCACTCGCCTGCCCGACACACTAGGCGCCTGACACGCTGCATCCGGGCCATCTCTACCGTCCACCCGCCTCCTCTGCAAGCAGTGGGCCTCTCACGAGCTGAGCCCAAGGCTTATTCATGCCTCTGTCCCCACACGTCTGGCAGAGGTGGCACCTTGGAGGAGCTGGAGAAACACTGGGTGCAGGAATGAATGACTCTCCAAACGTGGAAACCAACCACTGCCCTCCCCTCTTTATTGTTTTTCCATCAGGATTAAGTCTACCTGGCATTCTGAAGGTCAAAACTACTTTTCCTTCCATTAGCTAGGTTTTGCTACAAAATTTGTTTAAAAGAGCTTATTTTGTGATGAAGAAAGCCATTTAAAACTCTTCCTTTTAAACAGAGACAATTTCAGGGAATTTCTGATGCTCATGTTTGCCTCACAGGAAATGGAAAATATAGAGCAACAAAAGTAAAATGCATTATGATGACCAGAGGGAAACAAATTTGATTCTGCTTCCACCACTCAGACTCCTTTGTTCTTTGCCATTCTCATCCCGCTGGGAGGAAACAGGTACATGTTTTTATCCCCAACACACCAACACGAAAAATGAGACATGAAGTTTGAGCGACTTGTCAAGGGTTATTAAACAAAGCAGAGGTTGTCCTAGCAAAAAGCTCAGCTCTTCTAACTAAACCTAGTGGGAAAGACACTAGCAAGTTGGCTCAGCTAATCGACATACTAAGGGGCTCTAATGGAATAAAAACAAGTTTGATTTAGAGAAGGAGTCAGTAAACCACCTCCTGTGGGCTAAATTCAGCCCACCGCCTGTGTTTGTAAAAAAAGTTTTATCAGGACACAGCCATGCCCATTCATTTGTGTTGTTTATGGCTGTTTTCAGGCTACCCTGGCAGAGATGAGGGGTTGCATCAGAGACCTTTTAACCAGCAAAGCCTAAAATATTCATTATCTGATCTTTCACAGAAAAAAAATTACCCATCTTGGATTCAGAGAATAGTTTGATGTCTGGATTTTGTTCTATTTCCCAAGCATTAGAATATTCCTGTTAGAATGGTTTCACTTGACAGGGAGATTTTCATAAAAAATAGTTGACAATCTTTGATTCAAGTTTATATTACAGTGCAGAGGAAAAGTTCAATGTTTGGTTTATGGCTCAAACTAATAGTTTCTCTGCTTTGGGAATACACAGGTTGGTTGTGGTCCTTGAAAAAAACAATTTTGCAAATGTAGAACAAAGTGGGCAGGTGAAATGGAATGCTTTCTGCTCTGGAAGATGTCTTTTATTCAAGGTTGAACATACACTGTTCCTTCTAACAGTAAGATTCAAAGAGTCTATATATATTTCCTGGCTTAGCTAATCCTATTTTCACCAAAAGTCCAGGTATCATTTGTTGGCACCTAGCTTTTCTCATAAATAAAAGCATGCCCTCTTCCAAGTTTTTTCATGGATACCTCTTGAAAACTAAACACTTGAAAAGAAATACATTGTCCCCCAAATACTAATGTATTTCACAAGTAAGTCTTTTGAAGCTAAATGCACCTTACGATAACTTTGCAGTGACTTCAGAATTGAAATCCAGCCTTCCAACTCTTCCTGCAGATGTTTGATCATATATGACACTTTCATCTCATTTTTTTAAACCTTTTACTGTGGAAATTTTCAAACACACACAAAAATAGAGTAGTCTCCAGCAACCAGATCCGTCAAGTATCAACATTCTGCCGTTTATTTTTCCATCCATCCCTCCTCTCGACTTTTGTTTACTTTTTGCTGAAGTGTTTGAAAGCAGACTTCACACATCAAATCATTTCACTCATAAATGCTTGTTTGTTTCTGTTAGATAAGGCCTTTTTCCTTTGAACAAAACCATGACACTATTACCGCATCCAACAAAATTAATAATAATTCTTAATATTATCTCCTATACCCAGTCCAAGTTCAATTTTCCCCCACTGTCTCTAGAACATCTTTTTATAGCTGGTTTGTTCAACTAAGGATCCAAATATGACCACATACTGTATTTTGTTGATAGGTCTCTTAATATCTGCAAGATTCCCCTCATTTTTTTTCAACTCATCACTGACATACATTTAAATTCTAATTGTCCAGGCAAACCTTACCAACAGTATAATACCTTTTCAGCCCCCACAGGCTATAAGCAAACCCAGGCATTCATAGGCCTTTGAACCCTTAGGCATAGACTCATATAGCTTTACCTTCCACTGCCATTCAACATGAAAACCAATATGCCAGGCTATCCCACACATTTTCTGCTCTCAAGAGACGGAATTTAGATCGCTTCAGCAAGCCAATTCTCTAAAATCAAATCTCTTCTGTGCTGTGATGGCCTGAAGACTCTGAACGATTTAAAAACCAAGACATCCATTCATCATGGCTTTTTTGAAATTAGCCAAACACAATCAAGAATCACAAAGTAAATCAGACAAGAGCCTCATAATCTATTATTGGTAACAATAATCATCTTAATTGAGCACCTAGATCATGCAGAACATTGGGTTATAAAAAGGATGACCTATGTCCCTGTCCAAAGGGACCTGCTGTCTAAATGGAGAGGCATCGCATCATTTACACAAAAATGCTCAAGGAGGACAACAGACACAGTACCGCCCAAACCGACATCCATGCCCCAATCACCGGGTAGGGAATATTTGAGAGGTCGATCTGCATGGTGGAACAAAAAGAACAAGAGTCAGAACAGCCTTTGACTGCTAATTCTACCATTCATGAGCTTTGTCACACTAGGTAACTTACTCAACCTGATTCTCAGTTTTATAATTTGTAAAGTAGAAACAATCCTACCTACCTCACAGAGTAGCAGCTGTTAACACTGAATCAGATCTTATGTGAAAACCCAGTAATGATGATGATGATAATAAAAAAACTGAATACAGTACTCACTTTGCCAGGCACTGGGCTAAAATGTTTTCTGTGTACTAACCCTCACACCAGTCCTGTGAAGCAGCTCCTCTTCTGATGCTATTCTCCAGACAAAGAAATTGAACAGAATGGGTGAGTGATCACCCAAGCTAACACAACTTCAGGTGTGAAAGAGCCAGGATGTAGGTGATAGAACTTCAAGATTCTTGCTGTCAATCATGGCGTGATAATGCCTCCTAATATGACCACAGTGAGGTGGGGGGCAAAGGAGGGTAGGACCCAGGGCAGTATAAACTGGGGAAAGGAGGAGACAGGCCCTTCTATTACAGTCATTAGATTAACTACATTATAAAGTCATAAGACACAGCAGCCCACAGCTCCCATTCCTGCCCAAAAATGAAGCCCCCAGGAGGCTCCTGGAGTTGTCCTACCCAAGGTGTGGTTATGTTCAGAGCCATAATGGTGGTATCCTTCCTTACCAGGGCAAGACTTCAGCTGTCTGCTAAAGAATATTTAAGCCATTTTTATTTTTTTTAGAGACACGGTCTTGCTCTGCCACCCAGGCTGGGGTACAGTGGTGTAATATAGCTCACTGTAGCCTTGAACTCGTGGACTCAAGCAATTCTCCTGCCTCAGCCTCCCAAGTAGCTGGGACTCCAAGGGCACACCACCACACTTGGCTACTATTTTTAGAGACAGGATTTCGCTATGTTGACCAGGCTAGTCTTGAACTTCTGGACTCAAGCAATCCTCCTGCCTCAGCCTCCCAAATTGCAGGGATTACAGGCGTGAGCCACCACACCCAGCCTACCCACTTTTTATTACAAGTCTCAAACATCTAATATTTGTTCAAATAGGGACAAAGTAAAATCATAATTTTTCCCTATATAATCTCCTACTTTTACACATGTATATACACAATAAATGACTGAAGGAAACTAGCCACCAGAAAAGAGATTCCACTACCCTGTGGCCACCATACTGTGAGAAGACTGACCTAGCCAAGCAGAAAAGGTACCTGGAAGAGAACTGGGGCCTTGACCAACAGTCCCAGCAGCTCTCCCAGCCAGCAGCCAGCACCAGTGTCACCTGTGTGAGTAAAGCTATTATGGTCCTTCTCACTGGAGACCACGTGAAGCAGAAGCACCACCCACAGCTTTATAAGACATAAACTGCTCTTGGTTTAAGCCATGGAGTTCCGGGTGAATAGACAAAGCTAATGGCTAAAAAAAAAAAATCACCTTTTCCAGCCAGACCAAATATCAAATCTATAAATGAGAGGCACGTCACAGCAGATCAACATTGTTTATCAACGGAAATGGAATGTTCAGCTCTGTAAACCTGGTTCTACACTGTACCTGGCTCAGCAGTGTTAAATAGATGTTAATAAAGAGGGTACTGATAACAATAATAACAGTAGCCAAGATTCACCGGGTGTTTATGACACACAAGGCTTCGTGCTAAACCCTTTATTCATTTAACCCTCACAAAAGCCTTTTGAGATGGGCCACTATAATGCCCGTTCTACAGATGAGGTCTTAGCATGGCACAGTGACTTGCCCAGGATCACACTGCTAGTCAACAGCAGCACAGGGTTTCACTCCCTGGCCATCTGACTCCAGAAACGGAGCTCTTGAATTGCTCCTTCAAGTGTCCTGCTACTTTAATAAAACTGTCCCCTTCTAAAAAAAAGTTAATGTTAGCAAAGGGTTTAACACTGCGTGGTCTATGCTAAGTTTTCAGTAAACACCAACTCTTATTAGGAAACTTGCAGATGTGGAAGGGGAAGGGGAGAGAAAGTACTGCACATGACTGGTACATAGTAAGCCCCCAATTATGTTAGCCGTTTGGATGGTTTGTACAGGGCTTCTTCACCAGCACGCATCCGAGTTTGGTAACTTTGTTTAGTCTGCCACCTCCACCTCCGGCCCGTGAGCTCCTTGAGAGGGGTGGCCACTCACCCGTGGGTCCAGAGCCCAACACATAACGTGGCCCAGAGCAAGGAGGTGCTCAAGACATGCCCGTTGAATGGAAAGGACATGCTTCGCTCACCACAAATGCGAACTTGGAGTTCCACAGTGACATGTACCCCAGCTAGCAGCCCTTTAGATGATTACAAAGAGAAGGCAGAATGGATCAAGTGAAAGAGACCCACCTGAGCAACGCGGGCCAGTGGGCTCCGCGGGTGGGCGACGGGGCCGGGCGTGCGGCCGGGACAGGCGCGCAGAGCCGGGCCGCCCCCCGCCCGGCGTCCCGAGCCCACGGGGACAAGGACTCCCCACTCCCAGCCCTCCCGGGGCGCTGGCAGAGCAGGAGGAGGAGGGAGAGAAAGTGACAGGAAGTCAGGAAAGTTTCCCAACAACTACAGAAGTCTTGCCCCGGCCGGGAGTGCTCCTCCCGTCAGCCCGCCACGCCCAGTGAGAAGGGAGCGCCAAAGTGGATCGGGCAGTTGGGGGTCCCGCGGTTCTGGTCCCAGCATGGAGGGCCTGGCCTGTAGCTCCCCCCGCGCTTCATGTACTGGGAGTTCTGTGAGAGAACCCAGGAAGGGGCGGGGACGCCCCAACTGTTACTTACAATCGTCTAAGTCATCCTGCAAGTCCACAAAGTAGAGGGGGATCTCTGAAAACCAAGAGACACACAGGAGTTACTAGGGGGCTGCGGCGGGCGGGGTCCCCCCAGCCTCGCGGGGTGGCCACGGGGCGAGGGGGAGGGGTCCCACTCGGGCGCCCCCGGATCCGGCCCCACTCACCCGCCATCTTGGGATGGGTCTGGGGGCGGGGTGGGGGCGGGGTGGGGGCGGGGCCCCCGGGAGGGGGCGGGACCACTGGTTTATGGCCCCGCCCACGGCCCGCGCCGGCCCGCCCCGCCCTCGCGGCGAAGGTGGCTGCCGAGGTGGGCGGGGAGGTCAGGTGACCCGGTTGGCGTCCCAAGATGGCGGCGACGGCGGCGCCCGGAAGGCCGCGGCGGCGTCCAGGCTACTGAGGCGGGTCCTGGGTAGCTGGCGGTGGACCGGCCGAGCTGAGGGCCGGAGGACGGGCGGCCGCGGCCTCTGGGCGCCTCGCGGCCGGGGCTAGGCCGTGTGGCGGCAGCGCCGCCGGGGAATGCTTGTGTTGGGCCCGGCCTCTCCCTCCTCAACTTAGGGCGGCGGCGGGCCCGCGCCCTGGCTCCCGGGCCATGGCGCTGAGGGAACTCAAAGTGTGTCTGCTTGGGGTGAGTGGCGCTGGGTCCGGCCGGGAGAGCCGGGGGAGGCCGGGCGGGCAGGGGCCCCAGCGCCCCCACATCCCCTCCACTCTTTCCCCCCCCGCCTTCGTCCGAGACACCGCCTGTCCGCCCCGTGGATTCTCTCCTCAGCCCCAGGGCCGTCCCGCCCACCTTGCTGCACCCTCCTGAAGGTCCTGGGACCCTCCTCCTTCCCCTTCCTGGAGCCCTTGGACTCTTCCCGCCCCCCAAAGAGCAGACAGCCCCCTCTGCCTCTCCATTGCATCTAGGTTGAGAGCAGCTCTTAAAATAGTTTTCTCCCAACTTACTAAAGTACTAATTGGGAGTTGACCAAGTCTCCCAAAGTAAAACCAGTAACAGGTCTTTAGGTTTTACAAGCAGCCTTATCTTTCTTTTTGTCTCTTCAATGTTTTTGAACTTGTGGGATACCCGTGACACTTCTAGAAGAGTAAAGTAACTTCCTATGGAGGAAAAGAGGGTGTTCAAATAGGAAACCTCAAAGACTAGTTCAGCTTCCTGTCTTGTCAGAGCAGCTTGACCATTTGAAAGCCTCCTTTCTGAGGTTGATGCTCTTTTTTCTGAGTTTGTTCCTTAAAGATCGAAAAATTATTGGAAAATAATATTTTTTTGCCCCCAAATAGGGTGGCGCTAGGATTCATTTGGTGATAACTCAGGAAGTAATTCAGGAGTTCACAGTTTACTAGTATGTGTTCAAAAGCAAATGGGCTTGTCACTTTTCACACGAAACAGAAACTTTGGGTCTTTCAGAAGGTCCTAATGTCTCTTAAAAAGTGCAAAATCTCTCTTTATAACACGTTTGAAATCTTCTAATTGCTGAATTTTTTTGAAAACGTCTTTTGTGTCCCTCAGCTTATACAATTTACACATCTAGGATTGTTTTTATAAAAATCCTGAACTTGGCCAGGTGCAGTCATTCATGCCTATAATCCTAGAACTTTGGGAGGCCAATGTAGGAGGACTGCTTGAGGCCAGGAGTTCGAGACCAGCCTGAGCAAGAGCAAGGCCCCTGTCTCTACAAAATATATTAGTAGAAAAATTAGCCGGTCATGGCCATGTGCATGTGTAATCCCAGCTACTTGGGAGGCTGAGGCAGGAGGATTGCTTGAGCCCAGGAGTTGGAGGCTGCAGTAAGCTATGATCACACCACTACACTGTAGCCTGGGCAACAGAGCAAGACCCTATCTCAAAAAAAAAAAAAATCCTGAACTTACGCTATGGAGTAATTTTCCATGTCTGTAAGCAGGTAAACTTTTTCTCAGTCACACATCTCATTCTATTTCAGGATACAGGTGTAGGAAAATCGAGTATTGTATGGCGGTTTGTGGAAGACAGTTTTGATCCAAACATCAACCCAACAATAGGGTAAGAGATTAAGTTTATTTAATATATATCCAAAGATGCACTGAAAGTCCTTCCAAACAAAATCTGTGTTGCTGCTGTAGGCCCTGCCATTTTACACAGTTAGCATGTTCTGAGTCGCTGATTCCTCTGGAAGGGCTTGAAAAAATACAGTGTGGATTGGTGTATTTTAGGAAAATTATCTTAAGATTTGTGGGGAGTGAAAACTTCAAAATGAAAATGTGAATTAAAGTTGTAAATATTATTAGACTAGACACAGAAGCTTCAGTCTATAAATATCAACAGCAGTTGCACCTTTAAAGAAGGCAAATGAAAACAGATTCTGGTACTATCCTTTCAGGTGTGTCAGCTAAAAGGTATTTAGATGATTTAAGTCCTTCCTGAAAAGTAGTAGGATGGGGCCCAAACCCTTCTTACACATTCCTATACTTAATTAACTGATAAATTAATGTTGAAATGTAAGGTTTTTTCGGATCTGGTTCTTGGATAAGTGCAGTTGATTGTATCTTTTTGACTCTGTGAGGAAACTTCAGAGTATTTAAAAGTCACAGTACTAATACTTTCTCTATGTGAAAAGTTGGGTTTTATAGGTTTTAATACTGTTAGGCTTGTAAAACTAAATAGCTGCTGTGCTTTATTTTTACTGACAAACCCCCAATCAAATGATTTCCTTCATTTAAAGAAAAATTCTGAATTATCCGTCTTAAGATAAAAATACGCCTTTGTCCTGTGTGCAGATCATTCTTAACAGAGAAATATTTTACAGCCCACAAGGGAAACTGCCATAAGATTATTCCGTGAGAAGTTATAAGCTTCTGTTTTCAGTTTATGTGCTCAATATTTTTTATCTACTTTCTTAAACTCTGTGGGTTTCCTACACATTTGAAGGCATGGGGATGAAATTCACCAATAAGTATTTCTGCAATTAAAATGCTTTTCAACATTCTTCAAGAAAAAACTGGGTATGTCCATGTTTAAAATGTGACCTCACCCTCCTCAGGGCCTGCCTGTTGCTACCTGCATGGGAAAGTGGTGATAGGAAGTGACAGCAAACAGTGCTAGTGATTCATTGAGTGACATAATTCACACTGAGTCAGAGCTGAAAATCCAGAATCCACAAGTTACCCAGACACAACCTTTGGCTGGAAGTGTTATCTCAAATGAGACAGAAAAATGAAGGATGTTGTTTTATCAATGTTGGTGAGCCCCGTGGCCCTGGCCGTGGCTCCCAGTCTGCCAGATGCTTGTGTTCCTGAGCCTCCTTTAATCCACTCTCTTCACTAGGGGTCTTGGCTCACATTTTATAGGAAATAAAGATACAAGGCTTTCTCATTTTCTTCTTCTACCTTTCCTTGTTTCTTTTTCCTCTACCTCAGAAGGTGGCTTTCTCCTACATGACCAACCCCCCACACACCCCTGGGCTCTGGAGCCCCACCTCTTCATCAGTTTTCCCCTTCCTTCCCCAGCCCTATTTTCTTGTCCTAACCTACAAACATGTTCCTAATCCACCCACCCCACTACAAGAGCACCATTCCCCAACCTGCCACTCAAATACTGGAACTCCTGAAAGTTACCACTTCCTCCCCTGCTACCCACTCTTCAGCCCTCTGTCATTTCTGTTCCACTCCACCATGCCACTAATACCACGTTTCCTTAGTACCAGCTCCCATCTAATAGCCAAAGCCAATGACTTTTTTTTTGTGGCTTTATTTATTCACAGAATATCTACTATGTGCCAGGAGCTAGACTGGGTGCTAGTGATGTAGCCCAAAGGTCTGCAAACTATGGTTCTTTGGCCTACCTCCTATTTTTGTAAATAAGCCACACCCATTTATTTACATATTTGTCTTCACTGCTTTGGGGCTATGAGGAGTGAGTTAAATAGTTGAAACTAAGACCCTATGGCCCACAAACCGAAAAATATTTACTCTCTGGCATTTTTCAGAGCAAGTTAGCTGATCCCTGGGTTAGACAAACTCAGTTCCTGCCCTCATGAACTTTACCTACAAGGAGGAGAAAGACATATTCTGTGACTAGTGTACAGGAAATGATTTATTCAACCCTTTTTTGTGCTACAAAGGAGAAATGTGGAATGCTGGGAAAGCATGTGATGGGGGCCTGACCTAGGCCTATGGGGTTAACTGATTCCTACCGAAACCAGTGAAGTTGCAAAGCACTGAAGTTTAAATATTGAAGCTTCTTCAGTAAGAAATTAAAAAAAAAAGTTTGTGAAAAGTGGAAGTAAATTAGGTGGCAGTGGGGAGGGGCGGTGGCTAGAGGAGAGCTGGAACAGGCATAGGGGACAACAGGGATTGTGAGGCAGAAGGGCAGGCAGGTTGGAGGAGTGCTCAAAAGGCTGGGGTGGTCAGGGAGGCTGGGGAGGCAGCAGGGACCAGGCCACGGGTGGGGCAGTGGTACTGGAGATCGGGGGAGGAGCTGACATCACTTACTGTACGACATGTCCCTGAATCTTGGAATGAAACTTCTCTGCCTTCCCTAGTGACTGCTTCCTCGCTGTTGTCTCCTGGCCTCTCCTCCTGCTCATTTGGTAAACGTGGGTCTTTCAGAGCTATATCCTGGCCCCTGTGTTTCCCATTAGTGCTCACCTCCTCTCCCACAGCTCAACTTCACTGGGTAGTGTAACCTCCAGGCCCATACCGCCAACCCATGATTTGGACCTAGTTCCCTGCAGTACTCAGTATCTGTCCCTCCTCCAGTCCTAAACACCTCATTCGTGTACTGGTGTTCTTCCCTAATGGCCCAGATGTGTTGGGCCCTGAAGAACCATTCTGCCCTGGACTTAAATTAGGGCATTGGCCATGTGCCAGCTGGGAGAACATCTGTACAAGAGACTGAGCCACTCTGTTGGGGTTAGGGAGGTCACAGTCCTGACTACTTCACAGGGCTATTGGGAGAATTCCATGACTTGATACTTAGAATGGGCAGAGGAAGTGTGCAGTGAATGTCAGTGGTTACTGTAATCACAATCATCCTATCTTGCCTGGACTGTTGAGCCAGTTTTGTAACCAATTGCCCTGTTCTTGGCTTGGCCACTCTAGTCTGTTCTCCTCATTGCTGCTGTGTGAGCTTCTTTAAAGACAAGTTTCATTTCCTCCATCAAGACCATGCCAGAGGAGACCTTTCCCAGTGTGGGCCCAGCCTCATCCCATCTGCTCCATGCCACCCCCCAGCACACACCAAGGAACACCATTTCCATATCTGTGTGCTTTGCACATGTTCTTCCCTCTGTGGGCCCTTTCTCTTCCTTGTCCCCTTGGCAAATTCTTATTTATTTGTCAAGACTCAGGTACACTGGTAGCCCCTCTTAAAGTTGCAGACTCCGAGGTCAGCAAGGGCCAGGCAAGAATGTAAATGGGAGACAGGCCTGGTGCAAACGTGAGGCGCTCAGGTGTGAACTGCCCAGTTTCCCTGCTTTCCCTGCACCGTGTCCCCCTTGCTCACCTTCTTACCTCCATGGGCATTTTGCTTCAGGTTCCTCATTACTTTCTATGTCTGATTCCCAAGGTTCTGAGGCAGACCCCTTCTTGTTGCATATTGTGTACTCTTGCTTGAAGACCTAATCTGTATCATGTAACTCAGTTGGCATCCATAGTCGGCATCCATATAAACATAGCTTATATGCTTCAGGTTCCTACTTCAGGATTCTGGGAGCCCCGTCCCCCAACAATACCCATACGCTGGGGGAAGAGAAGGCTCCCATTAAAATCACCACTATAGTGAGCAGTGGTCACCAGAGCTTACTGAGTTCCTCAGGTGTGCTGGAGCAGAAAAATGGTTGACTCACCAATCTGCATGTGGATGAACCCCACACCAATAACACCCAGTTCTCTCTTAAGCCTGGACTTGGAGATTCCACTCACCACAAGGCCTGTACCCACAGGTGGCCCACAGATACCAAGGGATTTTACATGTTTGTGACTGGGTTCATGTTCATGAATGCCCTCTCGGAGGCTTGGGATTCTGCTCACTTACCATGGACCCTATGGTAGAGAAAGGGACCAGCATGTCCTCAGTTACTTAGGCCCGCAACCTGGGCATCAAATCCCCTCCTAACTCACTATCTCCCTCCACCCCACCTCCAGCCAGCGGTAAGTGACTAGCTCCTGGCTACAGCATCTCCATTGCTGTTAGCTGACTTCTAGGCCTTCATTTTCCCTGGTGGGGATGAGACATGACTGGACCACAGTTCTGCTGCTTGCTAGCCAGTTAACTCTGGGCAGTTTAATCTCTGATCTGTGTCTTCATCAGCAAAAAAAGGATACTGATAGGACTGGCTCCATATTGTTAGAAGAATTTCATGCATTGAAAATGTTTAGCAAAGTGCCAGGGACACGGGGGCTCAATAAATGGCACCTTATTATTCTTTTTTAAATATGTAACTTGTTCTTAAAATTTTTTAATTATTTTTATCAAAGCAGTGTGTATATGGTTTTTAAAATATGCGGTGGCATTTAGCTATATTTTCTGATTGTTCCTCTAGATTTTTTCGTAACATGCATATACAGGTTGAGTATCCCAAATCTGAAATGCTCCAAAATCCAAAACCTTTTAATTGCCAACATGATAGTCATTGGAGGATTTTGGATTTCTGGATTTGGAATGCTCAACCGGTAAAATGCAAATATTCCAAAATCCAAAAAAATCCCAAATCTGAAACACTTCTGGTCCCAGGCATTTCGGATAAGGGATACTCAGCCTGTACTGGTGGCTCTTGGTCCCTCTCTCCTCTTCCCCTGCCCCTCAATTTTAGGCATTACCTACTGATTTTTTTTTTTTTTTTTTTTTTTTTTTGGAGCTGGGTATTTTGCCAGCCTCCTCCTCCCACCTCCTTCTGCATATCTCCCCTGTCCCCCACCCCATCTTTCCATTGAAGTTCTGCCATTGTAAGTCAATGTGGCATGGTGCTTGGAACACAGATGCTCAAGTAGGGCTGTTGCCTCCACCTCCCAGATCTAGCACTTAGTTGCTCTGTGGCCTTGGACAAGTTATTGAACCTCTTTGTGACTGAGTTTGCACATTTGGAAATTCTCTGTGGCATCTAAATTATAGGGTTGTTATGAAAATTGAGTTAAAACACACAAAAATTAGTTAGAATGATTCTTGCCATATGGTAAGCATTTGTTAGTAATTGTTATTTTTTAATAAACTTATAGTTTTGAACTTTATATAAATGGAATTAAACTATATACATATAACGTGTGCTTCTTTCAAACATTGTGAGATTCATCTGTTATTTCATGTAGTAATAGTTCATTTCCGTCATCATATAGTAAATATCCCACTGGATGAATATACCAGAGTTTATTTATCAATGCTACTGTTGGACATTTTGTTTCTCATTTGGACATTTGCACCTATTAGAAATAATTCTGTGAAGATCCTTGTACATGTCTTTTGTGCCAATATCCATGAATTTTGGGGAGGGATGTGTGTGTATATATCTCGCAGTAGAATTGCTGGGTTGCAGGAAACATGTATCTTCAACTCTGGTAGATAGCTTCCAAAATATTGTACCAATTTACACTCCCACCAGCAGTCTATAGGAGCTCCAGTTGCTTCATATGCTCTACATTGGGTATAATCAGTCTTTAATTTTTGCTGTTCTGGAGGGTGTGTGGTAGTATCTCATTCTGATTTTAGTTTCTATTCTCCTGATGACTAAAGCTATACTTTTTTTCGTATGTTTATTGGCCATTGGTCAACTTTTATAAAGTGCTTGTTTAAGAATCTCACTCATTTTTCTATTGGCATTACATATTGCCACTAGAAATATGGCAATTTTCTTATTGATCATATGATCATATCATTTTCTTATTGATTATGTGTTTTCTGGATACTAGTCATTTGTTGGTTCTGTGTGTTGCAGATATTTCTCTCACTCTAGACTAACCTTTTCCCTCTCTGAAGGGTCTTTTAATGACTAGGAGGTCTTTTTTCTTCCATATTCTAAATTTATTTATTTGTTTATTCATTATACTTAAGGGTATTTTTGTTGTTGTTTAAGAGACAGGGTCTTGCTCTGTCTCTCAGGCTGGAATGCAATGGCACGATTGTAGCTCACTGCAGCCTCAAATGGCTGAGCTCATGGAATCCTCCTGTCTCAGCCTCCTGAGCAGCTGGGACTACAGTGGCACTGCGCTGGGCTAATTTTTTTTTATGTTTTGTAGAGACAGGTCTCACTATGTTGCCCAGGCTGGTCCTGAACTCCTGGCCTCAAGCAATCCTCCTACCTGGGCCTCCCAGCATGCTGGGATTGTTGGAGACCTGAGCCACCACATCTGGCCGAGGGTTTTTTAAATTTTATTATTTTAATTGGCGCATAGTAATTGTAAATATTTGTGGGGTACATAGTGATGTTTTGATACATATGATTTGTAATGATCAGACCAGGGTAAGTAGCATATCCTTCATCTCAAGCAATTATCATTTCTTTGTGCTGGGAACGAACATTCAGTGTTCTCCTAGCTATTTGAAACTATTGTTATTAACTATACTCATCCTACAGTGATGTAAAACACTAGAACTTATCCTGTTTAGCTGTAATTTTGTATGCTTTATCAAATCTCCCCCTTTTTTTCTGAGACAGAGTCTCACTCTTTTGCCCGGGCTAGAGTGCCGTGGCGTCATCCTAGCTCACAGCAACCTCAAACTCTTGGGCTCAAGCGATCCTCCTGCCTCAGCCTCCCGAGTAGCTGGGACTACAGGCATGCGCCACCATGCCCGGCTAATTTTTTCTATATATTTTTAGTTGTCCGATTAATTTCTTTCTATTTTTTTTTTTAGTAGAGACGGGATCTTGCTCTTGCTCAGGCTGGTTTCGAACTCCTGAGCTCAAACAATCCGCCCGCCTCAGCCTCCCAGAGAGCTGGGATTACAGGCGTGAGCCACCGCGCCCGGCTCAAATCTCCCCTTTTTATTACTCAGTATTCCATGGTGTGGGATATACCAAAATTTATGTATTCATTCACCAACTGACAAATATTTGAGTTGCTTACAAATTTTTGCTATTATGAATAAAGTTGCTATAAACATTCATGAGCACATCTTTATGTGGACATACTTTTTTTTGGGGGGGGTACATATCTAGGAGTGGAATTGCTGGGTCATATGGTAAGTATGTGTTTATAAGAAATTGTCAAACTATTTTCCCAAATAGTTGTCATTTTATATTCCATGCAGCAATATATGAAAGTTGCAGTTGTCTGTATCCTTTCCAACACTTTGTATCATCAGTTTTTTGGTTTTAGCCATTCTATTGGACATGTAATGGTGTCTCACTAGTTCTGATTTGTATTTTCCTGATGACTGATGAAGGTGCTCTTTTCCTGTGCTTATTTGTGTCTATTCGAATTTTTGCCCATTTCTCATTGGGTTTTTTTTCTTATTTCTTCCAATCTATAGCTTTTCATTTTCTTAACAGTATCTTTTGAAGAGCAAAAGTGTTTAATTTTGATCACGTCTAACTTAATTTTTTTATGCTTCATGTTTTTTGTGTTCTGTACATCCAGGGTCAGGATTTTCACCAGTATTTTTTTCTAAAAATTTTTATAGCCGTATGTTTTAAATTTTGGTCTGAGATCTATTTCTAATGGTTTTTGTTTATTGTGTGAGGTAAAGATCAAGGATCATTTTTTTTCGGGTGTCAGCCCAGTCATTCTAGCAACATTTGTTAATATTGGACTCAGCATTTATTGAATTAAATTACCTTGGCACCTTTGTCAGAAGTAAGTTGATATATATGTGTGGGTTTATTTCTGGATTCCCTGTTCTGCTCCATTGACGTATTTGTCTAACCTTTTGCCAGTACAATACTATGTTGATTGATGTAGATTTATAGACATTCTTGAAATCAGTACATCATCCAGTGTTATTCTTATTTTCCAAATCTTTTTGGCTCCTCTGGGTCCTTTGCGTTTTTTAATACAGACTTAGAATCATGTTCCCCAATTCCTCAAGAGCCAGCTGAGATCTAGATTGGGAACACACTGAATCTGTTGATTATTTGGGGGAGAATGGACATATTAACAATATTGCATCTTTGACCCATGAACCTAGTATAGTCTCCATTAATTTAGGTCTTCATTGCTTTTTATCAAAATTTTTTAGTTGTCACAGTACAGGTCTTGCATATGTTTTGTTAAATTTATCTCAAAGTATTTTGTGGCTTTTTATGTTATAAATGGTATTTTTGTTTCAATATTCAATTGTTTGTTACTAATATATAGACATAAAATTGATTTTTGCATATTGACCTTGTATCCTATAACCTAGCTAAATTAGCTCAGGCAGTTTTTTTGTAGATTCCTTGGGATTTTCTTACCGAATCATGTCATCTATGAAAAGACAGTTTTACTTCTTACTTTCTAATCTGTATGCCTTTTTTCTTTCTTTTACTTCCCTTATTACACTAGGTAGGTAGGAGCTCCAATACTGTGTTAAGAAATACTGAAAGCCAGCATCCTTGTCTTATACTTTATCTTAGGGGAAAATCATTCACTCTTTTACCAATAAGTTTATCTAGGTTTTTTATAGATGTCCACTATCAGATTAAGGATGTTCCCTTCTATCCCTGAATTAGTGAGATTTTTTTGTCAAGAATCCTGTCAAATTTTCATAGGTAGTGTTTTGCATATTTTGAGCTATTTATATGCTTTTTCTTTTTTAGTCTATTAAAATGGTGAATTGCAGCCATTGATGCTAAAATATTAAACCAGTCTTGCATTTCTAGGATATATTTCTCTTGGTCATTATACATTATCTTTTTTACACATTGCTGGATTTGATTTACTAAAATTTGTTAAGGATTTTTACCTCTATGTTCATGAGGGATATTGGTCTATAGTTTCCTGTAATATCTTTCTCCAGTTTGGATATCAGTTTCTCATCAAATGAGTTGGTAAATGTTTTCTCTTCTTCCACTTTTTTGGAAGAATTTATGTAGAATTGTTATCAATATTATTTTTTCCTGAAAGGTTTGGTAGACTTCACAAATGAAGCCATCTGAGCAGGGAGTTTTGTCAGAAAATTTTTAACTACAGATTGAATTCCTTTAATAGGTACTGTATAAACCCATTCAGACATCTATTTCTTCTTGGGTAAGCTTTGGTAGTTTGTATCTTTCAAGGAATTTGTCCATTGTATCTATGTATTTTAAATTTATTGGCATAAAGTATTTATAATATACCCATTATCCTTTAATATCTTTAGGATCTGTAGCAATAGCCCCTCTTCCATTCTTGATAGTAGCAATTTTTGAGTCTTTTCTTTTTCCTGATCTATCCAGCTATAAAGTTAACAATTTTATTGGTCTTCTCAAAGAACCAGTTTTTGGTTTCATTAATATTTCTGTTTTCTACTTCATTGATTTTTGTTTTTGCCTTCATTATTTTTTTCTTCCTTTTACTTATTTTGGCTTAATTTGTTCTTTTTCTAAAGTAGAAGCTTAAGCCATTAACTTTCAGACTTTTTTCCCATATGAGCATTTAGAACTATAAATTTCCCCTTAAGTGCTGGTTTAGGCAAATCCCACAGATTTTGATATGTTGTGTTTTCATTTCCATTTAGTCCCAGCTATTTCTAATTTCCCTTGCGACTTCTTTGACCATTGGTTGCTTAGATGTATGTTTTCTAATTTCCGGTTATTTGGGGATTTTCCAGAAATCTTCAATTATTGATTTCTAATTTAAATCCATTGTGGTCAGAGAACATACTCAGTGTTATTGCAGACCTTTTACTTTGACATTTGTTTAATGGCCTAGGATATGGTCTGTCTTTGTGCGCTAGAGAAGAATGTGTGTTCTGCTACTGTTGTGTAGAGTGCTCTGTAATACTAAATAAGTCAGTTTGGTTAATAGTATTGCTCATATTGCCTGTATTCTTACTAATTTTTCCCCCTCTTATTTGCAATGAAAGGAGTGTTGAAAACAACTCTAATTGAGGATTTGTTCATTTCTCTTTTTAGTTTGATGAATTTTTGCTTCATGTGTTTGGAAGCTTTTGTTATTGAGTGTACATGCATGTAGCATTGTTATTTAAGTTTGCTTGATGACTTGACTCTTTTACTATCATGAAATGTTTCTCTTTTTGCCCTACTAAGTGTGCTAGTTCTGAAATCCACTTTGATTCTGATTTAGGCTCTTCAGCATTCTCTTTGCATATCTCTTCCTATCATTTACACTTAACCTATTATAGCTGTATATTTCAAGTGGATTTCTTGTGGACAGAATTATAGGTTCCCCTTTTATATCTAATCTGACAGTCTCTGCCTTTTAATTGGAGTGTATAGACCTGCACTACTAATACAGTTGCACCTGGCCACGTGGTAAAATTAAAAATTCAGATCTTCAGTCAAAATAGCTACATTTCAATCCTCATCACAGAAAGTTCTGTTGTATAGTACTGGTTTAGACCATTTTTATTTATTATAACTGTCAATATGGTTTGCTTTAAATCCACCACCTTGCTATATTTTTCTCTTTGCCCCATGTTAATGATTCCATTTTATTTCCACTGTGGTCTTATTAGCTCTACCTCTTTGATTTTAATATTTTAGGGGTTGTGCTAGGGTTTACAATTTATCAATCTATGTTCAAATAACATACAATTTCACATGTTAGAACCTACAAGGAACCTTTGATTTCCCTTCTCCCATCCTCTGTGCTGTTATATGTTTTACTTCTACCTGTTATGAAATGCACTTTTTTTGCCTTAAATAGTGATCTTATAAAGAAACATTAGTCACCTTTTCTCTACTACCCTTGTGCCAGTATCAAGATTTCTTAATTTCTGTGTCTTTGTAAAAAGTGTTCCTGCCCAGTGATGTGAGTCTTTTGTGTTATTCTTCAGGAATATCTTGGTTGTTCTTGACCTGTTACATTTCCATATAAACGTTAAAAATTATCTTGTCCATTTTCACACACGCCAACACGCTAATTGCCATTGTGTTTTTGATTGGCATTGCATTGAATTTATTGATGAGTTTGGAGAGAAATGACATCTTTATAATATAACTAAATCTTCTAATATATGAACGTTGATTATCCTTCCATTTATATTAGGATTCTGTATTATCTCTCGGTGTTTTTTCTGCCTCTCTGTGTATCTTGGACTTGGATATCTTTCATTAGATTTATTCCAGGTGGTTTGATGTTTTGAATGCAGTTTTATGCTGTTAATGTGGTAAATGATGCTGTACTGAAATTTCCATTTTCATTTGTTATATACAGAAATACAACTTTTTGTTTTGTTTTGTTTTTGTTTTTGAGATAAAGTCTCACTCTCTCACCCAGGCTAGAGTGCAGTGGTGTCATCGTAGCTCACTGCAACCTCCAACTGCTAGGCTCAAGAGAGCCTCCTGCCTCAGCCTCCTGAGTAGCTGGTACAGGCATGCACCACCATGCCCAGCTAATTTTTTCTATTTTTAGTAGAGTTGGGGTCTTGCTCTTGCTCAGGCTGCTTTTGAACCCCTGACCTGAAGTGATCTTCCCTCCTCCACCTCCCAGAGCACTAGGACAACTTATTTTTTGAGTTTGTATGTAGTGACCATGCTGGATTTACTCTTTAATTCATAAAGCTAATATATGTGGATTCTTTTGTGTTCTCTATGTATATTTTTATATCATCTGGGAATGAGTTTTTTTAATCTTTATTTTTAATCCTTAGACTTTCTTATTTTATTGGCTCAAGTAGGATCTCCAGTGCAATGTTGAATAGAAATGATAATACTGGATATTCTGATCTTATTTTAATCTTGGGGGAAAAGCTCTTACTATCATACCAGTAAATATATTTGCTATAGACTTTTTGTGCATACTCCTTATCACATTACAGCAGTGCCCTATTTTTTTTTTTTTTTTTTTTTTTTTTAAGAGACGGAGTCTCACTATGTTGCCTAGGCTGGACTCCTAGGTTTAAACTATCCTTCTGGTTCAGCCTCTGGAGTAACTAGGAGTACAGACATGCACCAGCATGCCTGGCGGAAGTGCCCTTTTCGTTTGCTGGGATTTTTTTTTTTTAAGCATGGATAGCATTAAATTTATCAGATTATTTTTCTCTGTATATTTGGCTCATGACATAATTATTCTCTTTTATAATATGTCAGTGTGGTAAATTACATTATTAAATCTTCATGCAACAAATCACTTGGGACATGACATGTTATTTTTATATATCACTAGCTTTAATTGGCCATTATTTTTAGGATTTTTATGTATATTTATAAATGAGATTGTCATGTAAATACCTTTTTTGTAATGTCCACATCAGGTTTGATATCAAGGTTATGCTTGCCTTACAAAACTGGTTGTGAAACTCTTCTGTGAAAGAAATTGTTTAAAATTGTGCTTATTCCTTCCTTAAATGATTAGTAAAATCCATCAGTATTGCTGTCTGGGCTTCAAGTTGTTCTTATGTAATCATGTTTAATTAAGGAGTCAATTTCTTTCATAATTTTAAGATTGTTCGTACTCAGATTTTCTATTTCTTCTTGTATTGGTTTTGATAGATTGGGGTTTTTAAAAGAATTTGTTGGACTAAAGATAAAATTCTATACTGATATCCCTTTTTCATTTCTAATATTATTAATAGTTTTGCCTTTGATCAACTCTGTGGTATGTCTATTCTCTATTTTACTAATTTCTACTTCTGTCTTTATTTTTTATGCCCATGTTCAATATGGTATTGTTTGTCTAACTTCTGGAGACACAATGGTTATATCACTGATTTTAGTCCTGCTCTTCAGTTGTGTTCCTTATGTTTTATAGCCTTAACCATGACTTTTGCTGGATCCAACATGTTTTTTTATATCATCATTTCATTATCATTCAGTTCAAAATATTTTCCAGTTTCTGTTATGATTTCATCTTTCTTCCAGGTGCCATTTAGATGTGTGTTTCTCAATTTCCAAACATAGGGATACCGTGTAGTTAACTTTTTGTTAATGATCACTGGCATAATTGTTTTGAGGTGAGGCAACATATTTTCTATGATTTAAATCCTTTGAAACCTGATACAGTTTGCTATGTGGCCCAGCATATGGTCAATCTTGGTCAATGTTCCATGTTTATTTGAAAAATTGATGGACACTCTTGAAGCTCTGACTCAGGTGGGGCAAAGGCAATAAACATAACCTAAACATTTGTACCCCCATAATATGCTGAAATAAAAAAAGAAAAAATTGTATACTCTGCAGTGTGTTCTATGAATGAAATTAGGCCAAGTTTATTAATCATGTTCAGTTTTTTTGTTATCCTTGCTGGGTTTTTGGGGTACCTGACTTAGTAAGTTACTAGGAGAAATAGGTTAAAGTATGCCACTACAGTTGTGAATTCATTTCTCCTTTTCATTCTGTCAGTTTTGCTTTATCTATTTTGCAGCTACATTAGGTACATACAAATTTAGAATTTTATATCTTACTGATAAAACCAACCTTGTAACATTGTGAAATGTACTCTTGTAGCTCTGGGAATATGTTTTGCCTTGAATTCTAATTTGTCTATTATTTAATATAACAACACTATTTCCTTTGGTCAGTATTTGCATGGTGTATCTTTTTCCCATTTTTTTTGTTTGTAACCTTTCTGTGTCTTTACATTTAAGGTGGGTCTCTTATAAGCAGCTGATGATTTGATTTTTGATAGAGTATGTTCCATATAACCACCACGCTAATCAAAGTGCAGAAATTTCCATCACCTCAGGAAGTTCCTTCTGTGAGTCTTGCTCCCCATAAGCAACTACTGTTGTGATTTTGATCACTATATATTAATTTCTGTATTCTTGAATTTCACATAAATGAAATAATACACACTTTAATCTTTGGTGTCTTGATTTCTTCCTCATGAAGCGTTTTGCAGACTCAACTTTGTTGCATGTATCATAGTCTTTTTTTTTTAATTGGAGCGCGATATTCTTTTATGTGAATAGACCACAATTTGTTTATTCCTTCTCCTAGTTATAGACATCAGGTTGTTTCGAGCTTTTGACTATTATGAATGTAGATGCTGTGAACATTCATTTTCAACTCTTTTTGTGGACATAGGTTATCATTTCCTTTGGGTAAATAACTAGAAATACAATTGCTAGTTGATAGGGTAGCTACACATGTAACTCAATAACTTGCCAAACTGTTGTCCAAAATGGTTGTATCGTTTACTCTCCCACCAAGGATGTATAGAGTTCCAGATGCTCTACATCCTCACCAATATTTGGTGCTGTCTTTTTAACTTGTCATCCTACTAGGTATAAAATGGTATCTTAATGTGGTTTTAATTTGCATTTCCTGGATGACTAGTAATGTTAAGCATTTTTGCAGGTGCTTACTTATCATTCATATGTCTTTTATGAAGTCATTATTCAAGTCTTTTGTCCATTTTTAGTTGAGTTTTTTTGTCTTTTACTGATTCGCAGAAATTCTTTATATATTCCAGATATAACTCTTGTCATATCTATTTATTGTGAATATTTTCTTCCATTTTATGGCTTGCCTTTTCATTTTCTTAATGTCTTCTGATGAAGTTTTAATGAAGCCCATGGTATCAATTTTGTCTTTGATTCATGCCTCTTTTGCCCTCCCTAAGTAATCTCTGCCTGCCCTAAAGTCTCAAAGATATTCTCGTACATTTTCTTCTAGAATCTTCATAGTTTTAATTTTACACTTAGTTTTCTGATCTTATCTCAAATTAGTTTTTCTATATTATGTGAGGTAGAAGTAAGGTTCATTATTTTCTCATGTTAACAGTTATGTTACCATTATTTTTTGAAAGACTTTCTTTTCCCTGTTGAATAGCTTTGGTACATTATTCAAAAAATCTAATACTGAGTCTTCTGATCAATGAACATGATATATCTCTCTCCATTTACTTAGGTCTTCTTTAATTTCTCTCTGCTTTGGTGCGTAGTTTTTAATGTGGAAGTATTAAACATATATTTGTTAAATTTTCTCCCACATATTCATTTTTTAGCTATTATAAATGGAATTGTATTTTTTATTTTTAATTACAATTGTATGTTACCATATATGGAAATATATAGACCTGTATATTTTAATCCTGTTAAATTCATTTATTGGTTCTGGGAGCTATCTTGTAGATTCCTTAGGATTATTTATGTACACAGTCATGTTGCCTGAAAATATAGACAGTTTTATTTCTTCCTTTCTTTTTAGTTTTTTCCATACCTTGTTGCACTGGCTAGGACCTCTAGTACAATACTGATTAAAAGTGGTGACAGCCAACATCCTTGCCTTTTCCCAGTCTCTTAGTGGGAAAACATTAAATATTGCATTAAGTTTGATGTTAGTTGTAGGTTGCCCATTATTAGGAGGAGGAAGTTTCCTTCTGTTCTGGTTTGGTACGAGTTTTTAGCAAAAACGGGTCCTGAATTTTGTCTTAATACTTTTTTGCATCTGTTTAGATGATAATATTGTTTTTCTTTTTTATTCTTTTAATATGATGGATTACTATATTATATGTTGCTGAATAACAGATTATCCTAGTTTTTAGGAGCTTTGAAACAACAAACATTTATCATCTCACATTTTCTGTGAATCAGGAATTCGAGTGGCCCAACTCATATGGTTCTGTCCCAGGGCCCCTTATGGTGTTTCAATCAAGATGTCAGGCAGTGCTGCAGTTATCTGAAGGCTCAGCTCCCAAGATGGCTCGCTCACATGGCTGTTGGCTGGATGCCTCAGTTCCTTAGTTCTTTTCCATATGACCCTCACAACAAAGGAGCTAACTTTCCCCAGTGCAAGGGATTCAAGAGAGAGAGCAAGGAGGAATTTGTAGGTCTTTTATGACCTACTTTTGGAAGTCACCTACCATGGCTTCTATTCAGTGAAAGGAGTCACTAAGTAAATCCCCAACTCAAGTGGTAGGTAATAAGCTTCACTTTCACTTTTAAAAGGAAGAATATTGAAAAAAGTGAATTGAATTATTGAATTTCAAAAGTTTAACTTTTCTTGCAGCATAATCTATACATAATTAATTGTAAGTAAACATCAGACAAACCCAAATTGAGAAACATTTGACAAAACAACTGGCTTGTAATCCTCAAAAGTCTCAAAGTCTAAAAAGAGAGACTGAGAAGCTGATCCAGATTGAAGAAGAGTAAAGAGTTCTAACAACTGTTAATAAATGCAACGTGGTTTTGAACTGATGTTTTGCCAAAAGGATATTATTGGGAGAATTAGCAAAACCCATTTGGGTTCTGAGGCATAGATGGTAGTAATGTGTCAAAATTTCACAATTTTGATGATCATATTCTGCTTATGTAGTAAAATAATCTCACTTGTAAAAAATATACACCTTCAAAGATAGGCAACTTTAGTATCAAATGGTTCAGTATAAGTTCTATACTTGCAACTTTTCTAAACCAGTTGAGGAAAAATAAATTCTTTGTGTTGTAAGTTGGAGATTGTTTCAAAATTTTAAAAAATGATGGCTGTTTCACTATAAAGTATTTTCTTCCCATGTCATTAAAAGGCAACTGATGTAAAAAAAAAAAAAAAAAAAAAGTTATAACGTTGTGATGTTGATGCCCTCTCCATGGGATGCAAACTCTGCCAGCCCAAACTCCACCCCCTTACTACCCCTGCAGGGGCACTCTTTACTCTGGTCAGGCCCTGATACCCCATTCTGGCCATGGCAGCTCTCCCCTGCCTCATCCCCCAGGAATACCTACCTGCTTGACCTACCTAATAGCAACTTTTGGACTAAATAATTTTTCACACCAGGAAAAAATGAGGAAGAACAAAAATAGTTTATTTTACACACACTATTTCTATAGCTCTTCATTCCTTCCTATAGAATTGAGTTTTCATCTGATGTCATTTACCTTAAGTGTAAAGAATTGTTTTTTAGCATTTCATTTATCAAGGCTACTGGTGACACATATCCTCAGTATTTGTCTATCTGGTAATGTCTGCATTGCATCCTCACTTCTGAAGAGTATTTTTGTTAGATGTAGATTTCTGGGGTTTTTTTTCAGTACTTTAAATATGTTATTCCATTCTTTCCTGGCCTGCATTGTTTCTGTTGAGTGGCCTGTCATCATCCTTAACGTTGATCCCCATTATGTATTTTTTTATTCTCTGGATGCTCTTAAGGTCTGTTCTTTATCTTTTGTTTGTTAGCAATTTACTGTAATATGCTAAGTGTTCTGGGTTCACTGAATTTCTTGGATCTGAAAGTTTTTTTATTTTTACAAAATTTTGGTCATTTGCCACCATTATTTCTTTAAGTATTTTTTCTGCACCATTATCTTGCTCCACTTATGGGATTCCAATTATTTATGTTAAAAGAGATATTATACCACAGGCCACTGAGGCTCTGGGTTGGTTCGTTTTACCCCCACCCCCATCTTTTTCTCACCATTCTTTGGATCACGTAATTTCTGTTGATCTGTCTTAAGTTCAACGGATCCTTCTACTGTGTCCCCAGTACAGTTGACTTTCCTTATCCATGGGTTCCATATTCATGAATTCAGCCAAGCACAGATCAAAAATTTTTGAGGGGGGAACAAAAGGATGGTTTTGTCTATACTGAACACATGAAGACTATTTTTTCTTGTCATTATTCCCTGAACAATACAGTGTAACAAATGTTTACATACCATTTACATTGTATTAGGTATTATAAGTAATCTAGAGACTATTTAAAGTATACAGGAGGATGTACAGCGGTTATATGCAAATACTACACCATTTTTTTTTTATAAGGGACTTGAGCATCTGCAGATTTGGGTATCTTTGCAGAGTCCTGGAACCAATCTGCTGTGCATGCCGAAGGATGACTGTATTCTCTTCAGCATATCTAGCTTTTTTTTTTTTTTTTCCATTTCAGATACTGTCCTTAATTCTAGAATTTCCATTTAGTTCTTTTTTATATTTGGTATGCATAGGTTCCCCATCTGCTCACTCAATATTACTTTATTTAAGTTTGCTTATATTTGTAATAGCTATTTTTACCATCCTACCTGCTAATTCCAATATCTGGATCATATCAGGACCTATTACTGTCTACTGTTTTTTTTTTCTCTTGACCTTGCATCACATTTTGTTTGCGTCTCTCGTAATTTTTTATTGTATGCCAGACACTGCAGAAAATATGTTGTAGAGGTTTTAGATTCTCTTCTGCTAAAGAGTACAGTCTCATTTTAGCAGAAAGTTAAATTATGGGCTAATCATCTTGAACTTGTGGGAGCATTGTTTTATACTTTGTTCATGGGTTCCACAGTAGACACAGTAGAAGGATCAGTTGAACTTAAGACAGATCAATAGAAATTATGTAATCCAAAGAACAGTGAGAAAAAGATAGGCGTGGGGGGAAAACAAACCAACCCAGAGCCTCAGTGGCCTGTGGTATAATATCTAGTTTAACATATATAATTGGAATCCCGTAATTGTTCAGATGTCCAAGCAGTTGTATTCAAGTGTTGCCTAATGACAAATCCTTAAATCTGGGACACTGTCTTTATTCTAAGATATATCCTATCTAAATTGTCATTCAAGGTGTTCAGTGAGCCTCTGTAACTTGGCAGCATTTAAACTCCCAGCTCTTCTCCCCTGCACTTAGGAACAGCTAAATTCTCTGCTCAGCTTTTTTCAGCTATCCAGCTGTTGCAATCCCTTAGCCTTCTTGGAGTCTCCCCAGTTGCATGTGCAATTTAGAAGTCAGCTGTGGATTTGAGAGTTTAGATTTGCACCTCCCTCCTCTGTAGGGGATCTTCTAAGACATTCCCTCTCTATTTCCAGCCACACTGTCAGCACTGAACCTCATCCTCTGACACCTCCAGCCAGTGCTGGTGGTTTGTCCTTACTATGATTTTTTTTCTTACTTTCTTTCTTTCCACTACATTTCAGCCACATAGTCCTTCTTTCCAAATACCTGATATTTTCTCCCACCTCAAGGCCTTTGCATTTATTGCATTTCTGTCTTTGAAATGTTCTCTTCCTTCTAGACACTTGAATGGTTGAATCATCTTACTTTTTAGGGTTCATCCAAGAGGTTTTCCCTGCCATCCTATCTCAAATTACCACCACAGTCACTATCACCAAAGTGTTTTATTTTCATAGTAGATATTAAAATCTATAATCATCTGTTTATTTGTTCACTTATTTGTTGTCTCTTCCCATCACTCCAGTATAAGCTCTGTAAGAAGAGAAAGGAACCTTATCTGAAATTATCGCAGCTGTATTCTCAGCTCATGATAGGTACTCAATAAAAAATTGTTCTCAGCCAGGCATGGTGGCTCACGCCTATAATCCTATTACTCTGGGAGGCCAAGGCAGGAGGATCACTTGAGCTCAGGAGTTCAAAACTAGCCTGAGCAAGAGGGAAACCCCATCTCTATCAAAAATAGAAAAATTAGCTGGGTATGGTGGCGCATGCGGGTAGTCCCAGCTACTTGGGAGGGTGAGGCAGGAGGATGGCTTGAGCCCAGGAGTTTGAGGTTGCAGTGAGTTATGATGACACCACTGCACTCTAGCAAGAGTGCCTGGGGGAAAAAAATTGTTTTTTTAAGATTTTCATAGTTGTATACATTTATTGTCTGTATTTACCGGTCTCTTCTTTACTGCCAACCCTCTTGTGAACTTTTGCCCCCATTATTATACTGAAACACCATTGTTGTAGAGTTTAACATCAACTTGTGAATGACCAAATATAATCCACAGATTGTTTTTTATTGTACTTGTTCTTTCTAGAAGTATCTGACATCATCTTTATATCCTCTTTTTTTTTTTTTTTTTTCATTTCTTTTTAATCCTCTTCTTCCCTGGGATTCAGTTCTGATTCTCCTTTCTTCTCCTTGGAGCAGTCCTCCTCCTTTTGTTTCTCTGCTTCAGTCTCCACCCCTAAAATGTTGACAGTGAGGATTTCTGTGTCTTCCTAGGTGATTTCATTCACTGTCACAGCTTTGAGGGCCATCTTTCTCCAGTGACTCCTTTCAACACAGAGACACCTAGGACTCCACATATCTACCACTGAACTCCTTTCCACCCTCTCATCCCCAAGGACCCTGTCCTGCCTTGTCAATAAGGAGCAGTGAACAAGTCCATGATCGAGTGTAAATTGGCACAACCACTATGATGATCAACTTGGTAAAGTCCATCAAAATATAAGTAGTGATAATAATGATGTATTTATTATATTCTTTAAATGTAATAACTCAGTCCTTGAAACAACCCTCTGTGCTTCCAATTCAGATATAAAAAATCTCAAGAGAATGTCATTCTCATCCAAACAAAACAAGTAAGGTAAGTGTTTAAAAGCCCATTAGCTGAACACACAAGAAAACATAAGCGAACTAAACTTCAGAAAGTGATAGGCCATTTAGAAGAGATCTGTGGTTGCTCTTCTCCTCTACTGAAACAGGGACCAAGAGAATCTACCACAGGTGGGAACGTGTGGGCAGTCAACTGCAGAGACTTGAGGTGGGGCAGGTGAGCTCAGAGCAGCCTCTCCATAGGAATTCCTGCCTTCACTGGAGACAGGGTGATATTTAATAGCAACCGAGGCATAGCAATTCAGGGGTAGAAATAGAAATCAAAGAGAATGCTTCAAAATCCTGATGCAGTTCACTGATCCTCTCCTCTGCTGTGTTCAGTGTGCTATTAGGCTCATCTCGTAAAATGTCCATTTAAAGTCAGGTAGACAGAAGATATCCAAACTGAAACACAGAGGAGGGAAAAGATTAAAAAAAAAGACATCCAAGATCTATAGGATACTATCAGTCTCTCATACACACATCTGGCTTCCCAGAAAGAAAGGAGGAGAAAGGAAGAAATCAAGAATTCAAGAGATAAAAGGCAAGAACTTTCAAAAAAAACTGATAGAAGTGATCAGTGTATAAATCTGAGAATATCTGCAGACTCCAGGCAGGATAAGTTAATACAAAACAAATCACAGCCTAGGCATGCTACAGTCAAACTGCTGAAAACCAAAAATATAGAGCAAATCTTAAAAGCAATCCAAAGAGGTGTTAAAAAAAACATGTCATATGCAGGAGAACAATGATAAGAATTATCATTGACTTATCGGAAACAGTGGAGGCCAGAAGACAATGATAGGGTATCTCTAACATAGTTTAAAAAAAAAAAAAAAAAAAACCTTACCAACCAAGAATTCTACATCTAGCAAAAACTTTCTTGAAAAATGAAAGTGAAATGAAGACATTCTCAGAGAGACGAAAGCTGAAAAAATTTGTCTACAGCAAGTCCATATCACAAGAAATAGAAATTCTAAAAAGACTATTGGCTTTTAAAACAAAAATCATTATGTTTATAACGTAAGTTAAAGGTGACAGCGCAGTAAGTGAGAGGAGAATATATAGAATTAGGCTGGCGGAGTCTTATGTTGTTCATCAAATAGTATTTTATCGTTTGGAAATAGACTGAAATTTAAAGATGCGTACTGTAATCTCTAGAGAAGCCATTGAAAAAATAGACACAAAGAGGTATAGCTAAAAAGCCAATATAAGAAATAAAATAGAATACCCGCCCAAAAATGCAGTGTATCCAAAGAAGGCAGAAACGGGAGCAGAGAAACAAATACCAAAATGGGACAATTAAAACTTGCCATATAAATAATTACATCAAATGTCAATTTTCTTATTTCTAGCATTTATAGTTTTAGACTTCATAGTTTGCCTAGGATGAGGACAAGAATTAACCGGAAATGGGTATGAGGAAACTCTACGATAATTGGAAATGTTGTTTATCTTATTTTGGACAGTGATATGCAAGAATATGTTATATTCTTATGGACTTCATGATATGTTATAAAAAAGATTATGATGTCTGTAAGAGTTTTACTTATTTTTACCATCTTTGTACCTCTTTTCCTTTTTTGACCTTATTGTGTTGGCTAGATCCTCCAATACAATGTTGAATAGAAGTGTAAGAGTACACATGCATGCCTTATTCTTAGTAACGACCAAAATGTTGGCAAGAATGTGGAACAACTAGAACTCTATAAATTTCTGACAGTAGTATAAAATGGTGTAACTACTTTGGAGAACTCTTTTCTATTTTCATATTAAGTTAAACATACCTCTACCCTATGACTCAGAGCTCCATCCTTAGGTATTTACTCAAGAGAAATGAAAATACATGTTTACAAACAGACTTGTACAAAAAATGTTTATAGCAGCCTTATTCCTAATAGCCAAAAACTTGAGACAACTCAGGCCCCTCAACATAAGAATGGGCAAAATGTGATATAGTCCTGCAATGTAATTCCATCCAGCAATTTAAAAAAAAGTGAGCTACCAAGCAGTATAGATGAATTTCAAAAACATTGTTAAATGAAAGAAGCTAGACACAATAGAGTACATAATTTTGATTCCATTTATATGACATCCAAGAACAGTTAAAACTAATTTATGAAGTAGAAGTCAAAAATGATTTGCCTATGGTAGGGGTTACAAAAATGCTGTTCATCTTATTTTGGGCAGTAGTTACATGAAAACATGAGATGTCAAAACTCGTTGAACTGAAAACCTATAGTCTGCATTTTATTGTACATTAATTATACCTCAATAAAATATGTGTAATTTTGTAAAGCTTTGTGTTGTAGGTACTGAAGTTATTCCTAGTTTTCAGATGAGAGAACTGAAGTATGGAGAGGTTAATTGACTTGCCTACTGGTGCGTAGTTAGTGTGCAAAACTGATAAACAGAGCGCGGTGGTCTGCACTGTTCGCCAGTGCAGTGCTGTCTCATGCCCTTTGGTCCAGCAGTTCCACTTCTAGGACTTTATCCTACAGGAAAACTCATATAAGTTCCAAACAACAGATTAATAATTGTACAAGGTTAATACTTGTAGCATTGTTGATTAGTAGGGGTCTGATTATATCCATTACAATGCAAGTACTCAATATAGTACAGTAAAGGAAAAAGCCAGCTTAAGAAAACTGTGTACTTGCATCGGATGATCTCCTAGGTGTAGAATAAAGTGAAAAAACCAAAGGTATGTGGTGTATGTTACCATCTGTGTTTTTAAAAAAGAGGATACAGGGGAAACTGTATATACATGTGCTTTATAGATCTAAAGTGTTGCAGAAAGGAGACCTGAGAAACTGCTAAGATCAAGTTTCCAGGGAGAGGAATTGGATGGCTGTAAAAAGTAAAAGGGAGACATTTTAGTCTATCCCCGTTTTGTACATTTTTGATATTAAAATATATGAATGTATTAGCAATTCAAAAAAGTAAGGAATGCAATTACAATTTGGAAATGATTGAAATAGTTCATCACACACATAATTGCCTGAACTGACAGAAGCCTGCTACAGATTTGCCGAGAACTCTCCCTTTCCCTCACTGCAGTCAGTACCTCGTGGCTTTTGTGCATCAGTCTTAAACTGTCCCTCTTGTCCCTTCCTGCCTAACAAAACTACCTATCTTTCTGCAGGATCATTTCCAGGGACACTTAACTTGCTTCCTTCCTTGCTATTCTTTTTTATTCTGTTCCCTCTGTCTTGCCTGTGTTTTCATAGTGCTGAATATTCCCCAGTTTTTGTCTGCATGTCTGTCTACTTCTGCTCTGGAAGATCCTTAAGAGTAGAGATCCAGCTCACTCATCCGTGAGTTATTAAGGGCCTGACATCTGGGAAGGGGACCCCAAAGGTGTGTTGCCTGCTTGCAGGGTTTACTTTCTAGAATAGATCTGATGGTATCATCCTTTCCTTCCCTCCTCAGTGGCTCCCCTTCGTTTCTAGCCATCTTTGCCAAAACATCATATAGGAGATGATTTTAGGTGGTACGCAGATGAACAAATACTTCTTTTTCTTTCTTTCTTTTTTTTTTTGGAGACAGAGTCTCTGTTGCCCAGGCTAGAGAACCGTGGCATCAGCCTAGCTCACAGCAACCTCAGACTCCTGGGCTCAAGTGATCCTCCCCCCTCAGCCTCCAGAGTAGCTGAGACTACAGGCATGCACCACCACACCCAGCTTAATTTTTTCCATTTTTTAGTAGAGATGGGATCTCGTTCTTACTCAGACTGGTCTCAAGCAAGCCTGACCTCAAGCAAGCCTCCCATCTCAACCTCCCAGAGTGCTAGATTACAGGCATGAGCCACCACGCCTGGCTGAACAAATACTTCTTAATTTGTATTGTTAGGTTCTTGTCGTCTTTTGGGAAAAATAAAACTAGTTCATGAAACCTGTGAGTTTTTAATTTTACCAATATCATTGCTTAGACAAGGCTCAGTTTAAAAAGAATGATTTTTTTGAAATATTCAGTAGTAATACAAATGAAGCACTGGCCTCTGGAGAGATGCTGGCTTCCAGGAAACAGGGCCTCACACCAAGGGGGCGCTCGTCACCAGCCTTCACCAGGTGTCCCCTGCCTGCCTCAAGCCTTTTCTGTGGTCACCTAACTGCACTCGCCACCCCACCTACCCAGTGTGACCCTGCATAATGACCAGACTGTTTCTGGCACGTTTGCAGTTCTGTCCTCTGCTTTGGTTTCTGCTAGTGCTCTTCATGAAACGTGACCCCTCCCCCTTGGGTCCTCACCCCATCTGCTAGGCAAACTCCCTCCTTAACTTCCTGGTTCAGCTCACACTTTACTACTACTCTGATTTGTTTTTCTTGCTGCTGTAACAAATCGCAGCAAACTGAGTGGCTTAAAAGAACATACATTTATTCTTTTACAATTCTAGAGGCAGAAGTGCAAAATCACTTTCACTGGCTTAAAGTCAAGATGTTGACAGAGGTAGTTTCTTGCAGAAGCTCTGAGGGGAGAATTTATTTCCATACCTTTTTCAGCTTTTTGGCTGCCTTAGCTTGTGGCCTATTCCTCCAAGGCTCATCTCTGCATTCTCCACTTCCATTATCACATCGCCTTCTCCTCTGGCTCTCTGACTCTTGCTGCTCCCACATGAGTAATCCAGGAGCCTCTCCCCATCTCAAGCTCCTTAGCCCAACCACCTTGGACAAGTCGCCTTTGCCATGTAAGGTAACCTACTCACAGGTTTGGGGTGAAGAGGCACTACTCAGCCTCCACACCTGCCATTGCCACTCTCCTGGGTACTTCAACTTGGCTTGGCCTCTGTGATCCCACACTGTCCATTCTTCGGTTATCGCATAGATTATTTGCCTGTAATTATATGCTTACCTGAGCAGTACCCCCAATGTGAGCCTCTCAAGGGCAGTGATGGCATCTTGCCCACCTAGCGTTCCTACCACATGGTAGAAGCTCGAGTGTTTGAAGGAGTGACGAGACTGCCCTGTGCAGGGTGGCACTGCGGTTCAGAGCACAGGCATGGGGCTCGATTGTCTGGCCTTGGATCCAAGCTGTACCACTCTAGCTCTGTCTCCTCGTGTTCTCATCTGTAAAATGGTGATGAAGAATCGAAGCCCACCTAGAGGCTCACAGTAAGGATTAAATGGGGGTCACACATGTGAAATTATGAGAAGAGTACCTAACACTAATGAAGTGTCCCCTGCCTGCCTAATACTAGTCAAGGCAGCTAGTTTTGTCATTGTAATTGTTGATTTTTATTGTTTACGATGTGAAAGTGTATACATTTTTGTAAGTTTTTCTTGACAAACTTAGGAAAGGGGAGGCCCTTGGTTATTTAGTTATCTTTATGTTTAAAGAAACATTTTCTTTATCTTAAATATTTTCCAAAAAGTTTTTAGACTGTAGGACAAATAATGTAGAAAGTAATAAAGGATTTGCTTGGGATTACCATGAACCTGTGGAACAGGTCTACTGTGCAGCCCTCTGGTTTAAGTAGTTAGTGAATGCTTAGAAGGAAGCACCATGCACAGTGATATGTTAACCCTCAGATCTCATTAGCCGAAGAGGTGGTAGAGTTTAAAGATGTGTGTGACTGGGACACACGTAAGTCACTGAATTTATGAATTCTTATGAGACGTCTGGCTTCTTGCTGCTACTCTAACAAAAGACACATGTACCCTTATGTTCAGCTAACCCTCAGTGAGCAAGTGTCAAGTTCCTGGCACCATTCTAAACCTTCCTGCAGGCCCGTTGGTATCTCTGTTACAGGAACTAGCAGATGTTTCATACCTTTGGTCTTTTTATGTCTTGATCTTGGTATTCAGCTGTATTTCTATCAGTGTATATAAACTAGAGATCCAAGTGTTGTTTGCATGAGATTTAGAGTGTTTAGCAGTTATGGTCCTTTGTTAATTTTAAAATGAACTGAATTGTTCATCCTGAAAAGGCACTATATACCATTATGGAGATGACAGCATTCCATGTGCCGTGCAGTGAAAAGAATGTGCGGTAACGAGAGGTACTTGAATGCAATGTCAGAGCACATCTATATTCCAAGAGAGCCAAACAAGTCTATTGCAGTTAAAGAAAAGAAATTTTTAAAACACCTAGTAGCAAGTATTTTCATTGGAAACACGTACTCTGACCAAAGATTGTGACTATTTGGTGTGCATGAAAGTCGTATTTTTAGAATGTCATGAAAAATGGAGAAGTATATGAAAGGCATTCTAGCTTTAGGAAATAATGCTAGTAGGGATTTTAGATTAAAGAGGTAATAAGATCTGCCTAGGCAGAGTGAAGAGAGACAGTTTAGTAGTGAAAAATAAGGTTATCAGACAAGTAAATGGCAGGCTGGAAAATAAAAATGTATCATTCGAATGGCAGGGAGGCATTGCCTGTTTTTCAAAAAGCAAGATATTGAAGTTATCATACCCTCCGCATCATTTAACTTCAGCGTTAAAGGAGTGATCCTGGAGTTGGAGTGACAATGGGAGGGAAAAATAGTAGTCCCACTCAGAGATTAGGGTCCAGTTTATGAATTTATCTCAGTGGTTGAGGTTCAAGTGTAGATTAAATATAAAATAAAGAACCAGACAGCTCTCCTACAAAATTGGATGCAAGTAACAAAGGACAATGAATAGTTGCAGGCTGGTTTCTGTTCTATGGAAGGGAGACATAATGTTCTATGATTGAGAATTTGGAATTTGGGACGATTGTGGAGGTGGAGTGGGAATAAGCCCTGTTGTCACCATCTTAAGTGTGAGATGGTAATGAAGTATCTAGATTGCATAGTTAAACTAAAATCAATCAGATTTAGAAAAGTGCTGTCCTCAACAGACGAAGACCTGAAGCCACAGGAAGAAATTCATGGTTGAGTCCTGCAAGAGGCCTTCTGCCCAGGGCCAGACAACAGGCAGCACCCCTCCTGAGCCTAACCCCGAGTCCAGCTACAGAAAAGGGCCAAATCCAGATGCTGAGGGAAAGGAAATGGTTCTTACCCAAGATTTCAATCTCAAAAATCAACAGAGATGCCCATTGCTATAAAGAAACATTGTGGGGCTCGGGAGAGGAGAGGTGAGAGAGGTTGGTCATCTCACCATAGCCACCTGAGCTGGGACTTGGAGGTGGGAAAGAGCTCCTGATTCAAACATGAGTAAGTGGCAGAGAGACACTACGTAAAGTGCCATGACTTCTTTCTTAGCAGAATTCCAGAGGCCTGAGTGGTGGAGGGACACAGTGGCTCTTTGCTGCAACTCCTGGGTTTTGCTTATTGCCTCTTGGCTAGGGTAGGAGTTGGAGCTGATGGCTGAGCAGAAGGCAGGAAAGACATTCCCTGGCCATAGTCAGCCCTGTGCTACTTAAACTACTTGCCTGGAGCCCAAGAGGCCACACCTCTTGCTGCAGATAAAGAGCAAAAGTCTGCTTTCATCTCACCTCTTTCTCCGCACTGTAGTGGTGCTACTCACCTTCTGCTTCAGGAAGTGCTTGGCCAAGACTCCCTAGAACTGCTGGAGTAATAGGCAGCTAAGTAGCTTGTGCATACCATGATAAATGTTTTGTTAGAGTTCTAGGATAGCAAGGAGGAGGAAGATGAAGAAGATATCCCTATTACAGAGGAAGAGCTAGGGCATGGTCCCTACCCTCATGGAACTTACAGTTCTCATGAGTGAATTAGACATTGAACAGGGGAATTTAAAATTAAAAAAAAAAAACATATAGCTAATCAGACATTGTGGTAGGTGCTCTGATGTGTTAGGAAACGGAGTTGGGCAGGAGACTGCCCGGTTTGGGTGGATGGCACAGGCGTCTGGATCATTGACACTTGAGCTGAGACCTGAATGGTAAGAAGCATCTGGCTGCGGGAGAGCCAGTGGGAAAGCATTCAAGGAAAAGGAGTGGTCAATGGGAAGGTAGACACAGGATTTGAGCCCGGGAGGAAGAGACCAGCTTTAATGACTGCAGTGGCTCATGCAGGATGTGTTGGGGTCATGAACCAGGGCAGCAGTGATACATGAGCCAAAGAAGAGACATCTCTGACTCAGCCAGAGTCAAAAAAGTGGAAATAACAGCTAGCGTGAATAGAAATTTGTCTGCTTTCAAGCTAGGAGTATTGACTGGGGAGCTTATTGGGAGTCTTAGGGCTTATAAACCTCTGTTTTCTCTGAGAAGGCTGAAACAAGCTGTGGTCCTGAAGAAGAGGGTAGCAGGAAGTGGTAGAGAGATGGAAAGGAGGCATGAGAATAGGGCCTAATTGCTGTGTGAGATGGGAGAAGGCCCAAGAGGCAGACCCAGCTGACATAGGGTAGAATCTCCATGGTGGTCCACATGGCTATGTGGCTTTCCTCCAGCAAGGCCACTGCCCTACCATTGGGTGAAGGTAGCAGGTATAGAGGCTGTTGGGGCTTGTCTGAGTGGTTTAGAGAAGACAGGTAAGATGCTAAAGAATCGGCATTGTTGACAAGTGATGCTGGCGTTAAAAGGACAAGAAGCCAACAGACATGGACGTAGACCCAGGAAAACCTCATGGTAGGCAGGAAGGAGGCATGGTGAGAGTGATGATGGGGGAGAGCTGGAAGGATGGTCCAGGGCCAGAGACAGGGAGTTGGGTTTAATCTTTTAAGGCACTTTCATTACATCACAGTTGCCAGCTATCTTTCTCCTGACTCAGTAATAAGTCAGTAATAAGTAATGTTTTCATTAAAGGCAAATGGTTGACAGGTAGGTTGAACTTTAGTGAATTCTGATCCTATAATGAAACATTTCCTTTTAATTATTGCATACACCTTTCTCAGCTTTTTGTCTGCTTGAAGCATATTTCTTCTCTTGTCCTTTGAGCAGCCAAAATGGATGTGTTGGATGTGTTGGCTCTGCTAATAGGCTTCTGTTGGATGCCTGTTGTCACTCTTAAATGTAACACCACAGCCATAATTGATGGAGGGTTGAGTTGCAAGCTTTTAGGACTAATTGCAAAGTCTAAACTGAAACATTTCCTGGAGCTGCCTTTAAATAATAATAATAATACCTTGTATAGATATAGTACTTTACAATTTACAAAGCACTTTCACGTACATCATCTCATTTAATCTTCACAATAAACAATGCTTTTTGAATGCTTAGATCTTTCCTAAGTGAGAAATCATGTTGCACATCCTGATTTAATCATGGTGAGTCACCAAAAGTTCTTGATACAATAACCATTTATCGAGTACCTTCTATGCACAAAGCACTTTACTAAGGATACCAAGGGGTAAGTTTTCAGTACATAAATATCCAGTAAATATGATCCTGCCTCCTAATTCACTTTTGCCTTCTTCATTGCAGTCACTATTTTGGAGGCTACTTGCTATGCCATAAATTTATATAAATACTGCCAGGAATTCATTGTATCAGAGTTGAAATTTTTAAAACTCAGGATTCTGGTACTTGTCTAAGTTCAGTGATTTGTCAGAAAGTCATTGTATTTTAACTTGCACTTTCTTAAAGATTATCCATGACTTGAATCTCAAGAAAAATATTTTGAGCTCTCAGCATATATGAAAATGCCACCCATTGAGTTCATTATGCTGATTGGGGTGATTAGGGTACAACTTGGCCCTTGGCCCCAGAAGACTTATTATTCAGTAGAAAAGAAGACATGGTCATCTTCTGCTTTCTGCAAGCCAGACTGGGATGCACTGAGGAGACTGGGAGACTAAAGACTTCCTGGGAGGCTGCCCTGTAGGCGAGGTGGGAAATGGAAGGTAGTATTGGAGCCAGGCCCAGGACAGAACTCCTGAACCTGTGTCCTAGAGCCCCCAAAGTGTCCAGGCATGTGCTCTGGGCCACTGTGGCTCCTCAGAATATGCAGCTGAGGTCCAGCTTGAGATCCTCCAAAACATATGGAACCCCCAAAGTAATAGGAACCCTGCCATCGAAGCCCCCGGTCAGAGTGGCTCTTAGAGTAAGTGGTGTGACCTGCAAACCATGATTCATTCCCCATCAAGGGTTGGATGAGGCCCTGAGGGCTAATGTTGAACCTCACTGAGAAGCTCATTTTGTCAAGGAAACACAGGTGGTCATCGGGGGTGCTGATAATGAATCAGGTCACTTTGTTGTAGCTGTTACTTCTCCAACTGTCTTCGTGCTTGTTTGGCATCTTAATTTTATTAACTCTGGTATTAACACTTGTTCTCACTCAGCTATTTATGTGGGCGTATGGTTTGGGAATTGGAGAACAAACCCAAGTGGCCTAATTTTTTTTTTTTAACTAGTGCACACATTTCTTGGACACCCTGCTTTTTCAGAAAGTTTTCCCACAATAACATCGTTTTAAATAACAGCTTCTGTGTTTTACAAGGGAGACTCATGTCTGGATTGCCAAATTGTCTCTTGGTTCTTTTGATATGGAACTTAGACAATCAAAAGCCCAAGAACTCTTCCTTCTTTGTGTTGGGCAGATGTGCCTACTGCTTTATTTTGACAGAGAATATGTACCCAGCATCTGAGTGTCCCGTAAATACTCCAGAGAGGAACACGATTAGGATTTAGTGTGGAGCGGGGAGTTTGAGCATTAAGTCTAAGTGATGTTTCCGACTGGGGCTGGAAACGTGCTTTACATAATTGTATTCTGATTATTTAGGTCTCTCTTTATAGGGCATCTTTTATGACCAAGACTGTCCAGTACCAAAATGAGCTACATAAATTCCTAATCTGGGATACAGCTGGACAAGAACGAGTAAGTCACTCTTTAATTTACTCTGTTTTTCTGAGACCCAAGTGAAAGCTCCAACTAAACTGTCAATGTCCCTGTCATCTCACGTTACTCACTTCTCTTCTGTGCGCTGGAGACACATTTATTTCCATTTGCATAGGCCAGCCTTTTTCTTTTCAATTAGAGCCACAAAATCCACTGATGGAGAAAGTAATAATGGGCACTGAGGGCATTTTTATACTTTGGAGTGTCTTAAAGTACGTGCTGACTGACAGGCCTGATAAAATCCCACTCAGAGCATTGTGTGTACTTTGGGGCTCCATCCTCTAGTTAGGGATGTATAAAAGAATTAGTAGAAAGGGAGAATTAAGCATAACTCATGTATAGCCACCTTTTAAAAGCTAAAGAGGGAACTTTACAGTGTATAAAGTTTGAGATTTAAGTGAAAAGGATGAGCTAACACAGTGCAATAGATACTTAATAAATGCCTGATGATAACATTGACCATGATGCTTATCCATTTAAAGAAGAGCCTGAATCAGAAGTGGGGCCTGGCCATAGCAGCACAGTGTTGAAGAGATTTGGGGACGCCTTCCCAAAGTCAGAAAGGGGCGGGAAGGCAGGGGAGGGGACAGACACATGCCTGCTGCTTCATCTTCCTGCTGGGTACTAAGGCCGATTTCCCTACCCAGGTGCCTCTGACAGCCACCCCACATTATTCAGCTGCCGTTTAATTTTGTTTTCAAACAGTACTATCCAAACAGCACAGCTGATGGATGCACAGTGCTATCTTAAGCTCTTAAAAGTATACCAGAAGTAATCAGGAAAAATAGTCTGTCATCATGGTCTTATCTAAGACAACATAGATACTGTGTATGGTCTAAAATCTGACAAGAATCATCACAGACAAATGGAGGGAAACAAAATGAGCCAGTAGCATTGTCCTAGATATAAACGCCATACATTTGTACAGATTTCATGGTTGCTCCTGTTTTTAATGCTGGGTGCTGTGCCCCTGTCCAGTTACTCATCTGAGATACTTCAGCTACTATCTTCCATCCCCCACTTCTCTCCTTTGCTTGTGTTGTGCATCTAGAATGGAGCATTTAGGACAGCTAGACCTTCACCAGCCAGCCCTCTTCTGCCCTCCAGAAGTGTCGCTTACCACAGGGTCCTCCTGAATATATCTGTAGACATAGCCCTGGAGTCTGTCCTATTAGCCACAAACTCATTTGGCTCTTCCTCCTAGTAATATGTACCTTCCACTGAATCCCAAGTTTCAGTTACCCCCTCACATATGTTTGATGAAACAGCAAAGCCCTCATCATAAAGAAACATGCCATAACATAGATTCCATTGTGCTTTGAATCACAGCCTATCCTGGTATACACAGTGATATATAACATCTCTTTGTTCTGGAACTTGAACACAGGATCACCCAAGAGAGTACGCCTCTCCCTTTCTGCTGGCATGATGGTGAGAGTCGGTGAAGTTTTGTGATTAGCCAGTTTGCCTGTCTCTTGTTTTGCCCACTTCTAATAGGTTTCACAGTTAGAGATGCAGTTGCTCTGAGAGGCAAAGCTGCGTCCACCCCACCTGAAGCATCATCACGCAGCCCAGAGATGTTCCTAGGGCCAGGCCACAGGCCAGGGGCACTGACCAGGAGGCCCTGCACTGGGGAGACAGGAGAGGAGCACCACCTGGCAAGCACTCGCTCCAGCCAGTTGTTGCTGGACAAGAGCACATGTCCAGGGTAGCCAGATGGCAGTGCTTACAAAAAGCTAAACATCTGACAGCTAATCACAAATGGTTTGAAATGCTGAGAGGATTGTGCAAAACACATCTGTGAGCCTGTTCTGGGTCAAAGACTGCCCATTTGTCCTGGGCAAGGCATTCAAGGCCCTGAATGTGCCAACTGTGGCCAGACACTCCATTTTTACCTCCTCCCACCGGTCTGTCCTCTAGCACCAAACTGCTTGTAGTTCTCTGGCATGCCGTACAGTTTCACACCCCTGTGCCCTTGCTCCCACCTTTTGCCTGGAAAACTATTCAGCTTTTAAAACCTACCTCTGATGTCACGTATAGGGAGGTTTTCCTAACCATCCCTGCTGCTCTCTGATGAGTGAGCACTTTGCCATACGCCCATGTTGCTCATGCCTGGATCTGGAGGTTACCTTGGATTCCTCGCTCACCTTTATTCCTTCACATTTGCTCCAGCAGGGTGTCTGACAACCGTGTTTTCTAAATACGTCTCAAATACATTCACTTCTCTGTCTCCACTCCCAGCACCCTGCTCGCAGCCACCTTTAACTTCCACCGAGTATTCCCATAGCTTTCTAATTGGACCTCCCGCTTTCCCTCCACCCAGCCCTGACCCATGACACTTCTCCTCACAAGACCCAGAGGAACCTCTTGAAAACATAAAGCAGACCCTATTATCTTCCTGCTTAACACCGTTCCGTGACTTCCTACTGCTCCTCTCACCAGAGTCACATTCTGAACAGAGGCCTACAGAGCCCCCCATGACCTGCTCCACCTTCTCTCCTCATTGCCCTCTTGGGCCCTCCTCTGTGTCCATATCCTCCAGCACTCCTTACCTGGGCCTTCACACACATTCTTCCTTCTCCCTGGAACTTTCTCTTCCCTCCACTCAGAGCATGGCCCGCTGGCTCCCTTACCAGCCCTTTGGCCTCAGGTTAAATGCTACACTCTTGGAGTTTTCCCTAACCCCCCTGTGCCTGAGCAGGGCCTCCATTTCATTTTCATCACTGCCCTTACTCGTTTTCCTCAGAACCCTCGATACAAGTTGTAATTAGGTATCTGCCAACTTACCTTCATTGACAGTCTCCGTCCCCCACCCCCAGACTGCAGACTATAAACTTCCAGAGCTGGGACTATAGTGTCGTGCTCACTGCTGGATTCCCAGTGCTAGCACAGCACCTGCTGTAGATACTGGGTGGGTGAATCTGCAAGTGAAATCCTAGGGGCAGTCCTTTGTTTCCTCAACAGTCTTCGATTGCCCTCATCCATGGGATTGTCACCTGTTTCCTTACTTGTCTACCTTCCATTAGATTGTGAGCTCCTTGAGAGCAGGGACTATCTTTATATCTCTGCTCTCAGCCCCTGGCACATGGTGTTGATGCCAGTGGATTTATGTCAGCTGATTGCCAGCCCTACTTAGGCACAGATAAGGACAGATCCTCTACCTACTTTTACTTGCCCTCATCATGTGCGTAGTGCATGACTCAAATAATAAATTTCTGGTGTTTGCATGTTTATTGCTTAGTTCTCTGTAGTTATGAGATTTGTTATGGAACCAAAAGTCATCATAAAATGAAAATGCTTTTTTGATGAACTGACCATTCAAACATCCTCCCCATTCGACATCTGTGGCCGCACACCATTTTGACAGATGGGTTGTCTTCTGATGGTCCAGTTACAACTGATTGCAAAGTGATTTCATTAAGTCAATGAAAGTGATTTTGGAGAATTTCTCAAATGTCATGTAAAGCCCTTGACAGTAGCGATCTTGTTAAATTAAATGAAGAGGAAAAATGCTGATCAGGATGATGATGTAAGTGCTTCAGAAGATAATGATTTGTGTATCAAAGGGTTAAGAGGGGCCTAGGGAAAATTGATGGAGCCCTCAAATATTTTTGCAAAAGTTTTTATGGTAAGACTGTGAAAGTCAAACACAAAATGAAGGATTTTGTATTGTGCTAGCATATAGTTTTATCAGAAGTGAGCTTTGACTCAATGTTCATCCAAAAAATTAGCTTCTGGCTATAGTAAAAAGGCTAAGTTTTTTCAAATACCAGGTAAGATGAAACTTGTTTTCATGATTTTAAATTTATCTTCTCAAGATAGAGCCTTTGTGAGACCTTTTTATCCCTATTATTTGCTGTCCTAAATGAATTCATTCTAAGTCATCTTTTTCCACCCATTATCCTTCACTAATAAAGACTCCTGCAGTAGTATTGAGACACACAGCATATACATAAATAAGCACCATAAATGCATATCATAAATATACCAGAAATGTAGCAAAAACCTTTCAAATACTTGCCATCTGTATGTGATGATATAAAAGAAAACTTCTTAACCAGAAGATAATAGACACTGCATATAGTCCCTAAAGATTATATTTCTGCATCTTCATTGTACTTTCTCCTCATGACTGTTTCCACAGAGGTCAGGACACCAGGAAGGCACAGACTCGATTGTCAGAGTAGTCATGTAAGAAATTGTTCTCATGTTTAAAATCAGGAGTAATGATAGTGGCTCAGTATCATCTAGAGCTGGGGTCGATGGTAGCAGAAACCAGAGTCCACAGTGTGTCATCCGCACTGTCCAACACACAATCAGAATTACTGCATATACGGAGAAACACAAAAACATGACCCGATGGGTAGAAGAAAACCCCATAGTGACCCTGTTACTAGAATTTGCAAACACAGATTTTATAATATATTTTTAGGCCAAATCCAACCTGCTGCTAGTTTTTGTATATAAAGTTTTAGTGAAACATAGCCATGCTTATTTGTTTACATATTGTCTATGGCTGCCTTCACTCCACAACAGTAGAGTTCAGTAGTTGTGACACAGATCATATGACCCGCAAAGCCAAAGTATTTACTACCTGGCCCTTACCGGAAAAAGTTTGCCACCCCCAATCTAGAGCCAGGTCCTACCAGAGCAGAAATGTACTGACATCTTTTGAGTCTCTTTATGTGCTTCCACCTTCTTTCTTTACACCAAAAGAACGTGGAACGAGCTTTGATGTCAATAATGCCAGAGTAGCTTATGCCAGAGTAACCCTCCCACAGGTAACAATTATGTAGAAACTTTGGACAAAACATTTGAAAATAACTGTTTGAAGGCACTACAAGCAACCAAATGCAGTCAGGGATTGAAAAAAGGAGCTATATTGGGTGAAATCCACATTTTTACAGCTTTTCCCCAGTAGGCACTTTTCAGTCTGTGTGCACAAGACAGCTAGAACTCAAGCAGAAAGTCTGTCTTTTTAGCCTGTTATTGTTTGAGGACAGAGTTTGGGACTACCAGAGCAGCTGGAAAAAGAGGAGGCAAATCCCAGAAAAGGTGGATCCAACAAGGAGGGAAACCCCAAAATCTGTTTATAAATTTCCCTCAGGCTTTGGATTGACTCCCAAATTGTGAATGCACAGGAGAGACATTATAAAACCCAACAGAAACCAACAGCCAGAAAGGGTGACAAGACTGAGCAGAGGTTTCAGCTGCTGCTCATTACAACAGAGCTAGACTTCAGAGTTTGAATCCAATCCTGCCATGTTAGAGGGGATTGCTAAACACCTTGGGCATTGCATTGAAACGTCAAAAGGACCATGCCTTAGGAGTAGAGACCACATCCTGGGACTACGGGCAAAACCAAATAGACCCACCCTAACACTATGTAAAACCAGTCTCGAGATGGTCTGCGAGTAATTTAACACTCTGCAGAGAAGAAAACAAAACCCAGAGTCTGCAGTGTGTCACCCGCACTGTCCAGCATGCGATCTGAATTACTACACATATGAGGCAGGAAAACATGACCCAGTGAGTAGAAACAAACCCCAAAGTGACCCTGTTACCAGAAATTGCAGACATAAAACTTAAAGTATATATTTTAAATATGTTCAGAGAGTTAAAGAAAAGTAGTCCTAATGACTTAACTACAGATGGGAAATCTCACACAGAATGAAAACTAATAAAGAATCAAATGGAAATGCTAAAACTGAAAGTTGCAATATCTAAGATGAAAAATTCACCGGATGGGTGATAGAACAGATTAATCAGAAAAACAGGGGGAAAAAGAGTAGAAAAATATGAATAGAATCTTAATATCACAGGGACAAATTCATACAGTCTAAACACATGCAATTGGAGACCCAGAAGGAGCAAAGAGGGAAGTGGGAACAGAAAACAAGACATTTTAAGAAATAATGGCTGAAAATTTCCCAAATTTGGTGAAACATACTAAATTACAAATCCAAGAAGTCCAGGAAACCTGTAAGTAGAAAAGAAAACCACATCTAGGTACATCAGAATCAAACTGCTGAAACCCAAAGATAAAGAGAAAATCTTGAAAGCGGCCAGAGATAAAAGACACAGGGTAACAACAATGTGAATAACAGTTAACTCCTCACAGAAACAGTGGAGGCCAGAAGCATTAGAACTGTTATCTTTAAAGTGCTAAAAGCAAAAAAACTGTCAACCTGCCAAAATTATTTTTAAAATAGGAAGTCAAAGTAAGGACGTTTTTATAAAAACAAAAACTGAGAATTCATCAGTAGCAGTCCCAGAAAGTTTTTCAGGCTAAAGGGAAATGATACCAGATGATAACGGAGATCAGTAGAAAGAAATAATAACCACTGGAAATAGTAAATATGAAAATCTATTATTTTTTTCCTCAACTTATTAAGATAACTGGCTATTTAATTCAAAAATTACAACACTGGATTGTACAGTTTATAGTGTATATAGATATAAGATATTTGACAGCACAAAGGATGGTTAGATAAATTAAACTCTTGCGAAGTTCTGATATTTTACATGAAGTGTTACATTTTCTAAGTAGATTGTAGAAAAATGTACAATATATATTGTAGATACAAGAGCAACCACTTAAAAAGTAATACAAGGTAGCTAAAAAGCCAGTGGAGGAATTAATATATTAAAATTGAATACTGAAAAAATTCCATCAATGCAAAAGGGCAGGGAGAGGAGGAACAGAGGAATTTTAAAAAAAAACGAAACAAATATAAAACAAATCAGGGCCAGGCATAGTGGCTCATGCCTATATTCCCAGCGCTTTGGGAGGCTGAGGGGGGAGGATTGCTCGAGGACAGGAATTTCACACCAGCCTGGGCAACACAGCAAGACCCCCGTCTCTAAAAAAATTTTTTTTTAATTGGCCAGGAGTGGTGATACATGCCTGTGATCCCAGCTACTTGGGAAGCTGAGGCAGGAAGATTGCTTGAGCCCAGGCATTCACGGCTGCAATAAGCTATGATTTTGCCGCTGCACTCCAGCCTGGGCAACCTTGTCTCTAAAAATTAATTAATTAATGAAAATAAAATAAATAAAACTGATGAAATGGTAGACCTAAGCCCAAATATACCAGGAAGTACATTAAATATATAAAAGAACTAAACATTCCACTTAAAAGGCAGAGGTTGTCAGATTGTATCAAAAAGCAGGACCCAAGTATATGCCTGTTATAAGAGAATGACCTTAAATATAAAAACAAAGAAAACGAAGACAGATTGAAAATAAGAGAATGGAAAAGGATATTCTATGCAAATCATAAGCAAAAGAAATCCATTGTGGTTATATGAGTATCAATAAAATAGACTTGAAGACAAGGGTTATTATTAAGGTTAAAAAAGGACATGATAAAAATCTTAGGGAATTTTCTGTGTTGATCGAAATATTTTATATCTTGGTCGATGGTGTTTACATGGATGTATACATTTGTCAGTTTATCAGATTGTCCTAAGATCTTTGCTTTTCTCCATGTGAATTTTACATTACAAATTTGAAAAAAGAAGAAAAAAGAAACCAACCTGTGAGGGACATTGCCAACATAAGTACATCAGAAAGGAAAGCTAATGCCATAACCTTTGTTCCATCAGTGCTTCTGTCTCATTTTCTCTTATGCTATAGAATTCAACATTTTAAGTCTTTTTTACCTCATAATGTAGTTTCCTTTTCTGTGGTGCTTTCTTGCTTACAACCTTTATTTTTGTTCTCTTTAAAACTTAACGTATCATTTTATTGGAAGTTAGTATTAGTAGGCTTTCAGCCCACAGGCAGGGGTTTCTCTCACAAAGACTAGTAAAGTTTCTGTGTCTGGACATCTGGATCTGGCACTTAGTTTGACATCCCCCCGTGCTTATGTAGCTCCTACTCATTTGCTCACCAGTTCTCAGTTACCGACGGTGTGCCAGGTACTGGGCCCCAAGACAAAATGGCATGCTCAGCATGCATTCTGACTTCCCTCATGGAGCTGCAGTCGTAATTTCACTTCCTTTTGTAAAACTCAAATTAATATAAAAGCTTAAAAGCCAAAAGGTTAAACCCATTGGATAAGAAGTTACAGAATTCATCGTTCTATATGTGGATTATATGCGTGCACCAAATGCTCCCTGTGGCGACGATTCTTGCCTGTGTTTGGAGGTAAGCAGGAGGAGGTGAGCTCAGTGGCATCACATCATATGTAGATCAAGTGTAGGCAAAATTCTTACGTTAAACATTGGCTCATATTGGGTGAGTGAGATGCTCACACTGGAACTGTGCCCAGAAACCAAGGGAAAAGCTTCATATTTTCCATCTCACATTTATCTAGAGAAGTGGCCTGCTCAGTCACCCTTGCTATTCAGCTGGTTATTCCTCTCCTTTTCCTCCTCCCTCCCTACCTGTTGTGTGTGTCCAGGAGGGGAGGTGGTGGGTGGGAAGAAACTCTAAGTACAGAGTTGAATTCATGTAAATGAAGTGAGATCTGTACCCAGCATTTGGGAATTGCCATGCGCCTGGAGATGTCAGAAAAGCAAGTTGCAAACTCATCCAAGTAGTGAATGTAAATGTGTGCTCATTTCTAAAGGACAATCAGCATTTAGATTACAAGGGTTATCTTTACGACACCCAAATGCAGCCACTTCTCTGGAGAACTATTTACAGCATTATTTTTATTTCCATGATAGTTTGTTTGGGAAGCCAAAGTTTAAAGGACTGTTGAACAAATGAATTTGGGAATTATAACATTGAGTTCAATTAAAAAGCCTTTTTAGCTGAAACAATTGTTTATAGCCCCATATTTAATTCCTATAAAGCTGTATTCTAAACTATCTTCTGAGAGACATTTCAGTGTTACATTAAAAGTTTTTGCCTTTGGTAATTACTGGTTCATTTGCTTTAAAGCATCATGTCATCTTCTTTGGCTTAAGAAAAAGATTACCTTTTGTGCAGGGATAATGGCTTAAAAGTCTAGTAAAAACATATTTAACCAGTTTTCCCAATTTTGTTGTTTATTTTTCCCCCTCCTCTGCAGTTTCGTGCCTTAGCACCAATGTACTATCGAGGGTCGGCTGCAGCTATAATCGTTTATGATATCACAAAAGAAGTAAGACTATATATAGTTTTCTTCAGACTATTTTGAAAACTCTCTTAGTTGCTTAGCTCTCCAGTTCTCCTTTTTTGTGTTACAGGAGACATTTTCAACATTAAAGAATTGGGTAAAAGAGCTTCGACAGCATGGCCCACCTAATATTGTAGTTGCTATTGCAGGAAATAAGTGTGACCTTATCGACGTAAGGTAAGTTATCAGAACAAGAAATTACAATGCCAATTATGTGTTCCTTTTCTTAATGAACAATATCCAATATAAGAATCTTGTATTTTATCTCTGACTTGAAAAATTCCTTTTGGTTGTGTGGTTGGAGTCCTGAAGTTTCAAACTACAATTAAGATTTCAGGCATTTGGAGCTAATTATATTACATATATAGACAGGTGTGTAATTTACTTAAACACTGGTCACATCACACTTGACATTATCTGAGATCAATGTGGCCCCCAAATTCCCGTGACATAGAATACTTGAATTCAGAAAGCACATTTAGTGGCAGTTTTCCTGGGCCACTTCCCTGATTCCCAAAGCAAGGGCTTTTTTTTTTTTAATTTAAGGGGGAAAGAAAACTCTGCCGTTCCCTGATGACTCCGTTAGCTACATTGCTATGGTTTAACCACAGAAGTGGTATAAATGGGAGGACCGCACGTCAGGACTCATGTAGCAACCATTCAGGACACGCTTTGTCATCATAAATCTGGCTAATTACTGGGTAGGAGGGGATGACATTAAGATGTTAATATGTAGAATTTCTGATTTGCAATTGTTGCCTTCCAGAGAAGTCATGGAGAGAGATGCTAAGGACTACGCTGACTCCATTCATGCAATTTTTGTAGAGACCAGCGCAAAAAACGCGATAAACATAAATGAACTCTTTATAGAAATTAGTGAGTATCTCTGCTCCTTATCGGTTTCCTCTGTGCAGAGCATCTTAAAACAGAATTATCTTCCTGGTTAGAATTCCCACCTTACTTAGTGTAGTCTAGTCTCTGAAATTGTCCTCAGTGAAAAGAGATTTGAGAATGTAAGAGTAATAAGCAGCTTTCATATCATGTTATAATTGCTGGAGAGCGGCTGCCTGATGAGTATAGCCCTTCTAGAAAGAGTGTTGCCACTGAATAAATAATGCACGGGGCACTGAGGTCGTGGAAGCTGTCATCTCTCCCTTTTTCTCTATTTAAATGTGTTTCAATTAGTCATCCAAGGTCATCGAAAATGAACAAAATAAATAAAAGGAAATGAAATGCAGGTGTAATTTCATTGTAAGAAAACCCTCAAAAATTAATACCAGGCGAGTGAAAGGTAAAATTCGTTTCCCACCCTCCCTTCCCTCCCCGCGGTGCTGATGTGGCGGCACTGGACTGAGCAGGGCTGCCCATACCTTTGGGATCCGCTGCAGATTGCGTCCGTGTTTGTTCATTTCATTCAGATTCATCAAAATATTTATTGGGAGCAGTACCAGGCTCAGGGGAGACAGCCGTGAAGAGATAGATGTAGCCCTTTCTCTCCTGGAGTGCACATTCCACGGAGGGAGGCAGGCAGTGAACACCAAATAAATAGGATCATTTCAGATAAAAATAAGTCATGAAGAAAATAATTTATAGGATGAGGTGAAAGAATGTCTGCAGGTGATCGGGGAAGGCCTCTCTGAGGAGGTGCTCTCAGAGCCGAGGGAGCAGGCCCCGCGGAGATGTGCGGATTCGCATCAGAATTCCAGAGGGGGAGAGGCACAATGGACTCACGCGTGAAGGTCCGCTGTGGGGTTGAGATCCACGGTGACTGAAGCTGGAAGGGCTTTTGGCCGTTGTGCACAGGAGGGGCATGAAGCCCAGTGCCCACCAAGGCCAGGCAGGGGCATCTCATGAGCAGAGCAGGCTGGGGGACTCCTGGGGACCCTGACAGGTGGCAGGTCAGGCCCAGCTCCGGCAGTTGGGGCCAGTCTGGAATGTGGGCCCCTGGTTGCCTAATTGCTGGGAGTTATTGTCAGATTTTTTTACACATCCCATGTTTAGATTTGGCCAATAATTCAAATATTTTCAGAGTACTTTGTAGACCTGAGGAGCCCACTTGCCACCAGTAGACTGCTGATTGCACCCCCTATGTCAGCTCCTTCATTTCAGCATTGAAAAGTCATGATGTTTGTTGTTGTCCTCGATGTAAATAGCAGGTACCCAAATGCATTCTTTTTTTTTTTTTTAATTTTTTTTTTTTTATTTCAGCGTATTATGGGGTACAGATGTTTAGGTTACATATGTTGCCCTTGGCCCCACTGCCCAAGTCCGAGCTTCAAGCATGTCCATCCCCCGGATGGTGCTCATCACACTCTGTGTATGCATATACCCATCCCCTCCTCCCCCCTCCCCCCTCCAATAAATGTTATTATTATATGTGCACTTATGTGTTGATCAGTCCAAATGCATTCTTGAAAGGCAACATAAGGCCAGTTGGGAATTTTTCACAGTTCAAGCTAGAATATCTAAGTGTGTGATGTCTTAAGTATGTTAAAATTATCTTTTTTTTCCTTTAAAGTGTTCTTTACTATAGCAGTATTAAAAACAGGAAGGTGGTGAAGTATACCAACAATGAAAATTCTTACGTAAAAACTAGTCTTGTAAATACTAATTTTAACTGTGAAAAATGAAAACTATATGTTCACAAAGATTAGAAAAATTGGGAGAGATGTAAATAGACTTTATCGTTGACTGGATGTCGTAAAATTACACGAGCCCAGTGCCTGGCACGCTGTGCACCAGAGCATACTAGATACACAGAGATGTGCACATGTCGGAAGCACAAAGCTCAGTGAATTTTCACAAATTGAATATACTCCTATGCGTGGCGTTCAGGTTGGGACACGACAGTTCCTGCACCCCCAAGGGTAACTCACCACCATCGTGACTACTAATTCTTCAGATTGGCGTTGCCTGTTTTGGTTTTACATGCATTTGTAGTTTATATTTTTTAAAACACACTGTTTCCTCTTTTGTGTCTGGCTTCTTTTGTTCTGCATTACATTTTTAGATAATCCATGTCATTGCATATAGCTGTAGGTGATGCGTTCTCATGGCTGGTGTGTGTGTGTGTGTCAGTGTCAGAGTCAGAGTCGGGGGTCCGGGGAAGCAGAGAATATCTACAGTGTAATTATCCATTCTGCTGTGATAGGCATTTGGGTAGCTGTTTCCAGTTTAGAGTTACGATAAGTAATACAGCTCTGAACATCCTGGTCATATTCTTTGGTGAACATCTGTACACACTTTCGTTAGGTATATTTATACCCACAAGAAGAATTGCCGGGTCATTGGGTATGCATGCATTCAGTACAACTTTACTGACAACCAGTTTTAAAAGTGGCGGTTGTCCTAGTTGACACCCACACTAGTGGTGCGTGAGAATCCCAATCACTGTCTGTCTTTGGTGAGGAGGTTGTGATCTGCGTTTCCATGGCAGTTAATAAAGTCAAGCACTTTTCTAGAGATTCATTTGCATTCATATAATATCTAGATAACCTCTTTCGTGAAATGCCTTTTATGTCTTTTTTTGCCTGTTTTCCTTTTGGGTTACCTGCCTTCTTAATGTTTTCTAGTTCTTTACTCTATGGCTTTGAGTTTTGAATCAACTTCTTCAATGAACTAAGGTTTTTAATCTTAATATAATGCAGTTTATCTTTATTTTCCTTTATGATTACCATAAAGGTTTTGGTAGCTTTTAAGAAATCATTGCCTATTCCCAGTTCATGAAGCTGTTCTTGTCTGCTTTCTTCTGCAAATGTTATTTGTACCCAAAATTTTTATGTCACATTTCCCAAATGCCTCTATTATACCAGGTATATTTTAGTATCCATTTACTGAGAAATAAATAATGACAAGAAGCTTCAGTAAAGCTTTTAAATAAATGTGTAATTTATTCACAACAGTGTCTTATAGGCATTTGAAAAGCAGTTGTAGGACATACTTGGGGGACACTTTCTTGTCGACGTAGCAAACGTGCTGTGCACTGCCCACACAAATTTGTAGCCCGCTCGAAATGGTGGGGGTTCAAGGACCTGAGAGTTGGCAGAGATTCCTTCTTACCCTCGTTAATGTCAAAAGATGTATATGTCCATTTATTCCATGTTTACAAAATATCTCTGTGCCAGGTACTATGCTAAAAAGATACTGGAAACACAAAGATGGAGAAACAGGATCTCTTCCCTAGAAGAGCTTAGGGTCTAATTCATAAACAAATATGTAGTAGCATGCTTCTGGTGTCCTAATTGATTTTAGTGTCTGAGATATTGGAGAGAGCTAGGAAGTGGGAGGACATCAGGAGTGCCTTTGTACAAGAAGCAACCCTTGAATTACTGGTCAGGTAGGTGGACGGGTGATTTAAGGATTCTCTCGAAATTGACATTATGCTTCATGGAGCAGTAAAGTGAAACCTGTTCATTCTCATGCATTGTTGGTAGGAGAATAAAGTGGCACAGCCTCTTCAGCAAGCAATTTGGCAGCATCTGTCAAAATTTAAATTGCACGTTCTTCTTGCATTTATGCTATACAGACACTGGGAATACAGTGTATGTATCAGACAAACCCAGGAGTAGAAAGCATGACCTAGCTCTTCCTCTCCTGGTAATTTATCCAGCACATATAGGTTCACAAAGATACTTTCTGGACCATTGTTAATAACATCAAAATATTGGAAACTAAATATCCATCAATAGAGAACTGGTTAAATAAGTTATGGTACATCCATACAATGCAGTATTTTAAAGCGATTAAAAAGAAAGTAGCAGCCTCCATATGCTGTGATGGAACAATCCCCAAGATATATTCAGGGAAAACAGCAAGGTGGAGAACAGTGCATACTGTTTGCTCCCATTTGGGCTTAAGAAAGGGGAGGCAGAATAGGGTACCTGTGAATGTTTATGCACATCTATCTCTGGAAGGCTGCATGAGACATGGGTCACCACGGTGGCCTCTGCCATGAGACAGAGGGACAAGCTTGTCCTGATTGAAGTTTTTAAACGTGTTTTACCTACTCAAAACATTTTTAATTAAAAATTTTTTTGCAAAATGCTGTGTGATATCATTGTTCGGATTCTGAGACGGAAACAAGAAACAGGACATTAGTGGAAAAATCAGTGATACCTGAAAAAAGTCTGAAGTTAATAGTGATGTGGCAATGTTGAATTCTTCATTTTGACAAATGTCCCATGGTATTATGTCAGCATTAAGGGAAACTGGAAGAGAGGTACATAGGAACTCTCTTATATCATCTTTGCAACTTTTCTGTAAATCTAAAATTTTTCCAAAGTAAAAAGTTTATCAAACTTTTTTTTTTTTACTTTAATGAAACCTTTCAAATTGCATCTGCAAAATTGTTGTGTCTGAGCATGAACAGATTTGGAAAGTGAAAGCTCATCATTCCCTTCCCTCCTCTCATCTTGGTTAGGTCGAAGAATTCCATCCACTGACGCCAACCCGCCATCTGGCGGTAAGGGCTTCAAACTCCGAAGACAGCCTTCAGAGCCAAAGCGAAGCTGCTGTTGACTGAGTTCTCAGACAGTGATGAAGTAGGTGGTCCTGAAAGTTAACAGGAGGGCTGGGGTCCCTGCCACCAGTTTTCACATAGCCGGTCTTGAGCCTTCTTCATGCAAAAATGATTCACAGAAATTGACCAGTTTTGAAGACTGCAGCAGTATTTCAGTCTGTAGACTTCTGTTATGTAAAGAATTTCTGGTGTACGAAGGGACTACATCATTGGCTTTTGACCTTGCCGAAAAAGAATGTATAATTGTATGGATGGTAGGATTAAATTGTTGAGTAGTTTTGTAATCAAGATTTTATGTAACATTTGTAAAGGGAAGATTAGCACTTTTGTGGTCGTCGAGGGAAAAAAAAACCTCGTGGAGATTGTAATTTCCTTGGTTTCTGTTACCACTGTTAGAGGGGGGTTGTATCATTTAAAAGTGGTAGGATATCATAAGTGGAGAGATGGCGATTATTTGACACTAAAATGGGTTATTTATAGGACTGGTGGAAACAATTTCATCTCTGCCATCTCTAAAGCACTTTTCATTGAATTATATTAGCCTAGGATGCATAGAGTAAATTAGCAATGGTAACAGTAGGTGCCTAGCTCACTCTAGGTTTGCTTCTGACCCTGTCATGTATGTGTCTCCAGACACATTATTGGCACCTTTTTAAATAAGCTCCCATGATCGAGATGGTGATAGTAGAGAAGCTGCCTGGAATAAATTGAATTGCATATGTTCCAAACTGACTAGTGGAGTTTAAAAAAAAGAAGAAGAGAAAAAGTAAAGAAAGTATGTAAATGCTGTCAATTATTTAACCCAAGTATTTTAGTGGGGAAAAACAAGTATCTGTTGCTTAGCATATGTAAAGTTGTAGTCTGTATTTATGAGACCATTGCTTAAAGATTATAAATTATGTAAATACATTAATAAATTTTAAAAGTTCCATTCAACATTCCATTTAATCTTGCACACAGTGTTGCACATGCCTACCCATTTTCCAGCTTATCCGCGGGAGATTCTGAAACACATGGGTGTTGTGCACCGGCACAGAGCTCTTAGCTTATCGTCTTTAGAGATTTCTCTAACTTCCCTTCCACCCACTCCTCTTCCTTCCACATCTCATCTGGAAATCGTAATAAAGACAGACGCCACTTTGACAAGCCTGACTAGTCCTTACTAGCCATGGGGTAAAAGATTAAGCTCCAGCTCAAGTCATGTACCTGGTCTTGGTAATAAGTTTCTTTAGCTGTTACATCGACCTCAGACCAACTGTTTTAAGAGAGCCTTCCTTGTTAACAATTCAGCTTGTCTGTCCGTTTCCTTTATTTTCCCCTGCCTCTGTTAGTGGTTAACACTCTTTTCCCTCAGGGAGCCTAATGAGGTTTTTAATATAATCTAAAAATAAAGCACTGAAGTGAAGTTGGTGAAAATTTGTTCCTGGTCTAATCTGGCACTCTTCCAACCTGAGTATTGTAAGGGAAGGAAATTTACAAGATTAAATAGGAAATGAAACAGCTTGAATTTCAAACTAAATTGTGTTTTCAGAGCTATCCTAAACTGAACAGTCAAAACTTTTAAAAATAATTGTTATTTCTTTGTGCCCCCCCCCACTCAATGCAGATAGATTTTAATGGGAAAATCATAACTCAGATTAAGTAAAAAACAGTTCCCTTTTCCCTATTGTATATCTTAAGCATTTGAAATTGTTTTATTCTCTTATTGAAATCATATAGAAAGAATGTAGTTAGTGAAAATCCTAACGTTGTTTTGTTTAAAATACACGTGGACTCAATCCCCCTAGGATATTGCTTCCTACCCATCGTTAAATTAGCTGCTAGAGAAAACATGTGATTCCCAGGGCTAGGCTCTTTGCACCTGAAGGTGGTTTGACTTTCTTTTATATACATCCATATGGATCCAGGGCGTCTGACCACCGCCCTGGTATGTTCCTAGAATTCCCACTGCTGAGCCTCTATCTCCATGACAACAAAATAAAAACAAAGGTTGCTTGACTCATTACTGACGAGGCAATGCATGTGGCCCTTTCTGTCTTATTTCACCAAAAGATGCAAATATATGACCTTAACATTTTTCCCACCAAACCAGCCAGTAGACGTTGGTTGCTGTGTGGTATCGTAGTGTGCAGGGAGAGGCGAGGTCGCAGCCTCACCTTGCTGGTAAGGCATCTGAGTGCCTCTGATCGTACTGTGACGTTTTACTGCATTTACCCCACTCGGGTCCATCTCTTCAGCCCCCTGCAGATTTCATGATTTCTCATACTCCCTCCCAGATGTAGGAGTTTTGTTCCAGCCACATATTTTATTAACAGAGTGAGTCACATGGAGCTTGTACGCAGGCACTTCTGGGGGCTCTTTTTTTCTCCCCTCATTTTCCTCAGTCTGTCTAAAAAATTGCCATGTCACTGTTTCTCATGTAGTATCTTTTTAATACTTAGCAACAGCAAGAAAAAATTGCTATCTCAGATCCATAATCCATACTCAATGAAAACAGGGAAAAGATGTTTTCATTTATTTTGTTTGCTTCTCAAATGCAAAGATGAATATTAAAGTCAGAAGCAGTGCTTTATTTTGAACACATTTTGGATTTTTAACCTAAGCAATGATTCTGATACACATTTCATATTTATTATTTCTTGCTGAGAAAAGGCTACATTTCAAAGGAATTGAGTCATAGCCCATCTCTAAAAATCTTATGATTCCCAAATGACGCAGGGCCATTTTTAACAACTTTTAGGACTGAACAGAAGAGAAAAATTATTAATTGGCTGCAAGTGTGTATTGATTTGGAGAAATTGAAATAAGCTCTTTGCAGGTGTCCAATCCTGGGAACCACTGGTCTCCAACTCTTTTCCACATAAGTGTTTTTCTGATTCTGTGATAACTAATTAACTATCATTTGGTGATTAAAAGAACATAATGTAAGTATGATTAAGTGTCCTTCATTTTAAACTCTCTGTAAGAAGTGATTGGGGAGAAGTACCTATTGCAAGCTCTTCTGGTTCCACACAAAATCTCCATCACCTGCTTGTCAGCCACAGTCAGGATAAGTTCTCAGCAGAGCAGCTGAAAAATGTAGTTCCTTTTAAAGTAACCTCCTTCCTCGTTACCCGTTTATGATGCTTGAAGTGCCTGCCTCCCGTTGTGCCCACAGTTCCCAGATGCCTCTGTGTCTGAGGCGATTGAGACCTTTTAAGTGGGCTGGTGTCCTTCTCAAGGTCATCCATTGCCCCTATTCTTAAATATCTAAAGGAAAAGAAACCACATTTAATTTTGTAAGTTCTCTTTAAGTCTTGTATTTATTTCTTTTCTGTTCTCAAGGAAGAAAATAGGTCTAGGAGGCCTTCTAAATTGAACTCCGGGAGGTATAGCAATGAAAATTTCCTTTCGGTAACTACTCCATTGCTTTCCTGGAGCCGTCAAACCGAAATGTCTGTATTTTTATGGCATCGCGTTAAACTGGGCAGGTTAGATTCGGATGACACCGCACTAATTGTCATGTCAGCCTCCCAGCTCAAAAAGGCATTTGTTCATTGTTATATACATCTTTTATATTCGAAAATTGAGTTGCAGAAGAGGTTATATAATTTCTTTTAGCACTTTTTCACTCGTTCTTTTAGAACATACCGAGAACGTGATTCATGGGCCCTTAGAGTGTAAGATACAGGTGCATAGTATATTATTTATGAAACAGATGAGCCCCCTGCACATCCAGATGGCTCTGTATGAACCTGTGTGAGTCATGAGAGAATCCATTCTTTCCAGAGAAAAGTTATTGGAAATCCCCAAACAGATCTGTGCTAGGTCCCTGCTTTAGAACATTCAGGAAATGACAGCCACAGACTCAGGCTGGCTCTCATCTGTAACCTCACTCAGCTGTAAACATTCCTCCTGACTCTGTAATGGAAGTTCAGTGACAGTGACAAGCAAGATAGTGTGAAACTATAAAAATCTTCATTATTTAAATTTGTTTTAAAGGGGCTAATTTTAAAGGGACAGTTTTACTGTTTGCCTTCAAGAGATTTTCTACCTCTTAACAGTTAATATTTTTTAATAGAAGAAATGGAATATACCTTCAAGAGTCAAGCTGTTAACTATATACCTGCCTTCAGTTAGCTTAGTTTATCAAAATTTTTTTAATGATTTGAGGTATGTTTAAGATACTTGTTTTAATTCCTGTGGTATTATGATTAAAAAAAAATGGTCCAGGCAATAAATTTATTCAGGAGTTAAACCGTATACTTCATAGCTTTAGAAAAGGGACATGGGCAGGTAGAAGTTAGCCTAGAACTAAAAGAAACAATCTCTGCAAATTTCTCTTGACAGCAGAGTTGCTTGTCTTGACTTCCAGTAATAGAAATCCTGGCAATTTGATTATCCGATTTGCAAGAGATGTTAATGGAATTCTGGGGCATTTGTCCTGTTTTATGAGCAAATGAAAGTCTAAAAAATATTAGAAGGGTATTACATTTTTCAGGAGCCTCCATGTTTTTCATGTAAGAGAATGGAAAGTGGGAGATCTGTTGTGATGAAGATTCATTAGGCATAATGAGGAAAGTGACTAAATAGAACTGAGAACTCCATACTTCCCAGTTTGTCTTTCAGGATTCTCTTAGCATATAGGAAAATGATTTACTTTCCAAATCTAGAAGGATGTCCAGTAGCATAGATCAAGTTTAATTTGATGGTCTGTACCATCAGAAATAACTATTATCTGTTATTATTTAGTGTATAATCAGTTACGAATATGCTAGAATATTTTTGGCTTCAAAAGGATTCAGAAGTTTAATTTTAAAAATTTCGAACCTTCCATTTATTGCTTCTATTATGTTGAACATTTTAGATAGTAAGATTAGGATATATCATCAGTAGACGGTGAGATTAAAACCATGATTTCTAACCAATTTAACAAAAAAAATGTTTTTAATTTGCTGCAAGTTCATTTTTAGATCTTTAGATCTATGGTGCCCTGTGCGCTGTCAAAATGCTTCATAATTGCAGCAACAAAATTCTGGGTCACTTTTCATGAACAGGAATTGAAGTGCCAAGTTCCATCAGCCAATTAATGGGAAGCCCTAAGACAGTAATGATATTTTAAAAGAGGCTTTTTTAATTGACAGTTTTAAACCGTAGACCTTCATGCTCTCCTGAATCATGCAACAGAACTAAAATATGCTGGATTTACTGATGCCACTTCTTGATTCAGGAACTTTTCAGTGTTTTGTAAAACTCCTTAATGTAGTACTTTGGAGGAAATCATCTTTAAAATAACATTTTGCACATAGGGCCAGTAATTTTTAACTCAGAACTGGAATTGTCAAGGAACCCCCCGCCCCCAGCATCTAATGTCATGTTGCATAAAACTGGGCAGACCTCTTCCCCAAGGCCAGTTCAGAGCCCACCGCCCACCCAGCCGGCATGGGGCCCGCCAGCGTCGGTGTGGGCAGTCCTGTGCCCGTGTGCACTTGGGAACGTTGTCAGCCCCTGGCCCACAGTGGTGTTTGACTTTGCTTTGGGGCCTAATCCTAATACCGTTTGGCCATTATTAATCTTTCATTAAGTTTATACTTGAATAATCGGTTTTATCCCTGAAAATTTTTGAAAGCAGCACTTGAATTTGTTTGCATCCACTTACTTAGTGTATGAAGTTATTACATAGTTGATGAAACTTTCTCTTAACATGGATCATGCTAATTACATCAGGGAGACCAGTCGATTCAGTGAGGGAAAATTATCAGTAGCTGGCTAGTCAGAGCAACTGATTGGTGGCTCTACTTTTAAATCATTTGTCGTACTGTGTAGACAGAGCTTTATTGCCCTGGAAAACATTTTTCTTTTTTTTTTTTACTCTCATCCAGCTCAGTCTTTCCATCATTTCACTTTATGAGTCACTCACATAATCGTCAGTCATTCCTCTGACCTCACAAATTTACGTCTTGCCTTCTCTGTAATCGAAGCAGACTTCTTGCCTTATTCCCTGTGCTCTTCTCATTGTTCTGTCGGCTCTCCCTTAGAGCCGCACAGCCCCAGCCACCTTCTCTACGTATGCGACACGCCTTCCCACGCGACCTTCCACAGTCGCAGCGGCAGGGTTTGCCCACCCGTCCACCTAGGGAGTCAAGACACAGCAAGCGCCGGCAGAAATGCAGAGGCCAGGAGCGGGGATGAAGAGATTGTGGTTAATGGGTACAACAACGCTGCCAGATAAAAGGAATGACTTCCAGTATTCGATAGCACAGTAGGGGGCTATAGCTTACAGTAATTTATTGTATATTTCAAAATAGCTACAAGAACTGGAATTTTCCCAACACAAAGAAAAGATAAATGCTTAAAATGATAGATATCCCAGTTACCTTCTTTGATCATTACACATTGTATACATGTATCAAAATATCACATGTACCTCAAAAATATGTACAACAATTATATATCAATAAAAAAATTTTTTTTTGAGACAGGGTCTTGTTCTGTCACCCAGGCTGGAGTGCAGTGGCGTCATCACAGCTCACTGCAGCCTCCAACTCCTGGGCTCAAGTGATCCTCCTGCCTCAGCCTCTCAAGTAGCTAGGACTACAGGTGCTCGCCACCACGCCTGGCTAATTATTTTTTGTGGAGATGGGGTCTTGCAAAAAAAAAAAATTTTTTTTTTTAAGAAAACAAGCAGGAGCATGAGAGGGAAAGAAAATGCCAAAGCCAGTTTTAGGTAAAGAACTCCAGTACTTCCAGAAAGGGAATGGCAGCAACAGCTCACTGTGGGACAGGACTGGTTGACAAGTGCTTTTTTACTGTTGGTGATAGGGCAGTTAACATACGTGTCAGAACTTCACTGAGTTTGTAATAGGACATTTGTTAAAGTGTGTAAAAGTCCAAGTCAAAAGTCTTGAAGAAAAACAGCTGTGGAGATGAACCTAGATATTTAAAAAAAAAAAGAAAGAAAAGGCTAAGCCGTCATACCAGCAATTCTTATTTCTCCTAAGAACATCATGCCTTTTCAAGACCTGATGCAAGGTGTAAGATATTTGTGCCTTTTTGTAAGAGCATCTACTATGAAAAAAAAAATTAGGTTGCTTACAGTTTTGGCTGCTTTGTAGCACTATAAACAGCCCAAATTTATAGCTTTGGCTTCGATGCATGACACATTGCCTGGTTACTTGTAATGAAATACTGTAATGATGGTTTGCCAAGCTTATATGGATGTTTGGAGACTTTATTTTTTCAGTCTTAACCTTGGGCTGGCCCTAAGTCTACGTAAACTGTATGATGTCTGTATTGTTTGTAGATGTTGACAAGAGAAAACTAGACCTCTTGATTTTTGTTGTAAGATTTTTCTTTTTATACCTAAGTGGTAGTAAATAGTTTGCAAATGAAGGTTGATTTGGCATACTTTTAAATGATATCGTTTTAGCTTGAATATTCAATAATACACTTTTATAGAGTATAACATGCTAAATCACTATAAAATTTGTTGTAAGAGGGTGTAAACATTTGTTAATAAAATGCTATGTTTACAAATATATGTATTTGCCTTTCAAATGTTTTCTCTTTGTGATCGTATTCATCACATGTTCTTCTTAACCAAATATTCTGAAGTCATTTCAAAGTGACTTTTGGAAACCGAAGCACCAGAACTTTGATAGCCATGGTAGCCTGGTTAGCAGCAAGGATCCTGCCTCCCCAGCTTCCTGCATCCTTTGACAATAAAGATGGGGAGATGGGGGAGCTGGAAACAGGTCGCACCACTGAGCACGTAGAGGGAAGGCTGCTGTCCCCAGGAAAAAAGGAAGAGTGAGGTCCCTTGGTTCGTGGAAGGAAAGGTTTTCACTCATCTTCCATTATTTGGGGGATTTCATCAAAGACGCCAGTATGTCCACCCTAGTGTTCATTTTAACTCTGGACCCTCGATGCCTTTCATTGCCAACAGAAGCACAGCTGCACACGCTCCAGTGTTCTCTTTGCTGCCCCTCTCAGAAGCACATTTGCCTGTATGCTGTAGTTGTGCCAAGAGTACCTACCTGTCCTGATGAGGGAATCCCAGAGAGCAGAGAGGGCTTGAGACAGACAGGCTTCAGTTTGGGTCTCAGCTTAGCCCCTTTCCAGTCTGTGTGGCCCTAGACAAGGTCCTTAATCTCTCTGAATTGTCTGTTTCCTTCATCTTCACCAAGGGGGATGATAAGAGCTTACCGCATGTGGCTGTTTTGGTGGGATACCTGTGTAATTGGCATTTAGCACAGCATTAACAACGAGTAAGAATCTCATATAATTTATGTTTACAAGCTGTCTCTCTGATAATCCCTTTCTGATTCAGTTAAAATAATGATTTGATGTTTGGTGGTTTCCTGTTTTGTTTTTTACATTTTTTTTTTTAAATATAACATGTACCAAAAATGCCATAAATCTTGCGTTCACCTCAATAAAATCACACGAAGGTTACCCACGTAACCAGCCCTCAGATCAAAAAGCAGGGCATTATCCACATCCCAGATACCCCACGTGTGCCCCCTTTCTAACATGACAGATTGGTTCTGTCTGGTTTCGACTTTATGTACATACCATGTGGTTCCATGTGGGTCTGGCTTCTTGCACTCAGCATGGTATGTCGTACTCTCATTCATTCTCGCTGCTGCCTACAGTTCTATGGTGTGAATAAACCATTTATTTATCCATTCTGTACTGGCAGGCATTGGATTGTTTTGATTTTCGTTGTAAGGTTTTTCTTTTTATGTGTGGTAGTAGATAGTTTGCATGTGTATGTTGATTTGGCATACTTTTAAACAATAGTGCTTTAGCTTGTATATTCTATGGAATATTACATTTATAATAGACGTTTGCTATTATGCGTGTACCACAATGAACATTCTTACATGTGTTTTTGATGCACATATACAGGTTTCTCTTGGACATACACCTGGGAGTGGAATTACCGGGTTGTGGAAATACATCTATTTGTATTCCCAGTATGTATGTTTGCTTTTGCTTTAACAGATACAGCTTTCTAAAGCGCGTATCAATGTAACTCACCAGCAGCGTATGAGAATTCCAGTTGCTCAGCAGTGGTGCCAGCCTTTCATTTACTCTTCTCTGTTTTAAGTCTGGAAGTCTGTGCTCCAAGCTGTTAACAGTAGTTGTCTCTGAGGAGAGAGGCTTGGGTGACAGAACTGTCCCCTTGTTTTCACTTCCTACTTTATATATATTTCTGTACTTTTAAAATTTCTTACCATGAGTATATGTGAATTTTTTTCTCTTAAAAAAAAAATCAGGAACCCCTGCACCCTAATCCTGTCTTCAGATCTTTAATGACAGTTGGCCCAATAGATACACTGAAATTTCATTTGTCTTATTTTTTTCCTCTCTTAAAAAGTACACACAACACACCCTCTTCAATTTGGTCAATAAAAAGCTTACAGCCAGATTTGGGGCGAGTGTAAAACTTCACAGCACACATTTATTTCGTTCTGATATTTAATATATATTTTTTCAAGCTGCCCTAAATCCTCTTGAATGAAAGGGGGTGGAGGAGTATAAATAATTATATTTAAAAAGCAGAATATTAGTCTGGAGCCGTCACCATAGTACTGTGACAGAAGCTAGTCTCATTTATAGATGCCAAGACAGAGAATCACTATGCCAAAAAGGAAGAAACAAATTAGCACGTAACGAATTGGCCCGTAACAAACAGGGTTGTTTTAAATGCATCCACAAAACAACTTTGCTTTGTTTTTCCACAGGCACCTGGCTGCTTGCCTCAGAGCACATAAGAACTAAATTACAGACCCAGGTTTCTAAATAACATCAAAGTTTATTACAGATTTTTTTTCTGTTAGAATTTAAGAAGCAGTTTTCCATAGAGATGGTAAATCATAAAATAAAATGCAGAATCTTTTAAATCTTTCATTTGTTCGGCTTATAATAATATTGGCCAAAAACATGATTCTCCACTGAAAGTGTCAGTGTGAGTTGGGAAGCCAAGCATCATCGGCCTTTTAGAATTGACCCACCGGAAGTATTAAATTATCACTTTTCATCATAGCGCTGATGGAGCTTGTAAGAGACCAGGGGGGAAAACTTTACAGCTAACGCCTTGTCCAAAGGCATCACTGTGTTAACTATGATTTTAATTAGGCCTCTGATCACTTCTATTTTTTTATTATTATTATTTTCAGAACAATTTTCAGCACAGTTTTCAGCATCATCCAGGAAACAATGTAAGAATCCAAGAGCATCTTTTGAGAAATGTGCATGAAGATGCTGTAAGCTCAGACACCACTGTTAAGGGACGGGGAAGAGGAAGGGGGATCAGAATTCTCTTCATGAATATTCAGTGCAGCGTGGACATTTGGGCCTCTGTTAAATAAAGTATGTGAGAAAGCTACCGTTTTTCTAATGGTTCCAGTCCACTAGAAAAGGGACATTTTTAAGAAGAAAATTGTGGGGTTGTGAATGTAAATTTGAGATTAATGCACCATGTTCGGGCACAGAATCTGCAGCAGTGGTATACTATCATCAACATTAAAATTGCCATCAGCTGCTCAAGTGATGGGGTCAGGTCATGTCTTGTTTGCATATAAATGAGAACACATAATAGTTTAAACAAACAAAGGAAAAAAAACAAGCAAACACTATAGCAGAGCGGTCCAGATGACATAGATGCTCTCTGCCAGCTGAGCAGTTAGCTGTCTGAATCAGTCATTAATGTCCAGTCCGTCGAATCATAAAATAGTCCTCCAGAATGTTTTCATGCTTGAATTTGTTTTTATATTTCCTACTTCCAATGTGACAATCCCATGTTAGAGAATTGGGATCCCTATAGGTTTTCTTTCCCTGTCCTTAAATTACTTCTGAATGCAATAGGAGAGGGGAGCATTGGTGGCCAAGTGGCAATTTTTACAAATGGCCTGTTCATGACCTTGTAAGGGTGCTGAAAGGACAGCAAGTTTTGAATCCTCTAATAATACATATACGAAAATGGTTATTGTGTATATCAAATGCTCCCTCAAAAAAACAGCTACCTGGAGAGGAGGAGGAAGAACCTGCCAACATGGTGAAGCTCTTCAGCATTAGTTGGATTAAAATGATGTGCAAGTGTAAGTAATCCAAAAATCTTGAAGAGAACATTTCAAAAAGTGAAATAAAATTGTATTTACTTAGGATAGTCTCTGAAATGAATGACCTTGGGCCGATAAGGGGGAGTGTCATTTTTCAAAGGGGGTTTCAGGGCAAGCCGGAAGACATTCCATAGCATTTTGCTGAGTCAGCGAATGTGCTTAAACTTCGCCTACCTCCTCTGTGAGTTGGTGCGTGATTTTAATTGCTAAATGACAATGATGCCAACTGTATAGGGCTACTGTGAATACCTGATGATGGCCAGCAGTCAAGTTATAGAAAATCAGTGTTGTTAATTGCACCAATAATAAACATACAAATTCCTCTATTAGCCCTAGCATGCAACTGCTTGTTACAAAAACCACGGACACTGAGTACCTGCTTTTTTCACCGTGGGCCTGTTAGGGACTTCTGTATTGTTTTTATATTAAAGCCTAAAAAAGTATAAAAGCTTGTCTTTATTTTTCATAACGCTACAGTGTTTTTTTAAAAAATACACCCACACATGCTTGTATGCACACACACACACACACACACACACACACAAAATGAAGAAAAGACAAATGGCTTAAATTGCAAAGTAAAATGAGAAAAAGACAAAAGATTTCTTGTAGCCCCAGCTGCAGGAGAATGATAGGTTCGGAGGGGTTTCATCAGGAGAAACCAGGCTCAGAGCAGGGAGCAAAGAGAAGCTGGAAGTGGACGGGCACAGCGGAGGAGGGGGAGCGCCCCGCTGCCGCTGACGGCTGCGAGTCAGATGTCGCCTCCCTCCCCTCCCAGGTACCAGCTCTCGGAGGCTGATCCGTCATCATTTATTATTTGTGTTGTGAAATGTTCGAGCATTCCTGCCACTGCAAAATCCTACGTCTTAGACCCCGAGGAATAAATAAATGAAAAACAGGACAGAGTTTTAGGACTCTTACCACACACCACACGTCATCACAACACAAATAGATTAGGCCCCCCAGTAGGGAATCAATCTTCTGAGAAATAAACACAAGGGGAGAAGTTTCTTTTGTGACACATTTCCCATAGGAGCAAATAACAGAAGGTGTTTACTGCATTTTCCTTTTCCTAGCTGCTGCAGATTAAGGACCATTTGCTTTTACTGAATAACATTTAAAGAACGGAGGAGAGGGGGTATCTTCACAGAGTTGCGAAGTGCTGATGAAGTATTCGGTTTTTAACGCCTCGATCCCTGGACGTTGTTGGGGTATTTGGGAGGAGGGGGATTTACCACCCCTGACCATGGGCTGAGCTCATCTCCTTCACAAAGTACCAAAGGACAGACAAACCCACCCCGTAACAACTAAAATCCCAAGCTCACACGCCACACACCCCCAGATTCTGACACAAGAGGTCTGGGGTGCTCTTTTAAATTCGCAGTGTGCTGTCCTCGTGGACACAGCTAACACCACTGCACCAAGAACTTCACTTGCATCTGTTCGTTGAATCCATTGAACCTCCCCAGACACGAGAGGTGGAAACTTCCCTCGTTCCCCACTGTACGGACGGAAACGAAGGCTCAGACAGTGAGAAAGAGAAAAGCAGCCCCGGCAGCCAGGAGCCCCCCGGGGCACTCCCGGCTGGCTTTGGGATGCTCTCTCCTGCTGGAAGTCAACACTTTGGCAGGACACTGACACCACACGAGGCCACTCTGACCTGATGGGTCCAGATGAAAACAGGACCCCTCTGTCATCATGTCAGAACCCAGACAGAACCACTTTGTCCAAACCCCTAAAACTGACCAGACAGCTAATCTCACTGCAGCTGCTGCTGTGCCCACGACAGCTGTAGCCTGGCTCTAGGCCCTGCGGACAGATCGCAGCATCACCCCGTATCGGGACAGCACCTGATGCAGAGCAAAGCTCGGCTTCCTGAACCCCTCCCCCAAATCGTCTAACGCGGCCGGCTCCTCTGAGGCTGTCGTGACACGTCTTGCTGAACCGCACCCCCGGTGTGCCTAACGGGTTCACCTACAAGTGTGTCCCTGGGGGACATTGCCAGCAGCCTAAGTAACTTGCCCAAGGTCACACGCCCAGTAAGTCAGGCAGTCTGCAGTCGGCACTCCCAGCCCCTGCACCTCCAGGCAGGGTCCCAGCAAAAACTCCCTCAGCATGGAATGGCAGGGCCTACTGCAGCCTTTGGGATTTCATGAGAACACTGCATTTACTTTACGTACTGTAATCGCTTGTTTTGGGTATTCCCCCAGCTAGAAAAGCAAAGTGGTGACAGTCACTTGAGCATCCGTGGCTCTAAGCGTTCCTGGGAGTGGGGAGTAGGAGAATGGAAATGGGGAAACCAAATGTTTAAATGCCATCGATAGTCTTGCTTGCTGCCACCCCATCCTACCCACTCCCTCTGTCTGT
>NW_012150875.1:727146-739060 GCF_000956105.1 Propithecus coquereli
TTGTCTTTATTTTTCATAACGCTACAGTGTTTTTTTAAAAAATACACCCACACATGCTTGTATGCGCACACACACACACACACAAAATGAAGAAAAGACAAATGGCTTAAATTGCAAAGTAAAATGAGAAAAAGACAAAAGATTTCTTGTAGCCCCAGCTGCAGGAGAATGATAGGTTCGGAGGGGTTTCATCAGGAGAAACCAGGCTCAGAGCAGGGAGCAAAGAGAAGCTGGAAGTGGACGGGCACAGCGGAGGAGGGGGAGCGCCCCGCTGCCGCTGACGGCTGCGAGTCAGATGTCGCCTCCCTCCCCTCCCAGGTACCAGCTCTCGGAGGCTGATCCGTCATCATTTATTATTTGTGTTGTGAAATGTTCGAGCATTCCTGCCACTGCAAAATCCTACGTCTTAGACCCCGAGGAATAAATAAATGAAAAACAGGACAGAGTTTTAGGACTCTTACCACACACCACACGTCATCACAACACAAATAGATTAGGCCCCCCAGTAGGGAATCAATCTTCTGAGAAATAAACACAAGGGGAGAAGTTTCTTTTGTGACACATTTCCCATAGGAGCAAATAACAGAAGGTGTTTACTGCATTTTCCTTTTCCTAGCTGCTGCAGATTAAGGACCATTTGCTTTTACTGAATAACATTTAAAGAACGGAGGAGAGGGGGTATCTTCACAGAGTTGCGAAGTGCTGATGAAGTATTCGGTTTTTAACGCCTCGATCCCTGGACGTTGTTGGGGTATTTGGGAGGAGGGGGATTTACCACCCCTGACCATGGGCTGAGCTCATCTCCTTCACAAAGTACCAAAGGACAGACAAACCCACCCCGTAACAACTAAAATCCCAAGCTCACACGCCACACACCCCCAGATTCTGACACAAGAGGTCTGGGGTGCTCTTTTAAATTCGCAGTGTGCTGTCCTCGTGGACACAGCTAACACCACTGCACCAAGAACTTCACTTGCATCTGTTCGTTGAATCCATTGAACCTCCCCAGACACGAGAGGTGGAAACTTCCCTCGTTCCCCACTGTACGGACGGAAACGAAGGCTCAGACAGTGAGAAAGAGAAAAGCAGCCCCGGCAGCCAGGAGCCCCCCGGGGCACTCCCGGCTGGCTTTGGGATGCTCTCTCCTGCTGGAAGTCAACACTTTGGCAGGACACTGACACCACACGAGGCCACTCTGACCTGATGGGTCCAGATGAAAACAGGACCCCTCTGTCATCATGTCAGAACCCAGACAGAACCACTTTGTCCAAACCCCTAAAACTGACCAGACAGCTAATCTCACTGCAGCTGCTGCTGTGCCCACGACAGCTGTAGCCTGGCTCTAGGCCCTGCGGACAGATCGCAGCATCACCCCGTATCGGGACAGCACCTAATGCAGAGCAAAGCTCGGCTTCCTGAACCCCTCCCCCAAATCGTCTAACGCACCTCGGCTCCTCTGAGGCTGTCGTGACACGTCTTGCTGAACCGCACCCCCGGTGTGCCTAACGGGTTCACCTACAAATGTGTCCCTGGGGGACATTGCCAGCAGCCTAAGTAACTTGCCCAAGGTCACACGCCCAGTAAGTCAGGCAGTCTGCAGTCGGCACTCCCAGCCCCTGCACCTCCAGGCAGGGTCCCAGCAAAAACTCCCTCAGCATGGAATGGCAGGGCCTACTGCAGCCTTTGGGATTTCATGAGAACACTGCATTTACTTTACGTACTGTAATCGCTTGTTTTGGGTATTCCCCCAGCTAGAAAAGCAAAGTGGTGACAGTCACTTGAGCATCCGTGGCTCTAAGCGTTCCTGGGAGTGGGGAGTAGGAGAATGGAAATGGGGAAACCAAATGTTTAAATGCCATCGATAGTCTTGCTTGCTGCCACCCCATCCTACCCACTCCCTCTGTCTGTCTGTCTCTCTGTCTCTCATTCTCCCTCTGCATCCTTCTCTTGTGGCATTCAGGGGATTCATACTTTCCCAGGATTCTGGAGACCAGTGGCTGCTGCACGATTTCTATTCTCAGGGGGCCAGGGAACTCGCTGCATTTGCAAAGCAAGCACAGTTTTTAATCAGATCAATGAAAATACCAAAGTTTTCTAATGATGCTTTCACTCGCTGGCTGCATAATCTTTTTTGTTTTTTAATTTTTACATATTGTCATTTCTTTGGGGTGGCTTGGGGACAGGCAGACAGAAAGAATGGGGAGAGGTGTGAGGATCCTGCCGCAGCGGCTCCTTAGCAGGTCTCTCGGGTTCTGTCTTACTCCGCTTTGTCTCCTGGCGAGACGGCGAGTGACAGGAGTCTGTGCGTCCTTTGTCTCTCGGTGTGGTGCTCAGCCCACGTGCCCTCCACGAATGTCTGCTCAATGAATGAAGGCCACGCAGTGGAAAATCACTAGGGCTTGGGCTGGAGAGAGATTTGCAAATTTTACAAACACACAGATACACAAATGAATGCATACCCTGTCCCGCCTGCTCCTCACACACTGGAGATGATCTGTGGGGACCCTATAAACTCCCCACAATTAAGACCATGCTCATTGATTCCCTCATCAAACATTTATCATGTAGTTCTCCTGCCGCACACTGCCGGGGGGCCGGTGAGGTAAATATGCCGTCCTCGCCCCCAAGGAGCATAGAATCTAATTATCTTCTAGAGATCCTTTGGGTATCTGCTTAATAAATCAATACGAATGATTTGTAATTAGAATATCAATTATTTGTATGCAAATGTGGCCTTCTGGGTGCTTGGGGACAATTCCTAAGGATTGAAAAGACTCTCCCCACACCGCGCCCTCTCAAATTCTTAATTACATTATTTCATTCATTCATCAAACATTTATTGAGCACTTTTTACATGTCAGGCACAAAGACTGGGACCAGGGACCCAGCCCTGGTTGCTCTCGGTCAGGCGTGAGAAGCCAAGGGACCTCAGGGAGCACCGACTCCTGGGGAGGGGAAAAGCATCTTCCTCCTCAACTCCCCAAACCTCCCAATATCCGCCTCGTTTGTTGAGACCTTCAGCGGAGGAGGCAGCCCCTCCCCTGCCCTCCTGCCCGAGTCTGGAGGGGCCTCCCCCGCCTTAGGCAAGTTAGTGATATGACTGCACCCCGTTTTGCACAGACACAGGGATGCCTGGCTCTATGGCCGCCTCACCCCCATCCAGGCCAATCCGGAGCTGCTGGGGCTGCACGGGTCTTAACAAACCCCTTGTACCAGCTTGTCCTGAAATTTCAATCCCCGGAGCCCCTGAACTTTCGTTCACTACGTCTTCATTCGTTCATTTATTTCTTCACTCACTCCTCCATTTATTAGGTCTCTGTTGTGCTCTGAGCCCTTCCCAGGTGCTGGAGGTAGGATGTTACCCCAAACGGAGAAGCATCACTCCCGCGGCTCGCCCTCCAGTAGGGAGATGGACGTAAATAAACAGGTCCACGCCTCCAGCTCTCTCACTCTGGCCCCCCGTCTGAGCAATGAACCCCTTCACCTGCCCTGAGCTCTATTTCATCCGAGTCCCCATCCTCCATCTCCAGTTTCTCACTGCTCTTGGGCAAGTTACTAAACCTCCCTGTGCCTCAGTGTCCTCTCTTGCACACCAAAGAAAACAATAATGTTATTCCCTCATTGTTGTGAGAACGTAGGAGCAAGACGCCGATGCTCTGAGAACAGTGGCTGGCATCCAGCGCTTGATGAGTGGCAGCTGCAGTTGTGGTCGTTATTATCATTAGTTCACCCTCCAGTCAGCTTCCAGAGCATCTTTGCTCACGCTTGTAATCCCAGCACTGTGAGAAGCTGAGGTGGGAGGATCACTTAAGGCCAGGAATTTGAGACTAGCCTGGGCAACACAGCAAGACCCCATCTCTTAGAGAAATAAACAAATAGAATTTTAAAAAGAAAGAAATTTGCTAAATGCACTGTGGTATTTTGTATTAGATCCTGGAATAAGAAAAGGACATTAATGGAAAAAATGGTGACATACAAAAACAGTCTGTAGTTTAGTGAATAATTTTGTATCGGTGTTAGCTCCTTAGTTTTGACAAATGTACCAGGGTCATGTAAAATGATAACATCAGGGGAAACTGAGGGATATACAAAAACTCTGGGCTATCTTTACAACTTTTCTGTAAACCTAAAATTATAAAATAAAAAGTTTATTTAAAAACAATATATTTGGTCGTGTCACTCCTTTGTGTAAAACATTAGAAAAATCTCCAAGGATGGAAGCTAGACTTTGTGGTATAACAGAACACCCCTCATCCTTTGTTCCTTGCCAACCACACTGCTCAGTGCCTTGCTCTCTTCGTCTGTAGAGTGGGGACGAGTGACCCCTCTTGGCACTGTGAGGACGAAATAAGCGAATGTAAAGCAGGCCGCGTGGCGTCCAGCCCACGGGGCCACCCTCCACGCGCAGCAGCTCCCGGCCGCACCCGCGGCGTGTTTGCCTCTTCCGCAGCCACTTGTGTTCCTTGTGGTGCGGAACAAGTCATTTCGCCTCGATCACCCTCACTCTCTTCATCTGTAAAAGGGAAGTGACAATAGCCATGACTGTGGCGAGGGTGACAAGAGCTAACATACGCGGCGGTGAGCAGAATGATGGCTCCCTAAAGATGTGCACGTCCCGATCCCAACACCTGTGACTAGGGTGCCTCGCATGGCAAAGGGCCTTTGCAGACATTAAGTTAAGGATATTGAGATGGGAAAGTTCTCCTGAATTATCCGGGTGGGTTCTTACAAGAGGGAGGCTGGAGGGCCAGGCAGAGCAGGCGACGCAGCGACGGAAGCAGAGGTCTGGGAGAGGAGACTCGGAGATGCTGTGCTGCTGGCTTTGCAGACAGAGGACGCGGCCATGACCCAAGGAGTGTGGGGACCTCTAGAAGCGGGAAAGGCAAGGAACAGGTTTTTCCTAGAGCCTCCAGACAGATCACAGCCCTGCCAATACCTTAATTTTAGCCTCAGAAGACCCAATTTTAGACTTCTGACCTCCAAAACTGTCAGACAATAAACGTATTATTTTAAGCCGCTTTGTTTGTGACCATTTGATACAGCCACCATAGGAAACTAACACGTGTGCCAACGTAGTGCCTGAACAGGAGCTAAATACCTGTGCGTGACGGTTACCACTCCCTGCCTTCGCCCTGGCGGGCCCGGCGGCCTGTGTACCCCAGGACCTTTGCATCTGTTCTTCTGCTTGCAGAACCCTTTCTCCTTTTTTTCTGACAAGATCTTTTTTATTTTTTTTCTCCCAAGACTGCTCTCTAATACTCTCTGAGCGTTTCAATTTTCTCCCAGTCCCCAGCGTAAGATTTACTCTTTCTTCATGGCTTTCTGCTCATCTATGTTCATACTTGTCACGGATTGTAATTATTTTGGTGTTTTTCTTCAACGCCCCTGTACTGGAGAGTGAGGTTCTTTTTCACCAGGGCCAAGTGCGTCCACCGCGGGATGGTCCCACAGCAGATCCCGAGGAAATGCAACAGATAGATAGATAACAAATTAGATAAAGAAATACAATAAATAAGTAGGAAATTCAATTAAAAGTCGCTTGTAAATTTGATTTAAAATGTGCCTGAGTGAATGAATGAATGAGCGATGGAGTGACAAGTAAGCAGTGGAGGCCGTGGAGGAGAGCGGGGATTGGACAGCAGGGGGTCGTGGCATCTCCAAAGGAGGAAATGGGACGAAGCGATGACACCAGTTCGGCAGCGTCACCCATCGACATTGCGAGTTCCGGCCGATCAAAGGGTCCGAGCGCCTGAGAGCGAGGATCACAGTTTGCCCTACAGAGACACCAACATAGGAGGCTGGACACCCGACGGAGTCTTTTTAGAGAGCTTTTCGGTATTAGAATAGTCTTGGAGTTACAGAAGAGCTGCAAAGATGATACAGAGAGTTTCCATGCCCCCAACACCCAGGTTCGCCTGTTGTCAACGTCTTACATCAGTGGGGTGCCTTTGTCCCCACTAAGAAACCTTGCTAACATGATTATTATGTTATTGTTAACTAAACTCCATATTTTATACAGATTTTCTCGGTTTTCGCAGAATGTCCTTTCATTTTTCGTTGCAGGACACCACACTGCATTTAGTTGCCATGTCGCCTTGGGCTCCTCTAGCTTCTGAGACTTGCCTTGTTTTTGATGACCTTGGTGGCTTGAGGAGAACTAGCCAGGTATTCTGTAGGATGTTTTTCAGTGTAGATTTTTCTGATGTTTTTCTTATGATTGGACGGGGGTTCTGGGCTTTTGGGGTGAAGACCACAAAGGTGAAGTGCGCTTCTCACCGCGGGGTATCGAGGGAACCTCCCGCCCACGGCACTCAGCGGTGAGGATGCTGAGCTTGATCACCTGGCTCACGGATGCCTTCCCAGGTTCCTCCACTACAGAGTTGCTTCTCCCCCACTTCCCAGACTGCACTCACTAAGGACAGCCCTCGGTTAAGGGGTGGGGAGTTGTGTTCTACCTCCTGAGGGAAGAGGATCTAACATAAATTGTTCGGGATCCTTCTGTATGGGATAGTTGTCCTTTCAACTCTGTTTATTTATTAAATCATTTATTTATATCATTATGGACTCAACGATATTTATTTTCTACTTTGAGTTATAATCCAATACTATGTTATTTGTTTTGTTGCTCAAATGGCCCAGTTTTGGCCATTGGGAGCTCTTTCAGTCGGCTTGTACGTCCCTTTGACATACTGCTATTGTTTTATCTTTTGAGCACTGTCTTACTTTCTGCCATAACAAGATGCTCCAGGTTCACCTCATACATTCCCTGCTCCAGGTCCAGAATCATCCACTTTTCCAAGAAGTCCTGGTCTCATTCACAGAGGCCTGGGTCCAATAAAATATTTTTAACATGAAAACTCTACTCAGGAGACTTGTGTTTCTGGCAATACGGAGAATGAGATATGCTGAGAGACCCTTCCAGTGAAAACAACTCACACGCAGGATACACTATTTCAAATGCATTGATGAGCCAACCCGAGGAGTGCTCTGAAGCCAAGCAGCAAAGGGAAGATAAAACCCTTAGAGATAATCTGATTCCCAAAGCTGGTTTTTATCCCAGGGAAGTTTGGAAGCCTGTGGATGAGTGCTTTCATTTTCTGTCTTTAGGGTTTTACAGGACAGAGGACAAAGGTCAGGGCCCACCCAAGTTGGGGAGTCTAGCAGGTTCCTTCAGTGTCCAGTGACCCTAAAATACTGTCCCCAGCTCCAAAGGACAATTGCCAGCAGAAGGCACTCAGTGAGGACAAAAGGCCGTTTCTCCTGAGAGTCATGAACACAGGTCAGCCTTCCCAAAGGTTTGTGGCCCAAATTCACACCACTTGGGTGGTCAGAAACCCTTAAACTGAGAACTCAACGTTACCCTGGCGGGCGCCTAACCTCTTCCCCTACCTGGCGGAAGCCAAGGCAAATTCTTTCTGGAGGAGCCACCTTCAGCCCGGGCGTGGCAGGTTGTATATTCCGCGGATGGCCACCACAGTATTTCCTACCCGATGAGCTCTCCTAGAAACTTGTCACAGCCCCATCAGGAGGTGATGTCTCTGTCCCCACTCTTTGAAGTGGACAGGCCTCTTGACTGCCTCAAAGGGTGGAATGCAGTGAACGGGTGACTCCACATGATTTCTGAGGCTGGGCTAGAAAAGGTGACATTGCCTTTCTAACCCAGCTTGAGCCTCTGTTCCCGGATGAGGGACTCTGGCACCTACCCTCGTTGTTTTTTTCTAAGGTAGCCAGTCACATGCTTGCCCCAGAGCTTGGGCCTGGAAGACCAAAGAAGTGCATGCCTCAGAGTGGAGAGCCTGGCGTCCCTCCCGATGACATTATCACTTGCATGTGACTGGCGGAGTGTCCGCGGAAGCAAGGGCCTTGGGGAGCTGAGGCTTGTACCCTTACATAGTCGTGAGGACGGCAGGACTGCGGGTTGGGACGGCAGCTTTGGAGTTCTGGGAGCTATTATAGAAAGTAAAGGACAAGCTACGACCTCTCAACCCTCAGCTTAAGTCACAGTCAGAGAACCAGAGAGATTCTATGGGGCCCTAAAATAATCCTTTATTTCTCGTAGCTGTAGATTTTCAACATTGCCGAAAATCCCGCTCCCCACACGATGACAACCTAAATGGAATCGTAGATACCAGAATCTCAAGCGGCGTGCTTGGTTGTCTGCTCTGTGTGCCTGAGAGATGACCAGGTGCACAGATGTACTGACTCAGCCGCAGCAGATGGCCGGGGAAGGAGCTAGTAGATGTGGGTGGCTGGTGACAGGTCTCGGGAGGAGATATGCAGCTACCTGTCAGAACGGGACAGTGCGAAGCTACTGGAGTCCCATGTGAATGCCCACCCAAGGGCATCTACTGCAGCAGTGACTCTCCATTAATGAAGAGACAAGATGACACATTCCGTGGATGACAAGCAGTCTCTTTTCACAGCTGCGCCATTGCTCGCCGTAGGGGCTTATCTACACAGTGGCCATGGGGGCAGGTGGAGGCTGTGCATGGGCTTAAGAACATGGACTTCCTCTCACCAAGGTGACCTGGCTACTGTCCCCGCTGAGTACCCAATGGGCCAACAGAAGAGACCAACGCTAAAACTGTTATAGCACCATTTCCTGAAGGAGGGAGGGGCATTCAGAATCAGTGTTAAAAACCTTTAAATGTGACCACTTAGTTATGTAAAAGAACAAAATAGGACCTACAACTTAAAAATCATAGCAAATGACATGAAGAACTCCTGGAACAGGTTTATCAGCAGCCTAGGGGATAATCAGTGAATGGAAGAAACGTCTAAAGAAATATCCAGAATGTGGAACATAAAGATAAGAGATTAAGACATGATCGAGAGATTAAGAGACAGGGAGAATGGTATGAGAAAGTCTAAGTGTTTTACACACCTTTCGTTCTCTCTCTCTTTCTCCCTTCCCTTCCTCCCTCCTTCCTTCCTTCAATGGCATGAGAAAGTCTGAGTGTTTCACACACTTGTCTTGCTTTCTTGCTGCCTTACTTTCTTTCTCCCTCCTTCCTTCCTTTCTTGTTTCTTCCTCTATTTCACAACCCACAGTCATAAATGCATTTCACTTGTGACTCACTGTACAGATAAGTGTATAAATATGTTAATAAATGCAACTGAAACAAAAGTTTCATGAAATAATACAATGCACTGCAATATTTTCTATTCTCTTTCTTTCTCAATGCTGGTAACAACCTACTACAATTATTTTATAGGTCACTCTTGGAAACCAACCTGCAGTGTGAAAACTATTAGTTGAATAAACTACTAATCAGACTTCCAGATGTTAAAGAGAGAATGAAGTTGGGATAACATTTAAAAGAGATATTTTCACACATACTACAACATGGATCGAACTTGAGGACTTTATGCTAAATGAAATAAGCTAGTGATAAAAAGAAATATTGTATGATTCTATTGTATGAAGTATCTAGAGTTATCAAATTCATAAAGACAGAACGTAGAATGGTTGTTGCTGGGGACTGATGGGGGCGTTCTGGGGAGTTACTGTTTAAAGGGTACAGAGTCTTAGTTTTATAAGAAAGGAGTTCAGGAGAGGGATGGTGGGGATGGTTGCACACAGTGTGAATGCTCTTAATGCCACTGAGCTGTACATCTAAAATGATAGATGGTAAATTGTATGTTATGAGTATTTTACTACCATAAAAATGTAAAATTAAATTTTAAAAGATACTGTCTGAGAATTTTCAATAATAATGAAAGACACCAGTCAATGAATTCAGAAAGCCTAAAGAATTCAAGGCAGGATAAATTAATTAAAAGATACATCATTATAAAACTGTAGAACATGAGAACAGAGGAAAGAAACAGATAATCTTTTTTTTTTTTTTTGAGACAGAGTCTCACTCTGTTACCCTGGCTAGAGTGAGTGCCATGGCGTTAGCCTAGCTCACAGCAACCTCAAACTCCTGGGCTCAAGCGATCCTCCTGCCTCAGCCTCCCAAGTAACTGGGACTACAGACACGCACCACCATGCCCAGCTAATTTTTTCTATATATTTTTAGTTGTCCAATTAATTTCTTTCTATTTTTAGTAGAGACGGAGTCTCGCTCTTGCTCAGGCTGGTCTCAAACTCCTGAGCTCAAACAATCCGCCCGGCTCGGCCTCCCAGAGTGCTAGGATTACAGGAGCGAGCCACAGCGCCTGGCCAAAACAGATAATCTTTGAAGGAAGGACGTGAGATTGTCATCTGACTTCTGAGGAGTAATGAGGGCAGCAGGAAAACAGTGGATGGTGTCTTCAGTGTACTGAGAGAGAAGAACTGTCATTCTAAGCCAAGACATCTTTCAAAAACAAGGGCAAAATAAAGTCATTTGCAGACAAATAAAAACAGAGTTTGCCAGTGAACCCTCACAAAAATATTTTTTATTTTTATTTTTAGAGATGGAGTCTTGCTATATTGCCCAGGCTGGCCTCAAACTCCTGGGCTCAAGCAATTCTCCTGCCTGAGTCTCCCCAGTAGCTGAGACTCCAGGCACACACCACCATACCAGGCTCAGGGGGTTTAAATAGAAAAGGTTAAACTTAACATACACTACAATTAAGGAATGTAATTTGGGAGACAGGTGATTAGAGTTAAATTATTCCAAAGTCCTAATAATTTAAGGGAGCAGGAAAAAGATAGTTTAAAGATATTGGAACTTCATAAGTATACATATCAAAAATTTTAAGCAAACAAGTAAAACAATAGAAACAGATCATTTATGAGAAGAAAAACATGATGAGAAAAAAGTCTACCCTAAAGAATCAAGAAAGGAGAGGGGGGAAAAAACAGGCGGGATAAACAGAAATAAGACAGTAGAAATAAATCCAGATATATTGGTAAATATAATAAGTGTAAATGGACTAAATGCTTCAGTTAAAAGACAAAGATTATCCTTTAAAAAACCTTTTTATCATGAAAAATGTCAGGTATTTAGGAAAGTGGAAAGAACAGTACAAAAAACATCCATATACCTGCCCTGTAGAATCAACCATTGTTAACAATTTGCTGTGCTTGTTTCATCCACCTATGTTTGTGCAGGAGATTATTAAAGATACCTATGTTACATAACAAATGTAATATAATGAAATACAATTTAAATGGTAATAATAGAGTGTCCACTTTTGAGGTCAAGCAGATCTGGATTCCTAGCAATTTTTATTCATGTAATTTATTTACGTCTTTTCACTAGGCTCTAGCAAGAGGGTAGGAATAGGTCAACTTTTCTATCATTGTATTTAAAATATTTGTTGCATAATCATACGGTATTTACCCGTAAAGCATTCAGCAGTGCTTATTGCATAATAAACATATACTGTAGAGTAGCTTGTATTTATCATAGTTGCTGTTGTTGTTATTGAAAGCATTCAGTAGAGTGGGACAAAATCAGTAAGCAATAATTGGTAGTTTATGATATTTATAATTATTATTTACGATATATCGCAGTGCCTAGCACATATCACTCACCCATAAACACCATGTTTCTTACAAGAAGTACTTTCATTACCATTCAAAGTCTCTCACAGTGTCTGGCACTACATAAGCAAGAGAAAAGTGGAGGTTTATTCTTATTATTACTGAATAAAGCACTGAACAAAACGGCTGTCCCCCAGCGGGCCCTTAATAAATGCTTTTCGCGGTGGCTGTCATCATTTCTGGACACCCTGACAGACCCCTCCTCCCGAGCTGAGCGAAGCCCCGCCCCCTGCTGCCCAGCAGCCCCGCCCCCTGGCTGTGCCGCGCCTGCGCACTGTGCCAGGAGGGGCTCAGCGCGCGCAGCTCTCCTCCCCGCCCCCGGAGCCGGCGCAGGGCGCAGCTTCCCGCCGCCGGAGCCGGCCAGCCTGCTGCGTGCGTGCGTGTGTGCGCCGCTGCGTGCGTGCGTGCGTGCGTGCGTGCCGTCAGCTCGCCGGG
>NW_012150875.1:739110-777655 GCF_000956105.1 Propithecus coquereli
AACACAGGGTGCAGGCGTTCATGAGTGTGTGTGTGGCCAAAGGTGTCCATGCTGTATGCAAGAGAAATAAAAACAAACTTCGATTACAATAGAAGAGAGAGTGACTCTGGGAAAGAAGAGGTAATGAATTTCAGGGATTAGTTTAATGAACATTCACTGAGGACTCAGGCTAAGCACACACAACCCTGTGCTTGGTTCTGAGGAATCAAAAACTAATAGGATACCATCCTAGTCCCTGCTCTTAGAGTTTGTAGAACAGAGACAGGTAACAAATAATAATACAAAGTGAAAAGAAGTCCATACAAGATATAAAAGTGGGTGCGTGCGTGCGTGCCGTCAGCTCGCCGGGCGCCGCGGCCTCGCCCTCGCCCTCCGCCCCTGCGCCTGCACCGCGTAGGCTGCCCCCCCCGCCCCGCGCGCGCACCCCGTCGACGACCCCCGCCCGCGCCCCACCGGCCCCCCCTCTTGTAAAATTTAAAGGGGGCGCAGCATTAACGCTTGCCGCTCAGGTGACCTCTCAGGGGTCTCCCCGCCAAAGGTGCCCCGCCGCCGAGGAACATGGCGAAGGTGGAGCAGGTCCTGAGCCTCGAGCCGCAGCACGAGCTCAAATTCCGAGGTAAGCCCCGGAGGCCCGCCACCTTCCGGCCCGCGGCCCCCACCCAGACTTTCGGAGGGACGTCGGCCCGGCCCCCGTCCCGACGGCGCGGCCGCGGAGGGCGGCGGGTCTGGGCGGGCCTTGGCGTCCGCCCCGCGCCCTGGCGCCGTCAAGAGCTGCCCGGACCCGAAAGGGCCGAGAGGGCCATGTGCGGGAGCCCGGGGCCTGCTCCTCCTCGCCCCAGCCTGCCGGGGCACTTGTCACAGTTGCCGTGGTAACTTGTGAAGACTTTGGTCTTCTGCTCTGTAGTGTAAGCATTGGCAGCTCCCTTTACCTACAAGGTTCTAACTGTGCTCTGCACAAGGTTGACCTCTTCGGGTATTAGCTGAGATGTCACCGGCCCAGAGAGGCCTGCCGTGACCCCACAGCCCGCGTGGACACCTGCTGTCATGCCCCGTCACATCACTCTGTTTGGTGGTGAGCACCGCACTGCTCGCTACCGAACATCACTGTGTTTCGGCACTAAAAGGGAAACTCCATGAGGACAGGACCTTGTCAGTTCTTGCTAAGTACCCAGCACGTGTTAGGTGCCTGATGAACTCTGTTGAACCAATAAAGGAGCGGAGCTTCCTCAGGAGTTCTGATGGGACTGGCACAACTTTCCCTGTGCCTTCCTCGTGCTCACTGGCCTCTGTGCAGCTGATGGACGAGGCTGCCAGGGGGTGGGATCCTTCTTCTCTCCAGAGCTGCCTGGAGCTGGAGCCTGAGGAAGCCTAGAGCAACACCTGCGTTTGGGGGAAGCCATGGTCCCGGGTTTTTCCTTGCACTTACCACTTCTGTAATTTGTACCTGTATATTTTTTTAATGTTGTTTCTGTTTCTTCCGTACCTTCTCCACCAAAATGCAAGGGCCATGAGGTAATAAGGACCTTGTCTGACTTGCTCATTACTTCTTTTCGCCTTTCGCACGTGTGGACCAACTGTGTGGTAGGCGCTGGGGAGGTGATGGATGAACAAGACAGACAAGGCCTCTGCGCTCATGGAGCTTGCCTTCTAGTGAGGGGAGGCAAACTAGGGAACAAGGTCATTGCAGAGTGTTAAATGCTGTGAAGGAAATAAAGCAGGCTGACTTGATGGAGGTGTACTTCAGATTGGACGGCCAGGTCACAGATCTGTACCGCTAGCACCTGGCCCACAGTAGGCGCTCAGTCGGTATTTGCGGAATGAATGCTGGCCATTTTGTATGTCCTGTCAGGAAGTAGTATAGGGCAACTTGCCCAAAATTACCCAGTTGACAAATGTACATTTGAACTCCGACTTCAGAGTTCACACTCTTAACCATTATGCACACTCTTAACCAGTATGACCCCAGGGACATACTCCAGAAATGTGGCTGTCACTTTGTCTTCTGGGTTACCAATGTGAAATGACTCTGAGTGTGTAAGGAACCAAAGGCTTTCCACTTAAAATGAAAAAAAAAACAAAAAACCCCACAAAAACTTTACACAGGTCATAATTCCGTGGTAGTACTTGAGCTGGCATGATGTTCGTTCTCAGGGCCTTCTCGTGGAGGAGCCAGGCTGCAAAGGAGTCCAAGTAGCTAACGTGAATGTGGTGAGCGGTGTCCTGCATCGTCTGAAGTTCTCTGTCCAGGAAGCCTGGCTTGGCTACTCCTGTGAATTGGCATGTTCAGTTAGTCCACAGACATACGCTGAGTACCTGCTCCGTGCGTCAGATACCAGGAGAAGCCAAGTCGCGTCAGTTGTACTACCCCATTCTCCCTCAACCTCCTCCCCACTACTTTACGTGTGGGGAAGGGGCAGATGAGAAAATCAGCCAGGACAGTGCAATGATGGGTAATCCAGAATGCTCCAGGAGCCCTGAGGAGGTCAGCTCCTGAAAGAGGTGTCCTTTGAGCTGAGTTACAAAGGTTGAAAGTAAGCAGGCTAAAGGAAGAAAGGGGTTTGGAACGTTTCAGGAGGAGGAAATTGCACGCATAGAGGCACAAAAGCTGGGATGGCTGGACTCCTTTGGGATGCCACTAGTAGTTCTGAATCACAGCAGCAAAGAGCATTTTTTGTGGTTGCAGGGCAAGGCAGGAGACAAGGCTGGCGAGTTAGACAGGAGTCAGATCTTCCAAGGCCCTTTGCGCATAGACACAGCCAGTGTTTAAGTTAAAATTGTGTTGCCTCTCCTCCAGTAGTCCCTCTTCCTCGGATTGACTCCCTGAAATCCCAAACCCCTTCTCTAATGTGATGTTATGGAAAGAGGCACTAGTTTGTAAATTCAAGTTTTTGCCCCAGTTCTTTCACTTAAAGATGTGTGACCTTGGGCTAGCCACTTCATTCCCCAAAGCCTGGAGTCACTCCTCAGTCAGTGGGGATGATACTCAAGTCTACCTTGCCTCCTGTAGAAAGTTTTGTTGTTGTTTAGGAGTGATACTATGGCCGTTCAGGTGCTTTGTAAGTGCATAGTACTATACAGAGATTGACGGTTGTATTTAGACAACCGGTTTCATCACTTCAGTCTCTTTACCTGAAAGATATAGCAGAGAAGAGTGAGCTCTCTGCTCTGGGGTTGGCCAAAGGAATGATGGCCCAAGTCATTGGATATTTTTGCCAGGGAAGTGATCCCAGAGAAGTGGTATCAAATTGTTGACAGCTGATGGCTCATAACTTTGGAAGAGGCACCTGCAGGCATGTGTAAATCACCTTGTGAGGTGTTCTGTTTGTTGGTTGGTTGGTTTTAAACTCAACGCCAAGACAATAAAATTAGAATAGAGACTCAGTACCCTGGTTTACTGTATAGAGATAATTCATTTCAGGATTAGGACTGGCACCTTTAACTGGTTTCTTCAGGTTACTCAGGGTGACGACGCTGATTTCTGGTGGTTCACCCAGATGAATCGAATTTCTAAGCTAACTTTGCTTAAGAAGGTAATAACTAAAATGCCTATTTTAAAGGTTTCAGAGGAAAAAAATATCTTTCAGCCTAAAATTATCGTATAGAGTTGTATATTGTCAAATTCCTTTTAATCTTGGGAATTTTGTGCCGTATGTTAAATTTAAGAATGTTACAGAAGAGAAAGAGAACACAAATTTATATGAGCTTTTCAAGTTTTATGGAAAGTCCTGTGCTACATCGTGTTAAATATCAAAAGGAGAAAGATTGGTGGCTTCCTAAAAGAAGCATGCTACAGTAGATTTGCCTAGATTTAAAGTTGATTTTCTCCTCGCTAGTATAGTGGTGAAAAATGAAAAAAAAAAAAAAAAGGCAGAAAAGAAAGGATTTAAAATTAAAAAATAAAAGAAAATTTTAAAAATGAAAAAAGATAAAGTTGATTTTCATGATATTTTTCAGAAGTCAGCATTAGTGGAAGCTCTTTCAGACTAGGGTGTCTTTCTGAGAGTAAAGGTTTTTGGAAACCTGCGGAATATGTGTGTGTGTGTGTGTGTGTGTGTGTGTGTTGTTTTTTTCATTGTTGCTCGTTCTGTTGTTGATCTCAGTTCTTCCAAGGCCTAATCCTTTCTGTCTCCTCACTCTGAGATCCAACTTGTTGTCCAGCTCAAAGAGAACCTTCTGAATGAGTGAGTCACTTTCAAAGCCTTATATATCTCTTCTTCTCTCCCTTTCATCAGATTCCATCTGTGGTAAATAGTGTGTTTTGTATTTTTTTTTTTTTTATTTCAGCATATTATGGGGGTACAGATGTTTAGGTTACGTATGTTGCCCTTGCTCCCCCCCCCCAAGTCCGAGTTTCAAATATGTCCATCCTTGGGGTGGTGCGCATTGCACTCTTTGTGTATGCAAGTACCTGCCCCTCCTCCCTCCTCCCCCCTCCCCCCTCCCAGTGTGTTTTGTATTTTTTTGGTCATTGTCCAAGACTTAGTCTTCCTTCATATCGCAGCACACCCCTCTGGCAGTGATACTGTCACTTGGGAGTGGTCTGTTAACCATTCTCACGTAAGGTTTAAACCCACTGCGGAGCCATTTACCTTTGCTTTGTTTTGAGACTAAAACATTGGCCTTCAAGAAGCCTTGGATAGTCCTGTCATTGGTCAGCAGGACTCTCCGGTCGATAGCACCACTGGATTGGTGTAGTTGATTACCACTTGTGGGAGAAAATGGGAACTTGGGCACTATAAATGATAGTTTAGGGTCATTATCTTTTGTGTAAGGATAGCAGGCCTAGAATCTTTATTTCAGCCCCTGAAGTTGATGTGTAATTTAGGATTGTTTAGGAAGTTAAAAAAAATCTAAAACCCTGTGGATATAGTCCATTCAAAGCAGTAATTATCTTTCAGATGCTAAGTACAGCATTAATTCTTTAGCTTTACTATAGCACTGATTTCCTTAACATTTCATGATCACACAGAGCAGACTGTGTTTTACAACACAACAAAATGTCAGCAGTGTGCTTAAGATTCTTTATGGTAGTGGTTTAAATCCATCCTGAATAGATTATCTTCGTTTATTTAATTATTAACCAGCTTGCTAATCAAAAGCAAGTGGCATTAAACTTACTAAACTTGAGTCAAACTTAAATCTTCATAGATAATACTGTTTACTTCTGAAATCTTATTCCTGGGAGAAGAATGTAAACAAGAAGTTAACTTGCTTTTATCCTCTTATTCACTTCCTTTTTTTCACAGCTAACTCCTCAGGGGGAAAAATGTATAGTTCTTGGGCATGTGCTTATATTTGGAAAGTGGTAATGTTTCCTTGATGTGAGTGGTTGTAACAGACATCACAGTTATCTTCATAATTACCTGGTAGTTTTTCATCCAAGCGTGGATTTATTAAAATAATTAGTCTGAATTGATGCTTATTAAAGAGCTGAACTCTTAAACATTATTAACCCTATCTCTTATTTATTAGTATTATATAACATCTTTCCTTCAAATGCTGAAGGCAAAATACTGAGAACTTTGACCCTGCATTATTACCACTAAGTAGTTGAAAATTAGGGGAGGAGTCAAGGGAGTAGATTATATCGGTCATCATTTAAATACTACCCCTACGCTCGATTTTTAGAACCTGAAACTTGAATTTTTACATAAGGAATTATCTCCAGGATTGCCTCATATATCCCCTATTTGTTGAAAAATTTGCTGTCTAAAGAGTGACCATGATTTGGAACAAATGAGGACAGCTTTCCGCAAGATGACAAGAAAGATGAACACAAGGAGTGCTGGGTTCCATTAGTCAAGACAAGGTTGCCATAGAGTGTCTTTAATAAAATAAAATAAAAGCCTTCCGCACAGTTATTTTGCACTGGGGATTATGTTAAAAAACAAAGTTGCATTATGGTTTCCAGGCTGGCTTCTTCATTTTTCTATCATTTTAGTCCCCTTTCAGACTGTCATCAGCATGGCATAACCAGGATTGCTTTGGCCCTTGCTCAGTGGGTATGTACATTCTTTGAAGTTTTCACCTGGGCAGCTGGCTTTACAAAAGCGAGACTTGTTTGAAGAGCTTTGTTATGGAAACAAAGTTACTGAACTTGTTACTGAACTCATTTTAAAATTTTTAAAATATCAACTGTGGCAAAATAGTATCTCTAGAATATCTATTTTTCAAAACGTTAAATGCATTGTTTTAACAGAAGCTGTTGTCTAGAAACAATGTCTTATGGTGCTTTAGAGTTTTCCCTCTGAGTATGGGAGGTGGGGGGTGAGGAAGCTATTGAGAAAGTAGTATGTGGACTCATGGGAAAACCTCGAACTGTTTTCTTTTAATAACACACTAATTATACAGAACTGTAAAGCTATAGAAATACTTTCCTAGAATTTTCCATCATCTTTTCAAAAGGTTAATATCAATTTTTGATTAGCTGGTTAGTTTTTCTTTTTTTTATCCGTGTCAAGTAATGTCTTTATCAGGCTTTTGGTATGTGTGTGCATTCCTATGTGAGCACCGAGTGTTGATGGTGGGGACACATTCTGCTGATACCAGTAGTGTGTTTGAATTACCACGCTGTTGGCATTCCCTTAGGCTCCTACAACTATCGCCCATCTTGGAAGGGGGGTTAGGGAAATAAGTATTTTGGGGGTGGGATATTGAGACTACTGTTGTTTGCATTTTTTAGATTGTGCTTTAAGACAATAGATTATATCCCTGGACCATTTACCTAGATTTGAATTACTTGAGTTGTCTTTAAAGGCTGAAGGGTGCTCAGAGAATGGAGGGGAACCTAGGGAGCTGGGAGTAGAGGGAATATTTGCAAGGGGTACAGTGGTACCCTCCCTGTCCCCATTGGGTTGGGTCTAGAGTTAAAAGCTGAGGCTGACATACATTTTGCAATATGAGGGTAAAGAAAAGGTATGGCAAGAATAAACATTTCTGGAAGATAAATATTTTAATTCTAGAAGATAGGCACAAAGTCTGGGGACTATGATAGGTAGATGGTATATGTTGTTTATCTTACTATTTAATCTCTTTAACAATCCAGTGAGATGATTTACTCAGTGGCTAGGTAACTTGCCCCTAGATGGGGCCACAATAGTAAATGGTGGTGCAGGGATCCAGCCCAGGTTTGTTAAGTGCCAAAGCCCTTGTACTTTCTCTTTCCTTCTTTTTTTTTTCTTTTGAGACAGAGTCTCACTGTGTTGCCCCGGCTAGAGTGCCGTGGCGTCAGCCTAGCTCACAGCAACCTCAAACTCCTGGGCTCAAGCGATCCTTCTGCCTCAGCCTCCTGAGTAGCTGGGACTACAGGCATGCGCCACCATGCCCGGCTAATTTTTTTTCTATGTATTTTTAGTTGTCCAATTAATTTCTTTCTATTTTTAGTAGAGACGGGATCTCGCTCTTCCTCAGGCTGGTTTCGAACTCCTGAGCTCAAACAATCCGTCCGCCTCGGCCTCCCAGAGTGCTAGGATTACAGGCGTGAGCCACCGCGCCCGGCCCTTGTACTTTCTCTTATACCACTATCAACTCTTCAGCGTTAACTCGTAAAGAAGTTCATTCTTGAGGGAGGGCAGCAGAGAATTTATAACCATTAAGGAAGTGTTAATGGCTGTCAGGATAATTTCTTAAAAACATCAATTCATTAAGGGATTTCTTATCATACTTAAAAAAAAATTCAGGCTGATGACTCCAGAGTATGCTTTGATTTACCTAGTGAATATTCACTTTTATATCAGATTTTGATGGTATTTCATGGTTCTATATATTTAGAAAATGTTAACTTGTGAATCGTAATTCTCCTATCCAGTCTTTGGAAGGTAAGGCAAAGATTGTGTGTGATAGAGATTTCATAGGCTTGCAGATTTGTAGAGGGGAATTAGAGAAGTTCGAAAGGGTGCTTATTAAGATAGGAATGTTATAAATGGTCTTTATAGTTGCCACCTTAAACTTTATAAGTGGAGCTACAAAGCTTTAGTTCTGCGTGTTCCTGCCAGGCCATTGCCTTGGGCAGAGAAACAAATAAAGGTAAGTTAATATATAACTAGAGACTTCTCTCAAATGTTGAAAGAGGTAAACTTAAGGTGACTAAAAAGTACTGTTTTATTCTGTATGAGGTATGCTTTGGGATGTCATCATTTCCCAAAATGAATGACATCCCAAGCATATGAATTAGATCAGAAAGGATTTAGAGATACACACGGATGTAATCTTGTGCAGGTGCTCCTCAACTTATGATGGTGTTATGTCCCAATAAACCCATTGTAAGTTGAAAATATCCCAGGTCAAAAATGCGTTTAATACTCCTAACCTACCAAACATCATAGCTTAGCCTAGCCTACTTTTAACAAGCTCAGAACACTTAGGTTAGCCTACAGTTGGGCAAGATCATCTAACACAAAGTCTGTTTTGTAATAAAGTGTTGAATATCTCATGTACTGCATGTTGCTAGTCTGTGAAAAGATCAAAATTCAAAATATATTGAAATTGTAATGGTTTCACACCATTGTAAAGTTGAAAAATGGTAAGTGAAACTATCATTAAGTTGGGGACCATCTGTACACAATAGATGATTGTCCAAATTGGAGATATTTTTAATTTCTTCCTTTTGCACAACTCATTGTTTGAGGTTTTCTTCACGGGCACATGATTCCGTTTTGGGGAATTTAACATGACTGTGATTCAGGTTTGGTTCAGTCACCATGTTCTGAAAGCTTCCTGTGGGCCAGGTGCTGGGTTGGGTAGGGGACTTGGGAAGAAATCCTGGTTCTTAAAGTTTCCAGCCTCTAGTTGTTGGGGACAAGGAAGGAAAATGGGGACTGGATACTTAGGCCTGTCCCCATCGGTAGCTTAGGAAAAGTTTTGTTAATTCTTCTTTGGACTTCGGTTCTCATAGGGAAAATGGCGCTTGCGATATGTCACTTGGTGAGCTTATACTGTGTGCTAGGCATTTTTCTAATTGCTCATATATTTAATTCTTACTGCAAGCCTAGAAGTGGGTACAATTATGATCCTTAAGTTATTAGCCTAAGTTATGATCCTGAGTTAGGGTGAACCTGGGATTTGAACCAAGGTCTGTCTGACTGCGAAGCCCATGTTGCTTTATCATCATGCTGGCTGTATTCTTCCCTTAAAAGGTGAGTGGGGGTGTGACTGCCCTTGGCTTTCCTATTTATTATGTTGTTAAGAAGATGCCAGGAGGATTGGGAACAGGAATAGAGGAAGAGGACTGAAAGAGAAACAGCACGGAAGAAGAAAGGAAACGTGCTTTGTAGTCTAGTAATTGTCTTAATTGGCACCTCTTACATAAAGTGTGGTTGCTCTGGGACATTAGAGTGACTGTGACTGATTTTCAGAAAATCTTTCTGCGAATTCTGTGTTTCCCTCTAAGAACTTGACTTGTGAACTAACTTGATCACTTCTCATTGTGAGTCATTTATTTATTAGTGTTGAAAATTATGTGCTAATACTATCAAATATGTCTTCCTTCTGTCACCGCAATCCCTACTCTAAGTCTTTTATTTCCTTAATACCTATCATATAAACTGTGTTTCTGGATTAATTTGGTACCGTTTTAGCCATTTAGTCGCATCATTTGGCATTTATAATATAGTAAGAAAAGGGAAGGAATAGAATAGTACCCACTTGAGAAGTCAGTGTTACAATCGTCTCTGTTTTGGAGAGGAGAGAAACTAGGCCCAGGACTTGCAGAATGTAAGTTCACCTTTTCGGACTTCTAAGCCTGTGTGCTGTGCATTACAAGGGGAGCCTTGGCCTCCCACCCTTGCTGTCTCCTAAGGCACTTGCTAGCCTCCTCAGCTTTGGCTTCCTGGGTCACGTGAGGAGGCTTGAACACAGTACCCCTTAGTGTTCCTAGCTTGAGAACCTGAGATTAAAGTTTATTTTAGCTACAGAAGAAAGATGAAAAACCCCTTGAGAACAGGAACCACACTACTTACCAGTACTTTGTACTAGTGGGCTCCAGCATATTTAATTAAGGAACCCTTTTGTTTAAAAGCTTATTACTTCTACTAACCTTTCCTGAGTACTCTTGGAGATATTCTGATCCAGTATTTTCATACATCACCATATCACTTCCATGCTTTGTTTTACTCTCTCTGTGCTTTATTTACTTACTGGTGGGTCTCCCCTGTGAGAATGTAAGCTCCTGTAGGTTTTTATTTTAGTATTTCCCAGTAGTGACTAATAGACTATATTCTTGTCATTGTTTTCTTCTCCTGATACCTCAAAGAAGGGATGCAACCCTGGACTTTGTCATCTTTTCAGTGTTTGGTATGATCATTTGAAATAGAAGCATACACAAGAATAAAAAAGAGGAATTTGCTGAAAAACCTAAGGTTTGTCCTTGTGGAGGCTGATTTGAATTCTCATTCTGTTGGTTGAATTGATTTTTTGGCATATAAATGTACCCTGATGGACTCCTCTGAAAATCTCAATCTGTGCTGTGACCTTTGTAAAGTCAAGCACTGCTTGACTAATTGGATGAAGGAGAGCCATGGCCCACTCGTGAGGGAATCTGCACCCAGAACCTCTGTAATTCGAGGGCAGGGTGTCCCATTTGACTGTGAGCGCCTAGTTCATCTGTCGCCTCGCTCAGAGACAGGCAGAGGTTGAAGAAACATGAGCAGTCATGTAGAGAAGTTCAGAGAAAACTTAGTTCATTTGAGTATTTTAATTTTATTTAAAATTTTTTTTTAATTGAATGCTTTTGTTGCCTTTCTCCTTCAAAGCAAGGTTCTTTTTCTTTCTCTACATACCTGGCACTGAGTGTAGTGCTTGGCAATTAGTCATCTTCAGTAAACATCTCAGTATTGTCTCTTCTGCCTTTAAAAAAGAAAAACTGCTTTCTCAGTCATGTTTGCACTCTCTAGCTTCTGCCATGACTTTCCTCGCTACCATAGCAAGCTTCTGGAAAGAATAGTGTCACGTATTTTCTGAGCATTCATTCACTCCTAAAGTCATTGCCCAGGAGCTCAATTGCTGCTTCATCACTACGCCTCTTGCTGTGTTTTTATTCTTCATCATGTGTGCTCCCTGTAGCACCTGACTCTTGTCATCCTGCGCATCGACACTCTTCCTTTGACCTCCCTAATTGCTCTCTCTGTAGTTTTCTTCTACCCATGTGGCCACTTTTGCCCTGGCCTCATTCAGTCCCGTTGATAACGCTCAGGGTTACAGGTTCTCCTCCTCCCCATTTTCTCTCTCCTCTCTGTCTCTCTCAGATTTCCTCCCTCCCTGTCTTCCCTTCTCTTCCTTGGGGAGCTCTTCTACCAGTACCCCAAGCTTCTGACATCACTTGTGCACGATCCCAGGCCCGAACCACGCCACATATAAGGCCGCAGACACTCTGCAGCAGGCCCCCAGCTACACTCCTCGACACTGCCTTTTCCCTTTTCCTCCAGAGTTCCTCTTCCTGCTGGCTCATCGAATGGCACCCACATCCACAGAGACTCAGAGCCCACCACCCACCTAGGCCCCTTCTTCCTGAGCCCTCTGTGGCTGCCTCCTTCCCCTGGATGACTGTGATGGCCTCTTACCTGGTCTTCCTGTCTGCGTCTTCTCTTTTTCTCCGCCCCGATAGAGCTTTCCCAGATGCAAATCCGAGCATATCTCTTGCTTGTTTAAAATCATTAAATATCTCCCCATCGCCAAAATAATAAAGCCTAAATCCTTTAACAAAACCTGGAAAATCAGTTATTCCCCACCTCCCACCCCCGCCATCTCTCCAGCGCCGTCTTTCCTCATGCTTGTGCTCCAGCCTCTGGGTTCTCCCTGGCCAGAGGGCTTGGCATACGCTGTTTCCACCACTGAAAATTAGTTCATTCCTCCTCCTCCTGTTTCACTGCTTCCTCCTGCTTACCTTTCAGACTCAGCACAGGCCTCACTTCTTCAAGGACGCTTTTCTGACGCTCTTCACTCACATCGTGCCTGTTCCCCTGGCTCCCACACTTGACACCGTGTGCCGTTGGTTACTTGACTCCCTTGCCCATTAGTCAGCCAGCCCTTTGTCTTTGTTGGACTGTGTCTCTTTTCCCTGGGTCCCAGTGCCTAGCACTGTGCATGGCGTGTGGCGCTTCTCCAGGGGTTACTGGGCTCTGAGTCTAAGGTATAGGTGAGGAAGGGGTGGTGTTCAGGAGAATGCTGAGTAGAGAAGGGAAGGGAGAAGACTTTGTCTGTCAGCAGGGCCTGCTGTGTGCAGCCAGCTAATGCGGACACAGTGTGTTCGCTCAGAAAATATTCAAAGATTCTCTACCAAATGCTGGTTACTTTTCTCCGTATACAAACTTAAGTGTTCACTTATCCTCTTCTGTTTCAGAGGGCCAAGACTACCTTTTTGACATGTGTCCTGTACGCATTCCCTTCCCTTCGTTTATGGTGTCTCGCTCCACTAGTCGTCCTCTCAGTTTCCAGTGTCTCACGTTTCTCTTCTACTTGATTCCTCCCTGTGCCTGCAAACACACTGACTTTGCCCCTTCCTGAAAAGAACTCTCGTTCTCTAGATCTTCCCCACTTACGCGAACGCCCAGTCTTCTATCACAACTAATTTTGGGGAAGCAATGAATCTCGCTTACTGTTTTACATCTTCACTTTTCTTTCAATTCTCAGACCTCATCCCTCCACTGAAACCCTTCTCAGTTCCCCAGGTTTCTCTCTGTGACACTTGTCTTTGACCTTTCTGCTGACCTCCCCACCTCTTTATCATCTCTTTTACTGGATGTTGACATTTCCCAGGATTCTGGCTTTGGTCTTCTCAATATAACTGTTCTCTGTATGTTACCTCATTAAGAATTTAGCTTCCACTTCTACACAGAAAACTTCTAGATCTCTATCTCCAAGGAGATCTTTTGCTCTTTTGCTCTCTGTCTGCCTAGTGGACGTCCCTGCCTATCTGGTTGTCACAGAAACACCTTAAACTCAGTGTATTCTACACCACAGTCACGATTCACCCTCTCATCCCTACTGAAGGTGGCTTCCTTATCTGGGAGTTGCTCTTGCACCCAGTTGGGTGAGCTAGAAATTGTAGACTCGTCTTCCACTCCCCTTCCCCACTCCTCTCACATCTGGTCTGTCCGTTTACATCGGCAGCATCTCGTGTACTCCTTCGCTTCCTTTTATCCCGCTGCCAAATCCCGAGCGTAGGCCCTCTGCTTTCAGGATTGCTGTAGGAGCCCCGTGTCCCAACCCTCTGTCTCTAATATTCCTGCCTGCTTCCATCACCCTTTGAATTGTTCTGTCCACAGTTTCCAGAGATACTTTTCCAGAATCAAAATTGGATGTCATCTCTGCATTTAAAAATATTCGTTGGCTTTCTAGATCTTTTAGGTTCGTGCCTAAAATTCTTAGGCCAGCATCACAGCCCTTCAAAATTGGGCCACACCACATCTTTGCAGCCTCAGCTTTATTCATCTCTTTGGTGCCCTTCCACTCCAGCCATGGAGAACACCCAAGAAGCCCGGTAGGCTCCTCATGCTGCTTTCACCTGCGCTTCCCTACAGCTCAGAATGCGCTTTGCTTCATCTGCCTTTCACACTCCAGGGCTCGCCTCAGTGTTTAATTCCTTGCACTCCCCACCCTCCTGTGTTGACATGACACTTTATATATTACCTTTCAAACAGTGTTCAGTGCTATGAGAAGTAAAATACAGTAAAATACAGCCCAGCAGTTAAGAGTGTGAACTCTGAGGCCAAACTGCTGTGGTGTGAATCTTAGATCTGCCACCCGAAAGTCACATGACGTTCAATAACATATTTAACCTCTCTATGCCTGAGATTCTTCACTTTGGGGTATGTTAGGAAGATAAATTAATGCATGTAAAGTGCTTAAGATAGACCTGGCACTGTTAAATGTTAGCTAACGTCACATTTGATAATTTTTTAAAAAGACAGATCATTATAGAGTCTTAGTCCCAGAGATTCTGATTCATTAGTTCTGGATGGGCCCCAGAATGGTTCTATTAGTGTGTTTACTCTTTCTGGTGTTCTGGGCGGGAGCAGCAGTGCCCTGTTTATCTCTGTAGCTTGAGAGCCCAGCACAGTACCCGAACCATTCTATTCCTCAGTTACTTACTGAATGCTGGCAGCTCACCACGCAGTGTTCTGGATACTTGAGAGGCCGAGATTAAAAAAACTGAGGAAACCTATGCCTTCATGGAGCTCATTTCCTAGTGGGCAAGATATGCGCTAAATAAAACCAGAAAATATATATGACGTGGTGTCAGGTAGTGGTAGGTGTGAAATGAAAAAAAAACAAAACAATGCAGGATAAAGGGATTTGGGAGTGGATTCTGTTTTAAATAGGGTGATCAGGGAATGCCACTTCCTCGAGAAGGTGGCATTAGAACTGAGGCCTATATGAAAAGAGTGTGTGAACTGTGCAGATAGCTGGGGGAAGAGCATTTCAGACTGATGGAGTGGCAAGTGCAAGGTAGCGATGAGCTTGGTGTGTTCAAGGAGCAGCGAGGTCATTGTGCTTGCACCGAAGTGATGGAGGAGCCAGCTAGCAGATGGTCTCAAAGAAGAGGGCAGGAGCCTGCTGGTAGACAGGACGTGAGAGGGACTTCGGATTTGGATGTGAAATGGGAAGCCATGGAGGATTTTGAGCAGGAGTCTGTTTTTAAAAGACCATGGCTGCCGTGGGGCGAGTAGGGTATGGGAAACATGTGGATAGAGTTTGTGTGGAAGCTGTAAAGCTACTGTGATAATCCAGGCTGAGAGTATGAGACAGGCGGTGCCATAGACCAGGGTGGTGGCAGTAGAAAGAATATGGTGAGAAGTACTGAGATTCTGAATCTATTTTGAAGGTAGAACCAATAGAACTTGCCGATGGATTAAATGTGGAGGAAGGGATGAAACCAAGGTAACTGCTTTTTGGCCCAAGCAGTTGGGTGAATGGTGGTTTCTTTTTCCGAGATGAGGAGCAATGAGTTTGAGGGAGAAGAGTGGGATTCAAGAGTGCTCTTTGGACCTGATAAACTTGAGATGCTCAGTACACTTGCAAAGAAGGATGTTAAATGGGCAATTGATTTCTGGAGCTCAGGGGAGGGGCCAGGCTGCAGATATACATTTGGCAATCATCAGCTTATTGTTGGAACATAGTATATAGTAAGGAATAATTTCTTCCGACTAGAGAAGATTAGGTAAGCCTTTCCAAAAGAGAAGGCATTTGAGCAAAACTTTGAAGAATGAGCATAATTTCCAAAGACAGAGAAAGGGGAAAACAGAAGATATTTTCCATCCAAGTCTCGCAGCCTTTTCCCCTGGCCTCTTGTCGAATTTGTTTAAGAAGTTGCTGACCTGGTTGATAATCTCTTTTCACTGGGTTAGTCACTTAGGTTCTCTATTGAAAGGAAACCAGACCAGATTACACACTAACTGATAAACCACATTCTCCTATTTCTCATTGTTCACAGATTGAAAATCCCAGCTGGACTGTCGAGGTGCAGAATGCTAAACATGCCGTGCTCTGCTCTTCGTGTGTCTGGTGTGAATTGGGGTGTGTTGACTTTGGTGTGGAGGCTTTTCACATGCTGTCTGTCATCTCCACTAAAGATGGAGCACATCACGGACTTTTTACTTCTGTTGATGCTGACTTCATGCGCTTGACTTGAGCTGTTAATTGATAACTCAGTCTAGTTAAAATAACAACTACAACCAGGAGAAACTGGAACCCTTTGCTATTTTATCACTCATACCTGTACCTTAGGGCATATAATCTGTTTTGAGTCATCCTGCTTTATGTAAAAATGAATGTTTTGCCACCTTCCTATTTAGGTAGAATTTTATTTGGAGTAGAATATAGTTTATCTTTGTGTTTATTTTTGTGATCACTATAATCACAAATTTTGGTCTTTTAAATAGAGAAAAATTACTAGATATTTGTTAGTTGATAGGATAAAGATTGTTGAAAAAATTAAGTTTATTAAATCGTCTAAGATCCATCTAGAACTGACACATAAAATTCATCTATGAATAACCTTTGACTGTGTACTATAATCTTATTGCTGGATGTAGATAGAATGTATAAAGCCTCAGCTCTTATATAATACTTTTAGCCATTTTTCTATTTAGAAAAAAATAGTACATTAAAGAAAAGTAGTCATAGTATTTATCTTTAGATGGGTAAATGTTTCTAGGTTTCAAAGTTCATGTAATAGCTTTTGTAAAAATTGTAGGTGTGGGTCTTTGTCTTGAATTAATGACCACTGCTATTCTAGACATGTTTTAAGTGATAACCTTGATTTTTATAAATTATACAAGACTGACTATCAATGTAGGTATATTGGTTTTTAACAACTCTACATGTCTGGACAAGAAGAAAATTTTTTAAAGGACATTGTTTGGATCTCATGTAAACTACAGGTAGCTTTCTTTATGTGGAAAAAATTGAACTACGGAAAAGTACAGATAATATAATAAATACCCAAATACAGAGTAACTAAAAGTTAATACTTTGTTAGACTTGTTATAAATCTTTCTTTAATAAAACAAGTAGAAGGTTCACTAATAATTTAAAGACGTGTCTGTATTCCATATCTGCCCATTTATACTCCCTTCTCTTTTTTTTTATTCCCCATAGGAATTTAATGTGAACTATTTCCATTTTTTTCTAGATCTCTTAATATAGTATCATAGTGTATGTATGACTTAACATGTCTTTGAGACCCATCAGTTGTTGAAATACAGATCTAGTCAGTTCTTTTAAACTGTTGCATGGTATTCCTCTGTAAGAATTTTAGCACATTTTTAAGTAAGAATTCTTTATATATTTTGGATTCTAATCACTTATTTGTTTTATAAGCTGCAAATATCTTAGTTTCCCAGGCTGTTCGTTACTGTCTAACTTTATGTGTTTTTTTGGTTAGCTTTCTTGAGTTTGATCTTAGGCCTTTCATAGGCACTTTTATCTATTGAATTCTTACACTACAATAGAATGCCTTGCGGTCTAGTTTCCCCCCCTGTGGAGGTGGTAGCAGGCTGAGTTTTATTTCTTTCTGCTCTGAAGGAGTTGGGAAACTAGTGAATTGTGTAAGCAACCTGGAAGGTTGGTATAGTCTATTTCAGTCAAGCTGGCTTCAGGTGTTCCTTTGATGGCATCATCAGAGAGAGTTCTTGGTGTTGATTTCCTTTGCTATAGCGGGTGTGATGTTTCTCAGTAGCTGGCTGTCTCCCAAGGATATCAGGGAAGATACTTTATTCATTTAGAACACTTTGCATTCTAAAATTTCTTCAGAAAAATTGTGTCTATGTGTAAGGTTCTTTATGTGTTAGTTATTTTAAAAGAAGAACCATACAATTAGGCTTTCTGCTGAAATATTGGAGTACAATGTCTGCCATTAAAAACTCATTGGTTGCAAAGCTTTATTTTTTGTTTCCAAAGCATTGGTTTAATGTGTGAGCTAACAATTCAATCAAGAAAATAAATTTTCAAAAAAATTTCTCCAGTGTCCTTAATCTTGAATTCATGGTTATTTAAGAGCGTATCCTCTTTGAACATCTGTACTATGCTATCTTTCGTCCATTTTTTAGGGAGGGGGCAAATTTTATTAATAAAAAAATAGAATAATTATGATGAAAGCATTATTGACACATGTGAACATTTTTAATAGCTTCAATTCGTATATGAACAGCGCAAATGTGCGATGATTTCAGATCCAGGTTTTGAAGCAGGCATCTGTTTACAGGAAATGCAGCAGAACCAGAGTGCAGTTATCTCTGAGGAAGTCTGACGTTCATGCAGCACACATTTATGGAGTCCTTTAACTACATGTATTGCACTGTTCTAGGCTCAGGGGATACAGTGATGAATAGGATAGGCACAGCCACACCCTCCCCCACCCTGTTCCTGTGTCCTGGAAACAGGAAAAGAACAAACAAAATGTGTATGTGCTGTACAGAAGATGAAAAGGGTGATAATGCTGGAGAGGGAGCGGCAGCAGTGTCAATGTTCATTCATCCGGAGCCTGGATGCGCATACAAGGGGATGCGTGTAGGGAGGATACAGCCATTGTATAAAACAGATAGAAGCATGCATGGCCATTTGTTCATTCCGCCAATGTATTGAGCATCTGTACTATGCCTGTTAGTGTTCTAGATGCTGATGATCAGTAGTGAGCAAGGACAAAAACGTCTGTGTTCATGGACTTTCCACTTTAGAAGGGGAAGATTTACACAAACAAGAAAAGAAATAATGTGGGAATTGGTGCATTGCAGATGGGTAGAGAAGGCAGAAAGCAATAGGAAGCCTTTTAATGAAAACAGACCGTCAAAGGGTAAAATTTAAAGATATCTGTAAGATATTCAACAGATTTTACTTTAGAGTGTCCACATCCCTCCATTTTAATATACAGAGTGTATTTTATTGAAACCTCAAGCACAATTTTATCATCTTAACAAAATCTATCAAAAGTCTTAGGCTTCTGGAGACAGATTATTACCTTTCCGGCAGGTAATCTTTTTAGAGTTGAAGTGAAATATGGTAACTTGTTTTTTGGAGGGGCTGTGAAAAGGAAAGATACTGTATCTAAATTGTGTTTGCAAGAGTGTAGAATAATACAGCTCTTTTTATGCAGAGTGAATAAAACTTGTGAAGCTATTAACTTTAAGCTTACATCTGGAAAGCTGAGACCTGATAGATTATGTATCAAATTGGTATATAACTTATTTGGTAACACATATAGTTTGAGTTTCAAAGTATTGTAGCTACATCGAGAGATGAATTACAAAGGAAGGATATTTATTTGTGACACCAGAATTTCATGAACTTTAGAAAAGGAAGAGAAGCAATCTCTCTGCAAAACAAAGCATCTTTATTCATGCACACACATACACATATATTTAAAAAATCTCAATAATACTTAATATCAGAAATGTTGGCATGGTGGCACCAAAAGTGAATTAATATAAAAGATCAAATACTTTTTTCTGCCTCCTTTTTTAAAAAAATAGACTTTATAGGCCGGGCGCGGTGGCTCACGCCTATAATCCTAGCTTTCTGGGAGGCCGAGGCGGGCGGATTGTTTGAGCTCAGGAGTTTGAAACCAGCCTGAGCAAGAGCGAGACCCCGTCTCTACTAAAATTAGAAAGAAATTAATTGGACAACTAAAAATATATAGAAAAAATTAGCTGGGCATGGTGGCGCATGTCTGTAGTCCCAGCTACTCGGGAGGCTGAGGCAGGAGGATCACTTGAGCCCAGGAGTTTGAGGTTGCTGTGAGCTGAGACGATGCCACAGCACTCTAGCCTGGGCAACACAGTGAGACTCTGTCTCAAAAAAAAAAAAAAATAGACTTTATATTTTAGAGCAATTTTGCTCACAGCAAAACTGAGCAAGAAGTATGTGCAGAGTTCCCATATACTTTCTGCCCCCACACATGCATAGTCTTCTCCACTATCAGCATCCCCCAACCCAGTGGTACGTTGGTTACAATTGTGACCCTAGATGGGCACATCATTATCACCCAAAGTCCATAGTCTACATTAGGGTTCACTCTTGGCATTGTACATTTTGCGGGTTTTGACAAATGTATTAATGTAATGACATGTATCCACCGTTACAGTATCAGAGTAGTTTCACCTTCCTAAACATCCTCTGGGCTCCACCTCTTCTTTCCTCCCTTAACCCCTATCAACCTGTGATTTTGTTATTGTCTCCATAGTTTTGCCTCATCCAGAATGTTGTGCAGTTGGAACCATACAATGTGTAGTATTTTCAAATTGGCTTCTTTCACTTTATAATATGCATTTAAGGTTCCTCCATATCTTTTTGTGGCTTGATAGCTTATTTCTTTTTAGCACTGAACACTATTCCAATGTCTGAACATATCACAATTTATTTATCCACTTATCTAGTGAAGGACATCTTGGTTACTTCCAAGTTTTGGCAGTTAGGAATAAAGCTGCTGTAAACATCTGCATGCAGGTCTTCGTGTGGACATATGTCTTCAGCTCATTTGGGTAAATACCAAGGAGCGTGATCGCTGGATTGTATGGTAAGAATATGTTTAGTTTTGTAAGAAACTGCCAAACTGTCTTTGAAAGTAACTGTACCATTTCGCTTTCCCACAGCAGGGAATAAGTTCCCGTTGCTCCACATCCTCACCGGTATTTGGTGTTAGCAGTGATTTAGATTTGGCTATTCTGATGGAGTGTAGTGATAGCTCATTGCTTTTTCAATTTACAATTCCCTAATGACATACGATGTTGAACATCTTTTCATTTGCTTATTCGCTCTCTATATCTTGCTCTCTACATCTTTGGTGAGGTGTCTGTTCAGATCTTATGCCCATTTTTAAATCAGATTGTTTATTTTCTTATTGTTGAGTTTGAAGAGTTCTTTGTATATTTTGGTTAATGGGTCTTTATCAGATAAGTTTTTAAAAAATATTTCCTCTAAATCTGGCTTACTTTTTATTTTCTTGATAGTGTCTTTTGCAGAACAGATGTTTTTATTTTTAACTAAGTCCAGTTTTTCAGCTATTTCTTTCATGGCTTGTGCTTTGCTGTTGTGTCTAAAAAGTCATCCCCAAGGTCATCTAGGTTTTCTTCTGTTATCTTCTAGGAGTTTTATAGTTTGGTGTCATAAGTACATTTTGATCTTTTTTCTGGTAGAATTGAATTGCTGGGTTAAAAATAAAATTGTATATTTATCCCTTAAAAAATTCTATTCTGCCATTTAATAGATGGGATGGCTTGCTATGCTTGAGGTCATATAGCTAGGTAAGGCCAAGGTTGAGTTTAGAGTTCAAGGGACGTTTTCACTGTTACCTTTTATAATTGGTATACAACTCTTAAATTATTCTTTTGTAAAGATGGTATTTATATTTCCTGAAGGAAAGATCTTTGTTTTAATTTTTTCTTCCATGGGTCTCTGAATGAACAATCATGGAAAAGAAGTATTTAAATCATGCATAGATCATGACAATGTCTGAAGATTTAATGGAATACTTTTTCCACAAAACACTGTTCGGTTTCCTGATTGATAAGTTCATCCAGCCATTTGTGATGAAATTTTCAACACCTGGAACCTGACCTCTGTTGAGGAGTTTGCTAGACTGTGACCATCTTCTTTGACCTTTAAACCAGCACTTTGTAAATCTCAGGCCCCATTTTAGTAACTAAGACTAAAAAGCAATGGTTACTCCTTTCGCTTTTAATTGTGTACACATTTCTGCTGGTGTTATATTATTTGCTGTCTAAAACAGGTCAATTCTGGGTCTTTTTGCTGTCTTAAAAAAAACACAAAATGAGAAAAATCCAACCAATAGGACCTCGGAAAAAGTGGAGGAAATAGATTAAACTGTGCTTGGCTTTATCTAGATACCTTCCAGAGCTTGCCAAGGAATTTATGTTCAGTTAGTGCTATTTCATGAGCATCTCTATCAAACTCACAACAGTTTCCACAGATGAATATATGCCTAATATAGGACATAAAGAATAGAAGAAAAATAAAAATTTTAAAGAGTGCTCCCAAATTCATGTTCCTTCATTTTTTTTAGCTTCCATTTCACGTTTTAGATGTTTAGTTCAAAGTTTTGTGTGGATATTATCTGAAGGAATAGAAGATTAGAAAGAAAAATGATTAAAAGCATACACTAAGGTTCCAGAGTTACAAATCATTTTTTTCATCTCTTAAAAGAAGAAATTCTAACTTTTGAAGGAGATTTCATTTGTAAAATTGACTCTGTACCTTATAAGCAATGTTTAAATTCATTGGTGATAAATATGCATGTTGGTTAGTAAAATCCCATTTTTTACATAATGCTTTAATGGAAATGGCAGTTTTATGAAATGAAAGTGACTAGTAAAAATCTGAATGATGCACATAAGCCTTTATATCATTTTTATTGAGGTTTTTGTGTATTCTAATTCATTAATACAGGGGAAAGGAGAACACTAACATGCTTTATCTCCTATAATTACTCAAATCGAATAGAATTTATTTTCAATAAAATTCTTAGAGTAAATTGCCCAGAGTGGGGAGATGGGGTTTGACCTGTTTTTACAAAGTGTCTTGACATTTAGCCGTGGGATTTTGCTATTTTACCAACAATGTTGTTCCATTGCATATGATTTTCACTATAGCTCCCTCCAGATTTTTACAAATAAAAGCGTATGAAAGCCCAAGAAATCCCTAACACCTGAAAACTCAGGATTGTTGAGGGAGAAATCTCAGGTGCTTATTTTATCCTGTTTATTATTACAAATATTGCTTGTCTTTTAATAATTTAGACTACCTTTTATGTGACTCAGGTTAAGCTGAAACACCATTTAGATTGCTGTGTAATAGATTAACCTGGCAAATTTCCAAAAATAGATTAGTGTTTACATTTAAATTTGGTTTATTTTTGTAGCGTGCTCTGAAGAAAAGATCAATGTAAGGGATAAACAGATATTTAAATTTGGGATCCCCACAACCCACCCTCCTGGGGAGGGAGGGAGGAAGATACTCTAGGCAGTGAATTGGAAGTTATTAAGTATTCTTAATTTCACTACAGTGAAATCTTGCCAGCATTCCTATTTTTTGCTCTCTCTATACTTCAAACCATTTTAGGAAAATATCTACATATTTTTGGATTATGAATTATGAATTCTTGGCATTCTGGTCTAAAGATACTTCCATGTTCTTATGGCAGAATCTTGTTGAAACCAGTAACTTTCAACCCAAAATAAAAATTAAAAAAGTTTGAAGCCTGAAAAGTTTTGAAATAAAATCAAAACTTCAATGAAGAACCTTTTTCCCCCAAGCCTTAAAATTGAAAACCCAACCCCTTTTAAGGGGCCCCTTAAGGAAAAAAAAAATTTTCCAACTCTTTTCTCCCTTCCCCCAGCATTGTGCGGCTACCATGCTTCTATGGGGTTCTTCTGATTGGCAGTTTTTATGTGAGGACCAAGGAATTATATATGTGGTTATTTGCTAGTATCCTTGTAGGTTTGCGTGCATGTGTGTGTGTGTTTTATTGCTTTCTTTGACCCTGGAAAGTCATGGTTGTGTTTAGCTATTCTTTTTTTTTTTTTTTTCCCCCACCATTGCCGAAGTGATCCCTACCTGAAGCAAGCAAAGAGACTTAACAGGAGATCAGACTTTCTCCATCTTTATTATGAGTCAGACTGCATGTGTTGGAGAAAGGGTAGTCCCGGAAAGCTGCTGCCTCCATAGTCTCTCAAACACTGCCTCAGCACCAAGTATCCTGTTTCTCCCTTGAAGCCAAGAACTTGATGCAAGGATGAAGCATCGTCAGCATCTGGCTGTCCCTGCCTAGCTGAAAATCCTCTTGGGCCACAAGTACCTGCCCTCCTGTGTAAGCTTTTTGTTCTCAGTAGGGAGCTGACCTAAGTGTGGAGAGAGGTTTTTTGTGATGGAGTCAGTAGGTGAGGTGCAGTACCAAAGACGCTGCCTTTCCCCACATCTGGCTAAAACTGTACCTAGAGACCCTTCAGAATGCCTCCTCCGTGGCTTCCAGCAGGCCTTAGTGGAAAAGTAAGCTGTTTTGGAAAAAACTTTCAAACTGTGCTTGTTCCCTACTCTCACACCACAACCACCAACACAGAAGACTTCTGTGACCAAATGCGGGGGTTTTTTCACACACACCAAGCAGTGGACACCGGCTGGGCATCCTCTAGTTCAGATCCAACACTATCTCCCCAGAAATAGCATCAGGTCCCACAGGTTGAGGGCTCAGTCCCCAAGGCTGCACCCTCCTTCCCACTAGTCACAAGGCTGGGCCTCCAAAACTTCAAGTTGGGGTTCCCTCAACCCCCTCTTTGGGTTCAGTTAATTTGCTAGAGCAGCTCATAGAACTCAGGGAAACATTTACTTACATTTACTGGTTTATTATGAAGAATATTTTAAAGGATTCAAAGAAACAGGTGAAGAGAGACATAAGGTGAGGTCTGGGAGGGTGCAGAGCGCAGAGCTTCTGTCCCCGTGGAGTTGGGATGTGCCACCCTCCCAGCATGCGGATGAGTTCTTGTTCACCTTCCTGCAAGCCTCCATGTGTTCAGCTCCCCCGAAGCTCCCCAAACCCTGTTTTTTGGGCCTTTTGTGGAGACTTCATTGGTTATCCATGATTGACTGTCAGTGGTACATGTACAAAGATACAAGCAGCAAATGCTGCAGCAGATTCGGCACTTTGCCTTGAAGAAGACCTGAAGTTTGCCTGTGGATATAGGTGTGAGAAGAGTTGTGTTCTGTGAGTTACTGTGACGTGGAGAAAGGAGGATTACCTGAAATTGGACGTAAAGTTGTAATGCCAAGTGTGGACAGGTGTGGCTCATTGCCCACAAGGTGAACTGAGGCATCCTATAGGTGGTTGAGGTGTGTGTGGGTGTGTGTTTTGTGTACTTCTGTGCGGCTAAATGCAGCTGGGGATAGTTTTCCGTGTTCACCTATTGTTTTTGCAGACAAAATCATGCATAAGCAAATGTGAAAATCGTTTTATGCTCAGATTGTCCCTCTAATATGCACATCAGTCAGATTGGAACAAATTTGTGTTTTCAAAATAAGCCTTATAGCAGAACTGGCTGTAGTTTATTTGATTTTGGAATTGAGTCCCATTTCCTTTCTTCCTTTCCACCGTTATTGATTTCTTAATTTCTATTTAAGTTAAGCCCATATCAAGCTGATTTTTCATACCCTGAGCCGCTCGAGAGGAGAGGAACCAGCCTGAGATTTTAATTTTGCTAGAGATAATTCACAGGTAGTTTTCTTCTTAGTGAATAGATATTAATATATTGAGACCTTTACTCCATGTCAGGCACAGTACTGGGATACCGAGATGGGTGAGGTATAATCCTTGCCCTCCAGAGCTTGGAGTCTCATTGGAAACTTTTCAAAGCACAAATTCAGATGTCTTTGTTGGATCTTCTTAAGGTACAGATGAACCAACATTATGTACTTCTTTGTGAACACACAAGCACATCCCCCTTTCCACCCCATCTCGTACTTCCTCGTAAATGTAAAGACAGAAGTAAGAACTTGCCTAGAGGGAACACAAAGATGTTCACTTACCTGTGGAAAATATGTAAATTTGAAAAGGACCTAAGAGGTCTCATAGTTCAGCCTCTCCCACCTGACTGACTAATAAAACTAGAGATCACATATCTGCAGTAGATTGGTAAATGAAAAACAAGTTTCAGAGTAATGTGAATAGTATTATCTCATTTTTGTTAGCCCCCCCATCCCCCACACCTGTATGTATGTGCTGTTCGTGTAAGCCTAGATGATGTGGAAAGATCTTCCGTATCGTTAATATTAGTTACCCCAGGGGACAAGGGAAAGCTTATTAACTTCCTCTTTATACATCTTTTATTGTTTGGTTCGTTTTAAGAAGCATGTTTTACTTTTTTAATTAAAAAATCTAATAAAGTAGGAAATGAATAAATAATAGTAATAAAAAATATCTTCAGGGCACTGAGCCTTGTTTCAGTCTTCCCAGTAGCCTGTGCAGTTAAAAATGAATGTGATGTTTCAGGTGTGGACTGCCCAGCAGGACGCTGAACTTCTTGCTGTAGCCTAAGATGGTATTAACTTTTCTGGCAGCAGCACTCTATTATTGGGGGTTTCTGTGTTTTACAGACCATTAACACCTCGAAGTCTTTCTTGCATCTGCTACTCTTGGCACGCTCTGCCCTTGGTAATCATTTTGGACCAAGTTTAGTCCTTTATGTTCTTTCTGTTAGATTTCATCTTGTTACTGTGGAAATCAGTATTTAACATAGGTAAGAACTGGCCTTGGATTCAGGCCATCTGGTTATAGATCCTAACCACCACTAACTAGCGTGAAAACTTGGAGAAGTAGCTTGTCTCCGCAATCCTCAATTTTCTCATCTGTAAAACAGCAGTAATCATAAAATTGTGAGGTTTCAATGAGATGCCATGTGTTAGAACACTTACTGAGTACCTGGTGAAATAGTGAGAACATGGTAAATATTAGCTGTTACTGCTAATGCATTAACCTCAGCTCATCTCTCCCATCCGTTGGCATGTTAATGAGATAATTTTGGCTTTCAAATCTTCCTTTAACTACATTTACCTCCCTCCCTACCATTAATAAGTCAGTCTTCTAAACCTTCCTGGCTAGATCCCCAGTCAGTCTCTGTCTTATTCCACAGGTCCCTTCACTGATGTTGTCACCACCAACCTAAAGCTTGGCAACCCGACAGACCGAAATGTGTGTTTCAAAGTGAAGACCACAGCACCGCGAAGGTACTGCGTGAGGCCCAACAGTGGGATCATCGATGCAGGGGCCTCAATTAATGTATCTGGTAAGTCCTGAGGCTGGAGCCCAAGAGGGTGGGCTTAAAAGGCCTCTAGAGCCAGTGGGTTTTCTTACAGTTTGGATTTGCAGCATAGCAAAATAAGATGATGGACTTCTCTCCAACCCCCATCCTCCAGCCCCTGGTTAAAAAATCTTAGCGGGTCCCACTCACATCTTTTTCCCCCATAATTAATGCCTCTTTGTTTTACTGCTTTCAGCCTTTGCGCCTCAATAGTTAGAGCAAAATTAAAGTGGTAACTTTAGACTTCACTTCAGAATGAGTTTGGTTTTCACTCCCTTGAAATTAAATCTGCCCTTTGGCAATAAATAAAAAAGGGCTAAACAAACTTAATTTTACTTTGTGGGAGAAAGCTAAATGGAGTTATTTTCTTATTTAAACTAAATGATTTCTGACATTAAGCTCATGTCATTTCCAATGATGGTCATTGCACTTTACTGATTATGAAACGCTAAGGGAGATGAGGGCTGAGGAAATTGGAATATATTCAAGGGTGTCAGTTTGGTGCATGTCTGATGGCTTTTCCCCCCTTCTGTCGGAGAGTGTCTATATTTTCCAAAGTCCAACTTTTGAAAAGATGCTGGTAAAGTGCCCAAATTGAGAATTGGATTTCAGAATTAAGGAGATGTAAGTGATGGGTTGGAGTTTAAATGTATTTTAGAAATGGAATAAACTTTTAGCTCATTAGAACTTCTGGAGCTGACGGGGAGCTGTGGGGGAGTGTGTACTTACCCTTTAAATATCCGGCGGCCCAGTGTCACAGAGGCTTCTGCAGCGGTAGGAGCCACTACTCATTTGAAATGAGTACGTGTCTGGCTTTTTTTTTCACGATAGATTTTGATTGTGATACATTCGGCTATTCATTTGACACCTAAAAGAAAATGATTCACCTTTTTGGAAAGATATAAGGTGTTTCATTATCTGATCATTTCTGCAGACTCTTACTCCCTGCATCCGTTGCTCTCTCTCATTACGGTGCACCCGCGCCAGCTCTTTCCCCGTGCTTCTCTCTGAGGCTGCAAGGCCTGATCTGGACTCTCGAATCAGGGTGTCATCTAGAAGAAGTCAGGAGAGCAGAAGCCAGCATTGATCGAGGGGCTCCTGTGTGCTGGAGCTGCACATGTGCTATCTCATGTCATTCTGCTGTCTGCCCTGGGAGGCATGCATTGTTACCTCCGTTTTACGCAGGAGACTGGTGGTCATAGGGTCACGAAGCTAGCAAGTGACAGAGCCAAGATGTGGATCATTTTGTCTGGCTGTGAGGCCCATGCTCTTTCTGCAGCATACTGGAGAAAGGAAAGGACCTGGGTTGTTGGTATTTATGTATCTTCTGTATCCATATGCTTTAAGTTTTTCCCTTGATAACAAGGGGAGCTGAGATCTTTCATTCGCCTCTTTACCCACTTGCCCTTCCCCTCGATTTCCTTGTCCACATCAGATTTGAGCAAGATTGTCAGTAGATGAAAATTACCAATTTTCACAGTAAATACAGGGGAAGCAGCATGATTTTCTGAATAAAATAATTTCAGTAGGTAGTTGTACAATGTAGGTGTGCTTTCTGATGTTAAGTATAAGCGTGTGTGTTTATGTGTGTCTCTGTCTCTCTTTTAGAAAGACCTATCCTCCACCGTCATAGGAATTTTTTTTAAGTGATAACGCTGATTTGTTTTGATTTGTGATTACTTAAGGAAGACCAAGATTTTGTGGTTGCGGCCTTCCTTTTGCAGATAAGAGAGGAAGTTACAGAGTATGGGTGTGATCATTTCGGGTCCTATGAGTGGTTTAGTGGCAGATCTGGTATTTGGAGCTGAGTCTTGGCTCCTGATCACAGTGTCCTTTCTAGGGTGCTACCCTGCCTCACAGTCTGAGGGGATGGCCCCATTCACAAGTGAATATAAAATGTTAAGTTCCGTTGTTCTCAAAATTTAGTGTATTTGACAGAAAAGCAGTTGAATAACAAAATGTCCAGGTGTCTGCAGGCTTTCCTCCTAGGTGAAACAACATTATATTTGCATATGAGAAAGGGCTTCTTTGTTTTTATTTGATATTTAATCAGTGCTTGAGGGGAACCTGGGTGAAGCCAGATGTCATTGCATTTCCAGGACAGCCTCCCACCTCAGCAAAGAAGGCTAGCCCCTGTGCTGCGGGAGTATGTGCTGAGGGCGACTGCATCATTTATTGGACATACTTACCTTGGAATAGAAAGCGCTGCCCTTTTCCACTGATCCTCTTAACATGCAGCTACACGGTGACATCTTGGTGCGTCAGTAGCGCTCCCAGGTTCTTCTGGGAGAGAGGATATCCCCAGGAGGTGGAGGATAACGGGACAGGCAGTGCATATTATCCAAAGGCCTGCCTTCCCTTCTCCCCAGGGGCACACATGGCCAAGCTTGGTTTTACCCACTCTGTTCAAAGATCAGTGGATTTGAGGTTAGGAAACCTCAGCAGGAAGCCCAGCTCTGCTGTTTAACCAGTTGGCTGATCTATTAACCTATCTAGATTCTAATTTTCTCGTTTGTAAAATGAGGAGAATAGTTATCTGCCTCACAGAATATTTACAAATACTATGTAACTGAAAGCATGGTACAAGAGTGGGATTGCATCATTCTTCCACTAGCTTTGACAAAAACTGGGTAGATGGATTGTTTAATATTTGAAGGTGGATGTATAATATTTGAATTGCCTTTTTGGAAATAAATTAATCCCACATTTTAATTTATGAGCCTTTCTTAATTTTGAGAAGAAATAAGAGTTTTTCTTCTTTCTATAATGTGCTTTTGTTTTATAGTGAAAAGCTGCTAGTAGATTTTCAAATATAATCTATAAAAAGGTGGCCAATCAAATCAACTTAAAATACTACCAGCGTTGGCCTGCCTGCCACCCATAGTGTCACAGCATACCTGAAGAGGACATGCCTCGTGTGCGTCTCTTATTTCTGAAAACCCTTGGGATGCGCTAGCTATTAGGGAAGGTTATAAATCATTCTTTTAAAGAGCGGGGGGAGGCAGGGAAGGAAAGAGAGAAGGGGGAGGAGAGGGAGGGTGATGGTGATGATGATACTCACCTGTGGAGCTGGCCCCTGGCCTGGCCAGGGGGGCCGAGGTTTTGAATGAGGTTTTGAACGCACAGAGGTCCGGGTTGTGACAGGGAGAGCCAGATATCTTTCAGACATACCCTGTGAAGCTCTTCTCATCTTTCAGATTAACTTGATACTCGAGGGACCTTACATTATGCTTCAAAAGTTCAGTCTCTGACCTTTCTTCTTCAGAACATGACAAATCACTTACTGGGGGTTCTTTACTAAGCTCAGGTGGTGAAGTATCAGTTGGACACAGGCATCACCCAAACTTCTTGTGTCAGTGGATTATAATGTGTGGACTTTGCCAAATTGCTTTGGGATCTGGTCCCTTTGACCTATAATTTGAGCGCTTTTCTTTGTCCTTTACATAGGTGTTCATCTTATTTCATTCTTATTGTAGCCCTTTCTGGCGTTTGTGCCTATTGGATGAAGCAACGTGGTAGGCGAAGGGGGTACAGGGAGCTTTCTGTTTGCATTAATTGACCCAAAATGCCATGGTTTTGGCCCCTTGCCCCTTGATACATACTATGTACTAGAGATGGTTTTGAATTATTCAAATCTGGACCTCAGCAAAATAGGCACACTTAAATGGAGATTGGGGAAGAGGAGATTGGATTTTTTTTTTCCTTCTGAGATTTGAAATGCAAGGAAAACAGAACTTTTTGAATTAATGAATTGTTTGAGGCAGTGGAGGATCTCCCCATTTGTTCTAGCTTTGCAAAATTAAATCTATTTTTTGAACTGTATGGTGGGAAAATATTTTTAAGGTAGATAATTTCTGAAAATGTCTTTGTGGTAAGCTGTTAGTGGTTGTGGATTTTTTTTTTTAATACTGCGGTTTAATAATGAGGGAGTTTTCCATTAATATTCCAAACCATGTTTGCCAGCGGATACAGCAGGTGAAGTGGTAAAATTATGGGCCCATCAAAAATACTTACGCTTCCTGTAATATGATATTAAGTTTAATATTTTTATAACCTTCACTGAATTCTAATTTCACTAAAGTAGCAAGCACGCTTCCATTTGCAGTTCAATTATGCACGTTGGTTGCCTGTGTACCAAGCAAATTAGAAATGCAAAATATCTGTGGGGGGGTGCTGGAAAGAGTCATTAAAGATACCAATATTTAGGTACGGATACACTTTACTAAGTGTACCCTGGGAATTGAAAATGGATTAAAGACAAACAAACACAAATCTCCCAGTGTCTAAATCTGTATTTTAAATTAGAATTCAAAGAATTAAGGAGCAGTATTCATTCCTGATGTATAGCTCTTTTCAGTATTCTTCTCAATCACATTTAATGCATAAAGTTTGTCCAGTAAAATCTTAAGGACAGAGAATGAATATCAGCAACATTAGATGGAAACATTGGTCAATTAATGTAATTGGGTAGTATTGCAATTGATAATTAATCCTTCTAAGATTTTGCTGACTCAGTTTAATGTAGCTGTTTGGTGGCCCTGGACCAGCCACGCTTGGGGGCCACTTTCTGGTGATTCGCACCAGAATGCAAGTGCACAGAGCCCCTAGACAAAGAAGCCAGGCGTGTATCCATCACGTGCTGATAGTGGAAGCTGCATTTCGGAGTTTGGGCTTCTTAACAGCAACATTCTTCTTTGTTTGATCGTTTGCTTTGGAAGTCTCTGATAAGCGAAACCTTCTTACAAATGGTTTCCATGAACCAGGCTTATTACTCTCAGATAAGAACAACTCACATTTATACTTAAAAGATGCCTTTAATCTTTTTCACTGGACGAGATTCTGGTAAAAAAAAAAAAAAATTACCAACAAAATTTCAGCTTAATTATGCTTTTAAAGATTTTTTAAAGTTTATTGTAATATTTAGGCTCTTATGTTTTACTTTCTATGATACAGTTCTTTTTTTTCAAACATTACAATCAAGAGAACTTGACAAGTACATTCAGTACACCACACTTAGCTGAAGGTGGCTTCAGCTCCCACAGCACAGCTGAGAAGCAGAAAGAAAGTTTTAGAGCAGCCAGAAGGGGATGTTCTTTTCTTTCATTACAGTTCCTTGCATACTTACACGTTTGAGGGCTCTCCAGCCTTGAATACTGTCCTGTTTACTCCTACTTTACACTTAACCGTTAACCCTGTTCTGGTTTCCAGCTCATCACAGACCGGAAGGAAGAGAAAGGGCTGCAGAGGCGGCCCCGCTGAAAGCGGCAGGTGTGACAGTACAGATCAGACAGTGGTGGGCTGGGCAAGAACACTCCAGAGAGCAAGCGCCAGGCATGGGGAGAGTCCAGAAACAACAGTGGGGGTCTGGGTCTATGTAAACCCTGGGTGGACTGCTCAACACGTTTCAGCCGCTGAATCCCAAGAGATGTGGCTTGTAGAGCTCACCAAGTTAGTGTGTAATAGGGGTTCTGTGTCACAACTTGAGAGTAATCAGAAGAGGCTACATCATACTCCGTTATTGAGTGCTACAGGAGTCAGGAAAGTGTGTTGGAGTTTTAAAAAAGATTTATATTAAAAAAGGCATTTACTTATAAAAGAGAGTGAGTAAGCCTTGCTATTTGGCCAATGCCTATATATAGCACACCTCGTCTTCCATTGATACCGCGGAAAGGAGCCCTCGCTGCCAGTGCATTTGTGCTAGTCTCTACCAAGTAAGTTAATGAGACTATGAGGAGTTTGTTATCTAAGGCAGACTGACTACACGGACTGGAAAGTCCCATATTGAATACAAAGACAATTCAGTGTTAACTTATTTATAAAGAGATAAAATTAATTATTTACTCCCTAGGCTCAGTTCCATCCATGGGTCCCTGAATAGGCAGAGGTCCAGAAAGGTAGTCATGGTTTCAACACGGTGATAATCCTAAAGGAAATAATAAATTTACTCATAGTCTAACTAAAATGTCAAGCTTCCTTGCTTTAGGCTAGAATTATCCCACCTCGTTGCAGTAACACTGGTTATCTTTGGCTAATCAGGAGCTCTGGCTGGCATTTATTTATGTATGCCTTTAATGCGTTTCAAAATAGAGCACAACTTCGTTGCGACACCATGAGTGCAGTGTGGTTGGTGGAGGACAGCCTTTTGCCACGTAGGCTGTGTGAGAGCAGGCAGAGCTGGAGTTGGAGGAAGCCACCTTGAGAAGCTGGGAAGCACTGTCTTGGCCACGTGGAGGGGGCAGGTATGGGAAGTGGGACAGAAGAGAAGCCAGCTTGTGAGAGTTAGGGAGGATTCCCTCTTTTGGCTTCCCCAGGGAGATTTCTAGAGGGAGCTGGATTCAGGAGTGCTTTGAATGTCGTAAGGGAAGAAGGTATAAACTCCTCAACTAATGAAAACATGCAAATTAGCACCCAGAATTTGAGCTATCAAAACATTAAGTCCTGGTCTTGGTCTAACTGGGGAGAAAAGGCAAACATGCAGGAAGAAAGAAGCTCAGGAGTCTCAGTATCGACAATGTCTCCCAGCAGAGTGAGGCACTGCGGTAGGATCTAGGGTGTGAGATGGCATTCGTTCCCGCAGGAGCCGCAACGTGAGGAAGGACATACAGTACGGCACAGTTCTCTGCACGGGGGCCCTGGGCCAGCAGCGTCAGTGGCACCTCAGACCTGTTAAAAATGTGAGTTCTCAGTCCCACCCCAGCCCTGCTAACTCAGAAACTCTGAAGGTGGCGTCTGTCTAGCAATCTGTGTTTTAGTAAGCATTCCAGGAGATTCTGATAAATGCTGAAGTTTGGGAGCTTCTCCTTACAGAGTTCTATTAGTGGATTAATCCCTGGAAGATGTGGTACAGTTGGATGTGAGTAGGGGAGGGGAGAATCAGAAAGAACGTGCCAGGTAGGGCCCACGTGGTACGAGGAGACTTTAGTGATGATGAGAATATCGCTGGGTGTAAGGACGTAGGGACTGGGTGCGTGGCCTGAGCAGCGTGCACACCTGTTGGTCCAGAGCGAGGCCTGTCACTGGGAGATAGCAGCAAATCTTAGGAGGACCAGAGTGTGAAGAGCTGAACTGATTGTCTGCTACACAGGAAATAGTTGTTTTTTTAATAGGTTTTTGATCTGAGGAATTGATGTGAATAGGGTGTTGGGAGAGATTACATTTCTGGAGCTTATTAGGGGCTATGCAGGGTAATTTGGATGAGAAAGAAACTGGGAGCATGTCAGAAAATCTCCTACTTGGCAGAAATCTAGAAATGAGTCACTGGGGCCTGAGCTGAGATTGCGGGCCTGTAAAATGTGGAGAGAGACGTTTTGAAGATAAAATTCTGAGATTAAAAAAAAAGGAAGCATGTGCCATGGTGCTTGTTAGACTTTTATTCATTTGCTCTGTTACCGTTATGATGCAGATGAAAATGATCTGTGACTTGCTTGGGTTCTCAGAAGCAGCATTTATGCTGTATTTAATCAAGTCATCATTTCTCTAAGGAGTGCGTATGTTTTAAGTAGCATATAGATTGCATTTCTTCTCTATTGAAAAAAGTCTGATCTTATTGATCCAATGTTTTATGACCCCAAAGGCCCTTTCTTAACAGGATCCCACGTTTGCAATCTGTAATGCAACAGGCATTGTGTCACAAAGCGTTAATGTGGCTGAGCAGTGACCCTGTCTCCAGGCTGTCTCCTGGTAACAAGCCTCTTTTTAATGTAGTATCAGCAGATACGTTTTAAAAGTAGGATAGATGGTTCAGTTAAGAGGGTTTTATCATCAGTGTCTCTGGTATTCAAGTGAAATAAATTAAGTTAATGAGAAGCTCTTTTATAGCCTGTCATGGAAAAAAGTACATAATTTCTGTCACAATTTGCATGTATGGAGCCGAAAGAACAAACGATTAGCAACGTTTATTCTATCATGTTCTCATAAAGTGCCAGCTAGTAGGGTATAGCAGATTGAGTCTGACATGAGATGATAGTAGCGAAAAATCCAAATTTTTGATGTGAGTTAGGGGCCCTGATAAGCAGGGCGTGGATACTGAGGTGCTCTGACGGTCTGTGACGTTTCACAGCGTCTGGGTGGCCACCTGACTTCCTCACTCGGGCTTGCCGATCTGGGAGCCCGCAAGCCAAGGAGAGCCGGTGGGTGGCAAACACCTTCTCCGCTTGCTGCTCCAGGTGGGAGGAGAGTCGTTGTCGTTGGGGAAGGGCTGAGTGTCCACCTCACACCCAGAGCTTCCTGAACGTTCACGAGCTTCAGGCCATGGGTTTATTGCCAGTTGAAAGGTTTCCACTCGCCAGCCTCACCCGTGCCTCTTGGCGTCTGTGGTTCCATCTCGAGGGTCCTCTGCTTTGCAGGAGGGCTGTTTGACCTGCCGCCTCAGGCCCTCTACAGTGTTCCCTTACAGTGAGTCTTTGGTAACCACCGGTACCCACTGCTTTGTGTGCTTGCATTCCTGTTTTCATCTTCTCCCATGCCCCGTTAAATGGTCCTTCCAGATCTACACTGTGATGACTTGGCAGGGATGTCGTGGGCCTGGACTTGTGCTGCTGACAACTGTAAGGTCCCCAGTGAGGTGGCAGTGGATCAAAGACAGCACCCTTCTGCAGAGGCAGAGCAAGCAGTTGGCAAAGACATTCGATTAGAGGAGCACAGGGAACCCCAGTTCCCTCCGTGAGGGATGGGTGTACGTGCACACGTGCTTCTGCTGCCACCCAAGAGCCTGGTACATCCGAAAACCCCAGGCTTGGTTTGTGTAAAGCTCCTTTCTCTTTTTAAACCGCAGATTCTCCCAAAAGGGGTACTACGCAAAGCCGCCAGTGTGTTCACTTAAATTATTTAATCAGATTGTTTTCCTCCTGGAGGGCACTCTGAGGCAGCTTGGTGTAGAATAATAGTCCTCAAACCTTTTGGTCTCAGGACCCCTTTACACTCTTGGAAACTGAAGACCCAGATGAGCGCTGTGGCATTTGTCAGTAGTTCCAGCCACTCCAGAGACTGCGGCAGGAGGATTGCTTAAAGAGTTCAAGGACAGCCCGGGCAGTATAGCATGACCCTATCTCTTAAAAAAAAAAAGACCCCCAAATCTTTTTTATTTGTGGTTGTATTGATATCATATTAAAAACTGAACTGAAAAATTAAAAAATTATTCATTTGAGAATAACAAATCACATTATCAGAGTAACGTTTTTAATGAAAAATAACTATTTTCAAAAAATCAGTGAGAAGACTGACATTATTTGACAATTTTTGCAAATTTCTTTAATGTCTGTTTTAATAAAAGACAGCTGTACTCTCATGTCTGCTTTTGCACTCAGTCTGTTATGATGTGTTCTTTTGGTGAACATATGTAAAGAAAAGGTGCTTTCATCACAGATACGTAGTTGGAAAAGAGAAGCGTGTGTCTCACAGACTTTGCAGGTAATTCTGGGCATTCTTCTTTGATATTACACCAATACTTGACATGGGTACTTTCTTAAAATGCTATTAGTGTGGAGTGGAATCTGAAATCATGTCTGTGAGCTTTCTGAACTTTGTTTCACCAAAATACATCAGTCTCTCTTGCATTTTCAATGGATTTTGTAGTATCATGCGTGGATCGTTTGGAGTTTTAGTTGAGTCATACAGGTCTTTCAAATGTCGACACGTTTTATTGTACAGTATCCAAAAATTATATTTATTACTATTCACACTGATCTCATCAGAGAAGTCTTTGGGAAACTATGAAGCTCTTGGTATCAGATGTAATAGTTTCCCACAATTATAATTTTTCCTTGAAAGCCTGGATTTTATCATTGGCAACAACTACTATGAGTTGTTTTCCTTGTAGTTACAGGCTTCATTCATTTTCAAGAAAATATATGCAGTATACCCGGTTCTGAATAACTAGAGTTTATCTGTTAGTTGTTTGTTCAAGTAAAAATGGTATTCCATGCGGAAGTTCAGTTCGCAGTTCAAACCACTGCCCCTGTGCTTGTCCCAAGACAGCTGTCCTACTTCGGGAAAAGTGCCATTTTGTCATATGTGTTGTCAAGGTCAAAATTTAGTAAAAATTAACGCCTTTTATTGCTTCATCAAGGATATTAAATGAAACTGGCTTTTTTTTTTTTTTTTTAAGCTGAGCGGGTGTGGTGGTGCATAGTACAATGGTGAGAAGCACCATTCTCTTCCGCAGCCTTGACTCATGCTAAGGCACCTCTATTGCTTTTGCACCATCACTGCAAGCGTCAGCATGGTGAAAAAGGCGTACAATGTCTCGGCATTACAGTGATGGTTTTTTGTTTTTTTTTTTTGGTTTTGTTTTTTTGAGACAGGGTCTTGCTCTGTTACTCAGGCTGGAGTGCAGTGGCACGATCATAGGTCACTGTAACCTCAAACTCCTGGGCTCAAGTGATCCTTCCACCTCAGCCTCCTGAGTAGCTAGGACTATAGGCATGTGCCACTATGACCCGATAATTATGTATTTATTTTTTTTGGTGGAGACAGGGGCTTGCTGTGTTGCCCAAGTTGGTCTCAAACTCCTGGCTTCAGGCAATTCTCCCGCCTCAGCCTCCCAAAGTGCTGGGATCACAGGCGTGAGCCACCGTGCCTGGCCATGACCATAATTTTGACTTCATGGAATCACCCCATGGGGGACCCTCAGGGTCTTTGGATCCCGCTTGAGAACCTGTGGTGTGTAAGGCCAGGTTGGAGCATTGGCACTGTTGCTTCATGTGCTGGCCATGGGACCCAAGTAAGGCCACTTAGCCTTTCTAAGCCCTTATCTTTTTATCTAGAAAATGGACATGAGCTTCTTTGATGGATTGTTGTGAGGATTAAGTGGGAGAACTGAGGGAGTGTGCCTTCTGTGGTACCTGGTATGGAGTAGGCACTAAGAAAGATTGTTTTCCTTTCTTTCCTTCTTGGGCTTTGTGAAGGTACTTGGGATGGGGAAGGTGGAGGTGGTGGAGAGATGAAGAGGAAGGGGCTGTTTCGCCTTGGGGTGTGCCTGGAACCTAGGCAGAGCTCTGGCAGAGTGCTCTCGGCTGCCCCCTCCTTTGCACCGACTCTGAGAAGGTGGAGAAGACAGGGAGAGAAGGCCGAGCTTCCTGCAGCTGCTCATCTGGGGTGGGCTCTGTTCCCTGGACCCATCAGTTTTACGTTTTACGCAAAGTGCTAGCTTCTCTAAAAACAAGCGTGGTCTTCAGATTACTGTCACCTGAGCATCAGGGCTCTTTACAAATAATCCTCGTTCATCTTCAGAGCTCTCCAGAGCAGTGGACTGGGAACAGAGCAGCAGTTGCACACGGCCACACTAAGTCCACACTGGCTCTGGCAACTGCAGCCACAGTAGGCTTTTCCTGCACGTGAAGTTATGTTTCAGGGAAGTTAATTAGATTTGTGGTTTAGCCAAAGCCTCGTATTAATAGCAAATAACATATTTAAAGCAGCTGTCACTTAACAGGAGTAGGCCCTCGTCTGCTCCAGGAAGTGGGCGGAAGGAAGCCAGTCGGAGTGGGCAGGCACCTCCCTCAGTGCAGTGGGTGGGACTCAGGCACAGTCTCCTCTGTGCCATTCCTCTCCATTCTGAGGGACAAGGGTGGGGGCTGTAAGCTGGTGGTGTTTTTTTCCCTTCTATGTGAATGTCCTGGTTGTGAACATTTTCTAGCATTCTATTGGCAAAATTGTATTTCAAGCATTACCTTGATTAGCTATATGGGAAATGGGGTGGAGAGAAGCTAAAACAGTTTCTTAAACGTTCTTAAACATCTTAGATTATTTTATTTTAGTTCCTGAAAAGACCATTTGGATATGTTTTCTTCAGCAAAACAGGCATATGGTGTTTTACACAGTTTACTGATTCCGTAAGGCCCGTCATAGACGTCTGTGGGAGTGAAAATTGTCAGTGGACTAGGAATCAGAAGACAGGCCCTTCTCCCAGCTCTGACACTACATGCTGTCTGACCTTGGGCAAGTCCCCAGCCTTCCTGGACCTTAGGTTGGTGACCTGAAAAATGGAGAAGGTGTTGGTCACTTCTTGCTTACGTCACCAGGGGTGTCCTGAGGGTCAGATGAGAGAATGCTGGTAAGCTGCTTCACGACCTAAGTACAGGTATTGGCATAACAAATGGCACTGATGACCAAGCTCTGACCCTCCTAATGAAATATTTTCTTTCTCAGTGATGTTACAGCCTTTCGATTATGATCCCAATGAGAAAAGTAAACACAAGTTCATGGTTCAGTCTATGTTTGCTCCATCTGACACTTCTGATATGGAAGCAGTA
>NW_012150875.1:777785-780101 GCF_000956105.1 Propithecus coquereli
AGGCAGCAGGACTTCAGGGCTTGTGAACTGTAGTAAATATTCAGGAAAGCTAGTGTATTTAATCTTGTCATGTTAAAAATATCAAAATCTCAGCAGACTTAAGTTCTTTATTTGATATACATCAGAGCTTTCTCATTAAGAGTATTTTTCTGAAATTGTCAGTTTTAGGAAGAAAATTATTCTTCCAACAGCTTTATAATATCTTGATTATTAAATTTAAATTGTTTTAGTGGAAGGAGGCAAAGCCAGAAGACCTTATGGATTCAAAACTTAGATGTGTGTTTGAATTGCCAGCAGAAAACGATAAACCAGTAAGTATGTTTATAGTGAACAATAATTGAATGTTGCAAGCTGATACTTATTTGCATACCATCTCCTGCAAAACCAAGATTTAAGTTGACAAATTATTTTCCTCCCTCTGGTGTCTGAAGAAAAAAAATAAGCTGAAGTCAACAAATAAGTGGGCCTTTATGAAATCAGCCTTTGAAAGACTTTCAGAAAGACAACTAATTGAACCAATTTTTCCCCTTGAAAAGTGCAGCCCGATGGTTGTTTGAGATGTCATAAATCCCAAAGAGCTTGTTTGGCTTGGCAAAGTTATAGGTTGCTGTTAAACAGTGGGTGAGACTAAAACAGGGAATAATTTGCCCTTTACGACGGTGCTAGGTGGTAAGCTTTGAGGTTCTGTTGTTTGACAAAGTGCCCCTGTCAGCACCACCTCTCCCTACCCTCTCACTCCACCTCCCTCTTCACCCAAAATCTGCTTTGAGATCAGGATTTCCTGACCTCAGCACTATCGATGTTTTGGGCTGGACAGTTCCTTGTAGTGGGGACTGTCCTGTCCACTGTAGGGTGTTTAGCAGCATCTAAGCACCTCGCCACTAGATACCAGTAGTACTCCCCAGTTACGACAACCAAAAATGTCTCCAGATACTGCGACATGTGTCCTAGAAGACGGCGTCTCCCTGCAATGAGAGTGCCCTGACTCCTGTGCTGCCTGAGGGGACGAGGAAGGAGACCCTTCCCCTAGGCTGTCAGTTCACTTCCTCTTTGCCTGAAGACAAGGGATATGCCTGTCATGGTCTTCACTTGTGACCAGTTGAAGAAAGGAGACTGTATCTGAAATGCTAATTTGGACCTCCCTTCAACCTAGTCAAAAAAATTTAAATTGTATTAAAAACACAAAGAATTTAACACGCACACAGAATATAAACTACCCTGTCCATTAATAGCTAGAGTTGGAAAATAGAAATGCTCTGAAGCATTCTGTTAACATTTTCCATGATGATCTCCAGGAATGCTGTTGATTCATGTCAAAACTACATAGTTATTTTCTTTCTGCTCAATAATTGACCACTGTCATTATCATGTTTCTTTGGTGGATAGAGTCATTTTTTCCCCCTTCCCAGAGAATATTCTGTCATGGGAAGGTCAGTTTGGAAGTGGTGAGAACTATATTCTGGTCCCAGCTCTGTGATAGGTTCTTCCCTCCCAGGGCCACACTCTTCTTACTTGGAAAACGAAGGGCAGAGCCAGATGACCTGGTCTTCAGTTTGCTACCCAGAACCCCCAGGGTGACGACCCCCAGTCCCTCATCCCCTGGCACATCCGAATGCTTCCATGCCCTCGCCCTACTGACTGACTCTCATCCCTAGTAAATCTTAAGAGAGTATCATAGCACAGTCTTGGCAGGGGATATGGGGGGAGTATGTGGCTTCCCCAGATTGAAACCTTAACAGACGCTGAGCTTAGTTCACCTTCATCCCAGCTTCCAAGTTCTAAGTTGGTAAATTAAATTGCCCTCTATGTGACGTTCTCCCTGGCCTCCCTCCCCCACCCACCCAGTCCTGGGGATGTTCAGATCATCCTGGTGACAGTAATTTGTGGCTGATAATTCCCGAGCTTGCACAATTACAGTATGCTAATTTTTGCATGGCAGGAATTTGATAGTGCAATATGCACAGCCCTTTTTCTCTTTCTTTGAAGTATTAGTCTCAGCCGAACTTCATTATTTGCCCTTATCCATAATTTCTAGGGCCCAGTTGCTTTAGATTATTAAGATACTAGATGAAGTGATCCATTTTTAAAATAAATGTGACATTTTACAGTGTGGATGAAATGCTACCACGTTTGGTGTTTGCTGAGAACTACTTTACTTTGCATAAAAAAGTCCTTTATTACATGGTTGGTGACACTTGGGCTTTCATTTATTTCTGAACAGCATGATGTAGAAATAAATAAAATTATATCCACAACTGCATCAAAGACAGAAACCCCAACAGCATCTAAGTCTCTGAGTTCTTCCTTGGATGACAC
>NW_012150875.1:780151-783064 GCF_000956105.1 Propithecus coquereli
AGAAGTATTCTTTTCTGACTTTTATAAACTCCATTGGCTTACAGTTTCTTGCTCTGATAGATTTTATCTTGAATGGTTGGGAATCCCTCCCCCACCTCGCTCCTCACAGAAAAGGGTACTTTTCATCTTAGGGGCTGTTTCTTACCTGTCTTCTGTCTCCCCACAAAGCCAGAGGGATGTGAGTGTGTTGATACTGAATGTCCTTCCTGACTTAGGCTTTCTTTTTTTTGCTTGGTTCTAGTAAACATGATTATTTGTTTTTCCCTAGATTCCTGTATTTTTCCCCCTGCTTAAATACATGTTTAACTTCGTCTCTAATTTTGGTAAAATTAAGACGACTCCATTGTTATAAAATAAATAAGTGATATTATATTATTGATATTTCTGGACAAAAAGAGGTTATAATGGAAATTCTCCCCAAAGTAAGCTTTTTATACACTTGAGTAAATCCACGGACATTCTGGTGCTGTGAGTGTGAATCGAAATCCACAGACAAGCCCTAGAACCCACAGTGCTGCAGGGAGAGACTTGCTAGTCCTCACAGCTTGGGAGAGGAGAACGGGGCTGCCTTGTCCCACTCTGCGGCCAGCCTAAGCAGCAGACCCAAGTCACCCAAGGCATGTCTGCCAATTCGAGTTAGCTGTCCCCATGTGATGCTGTGGCTTTGCTCTGTCCGAGCTTTATACCAAAGGCTACTTCATGCCAAGCCCACCCATGTCCCTCATGTTGCCACACAGCCTTTTCGTTTAGTTCTAGAAAAGTGTAACTGACCATCTCCACTGATGTTTCACTTGTAAGCAGGAAATGAAGGGGAAGCCAGATATTTTTGAGTTTGAGAGAGATCAGTGATCACAGGCCATCTTCTTTCCATAAGAACAATGATTGAGACATTCATTACTTCCTCTTTTACTTTCTGGAACATGACGTGTCACTTCACGTTAATTTGTGTGATCAAGGAAAGGTATGGCAGATGCAAAATATGGAATATCCAAGAGTATGTTCTGTTTGGCTTTTGCTGCATGGTGTAGTGAAAAGAGCATGGCTTGGGTGTCTCGGTTTCGAAGCCGAGTTCTGCCTTTTACTAACATTGTTGCTGGAGCAGGCTTCATTAACCCTCTCAAGGTTTTGGTCATTTGTAAATTAGGGATAAAAACACAGCTGTCACGATGGTGAGGATTAAGTGTGCCGTGTGTAAATCCTAGTCCAGTCTCTGACGCTTGTTTATCAGAGTATAGGCTAGGCAGGCACTGCACATACACTAAAGGGCCATTTCATTTCCTTGGATGATTATTTTTATAACAGTTTAAAACAATTTTTGTATAAAATGTACATTGTAGGAAGTTTTGGAAATACACAAATGACAAAAAATAAAACTAAAAGAGACCCATTATTCTTTTATGCTAGAACTTAACCACTATTAATATTAATGGGAGCCTAGTGCTTTTTCTTTATTTTGAAATATTTTAATTTTAATATATAGCAAGTTGAAAAAATAGTAGTGTTCACTTTACCTATATTTACCATTTGTTAACTAACACATTGTCACATTTGCTTCTTTTCTATCATAAATTTTCTTTTTTGCTGAACCGTTTGAATGTAAGATGCACACTTTATGACACTTCACTCCTAAATATTTCAGAACAAGGATAGTCTGCTATATAGCCACAATGCTATTAATTATAGCTGAGGAAATTAACATTAATTCAGTATTATTATCTAATAGACAAATTCATATTTATCATTTTCTAGTTGTTCCAAAAATGGCCTTTAGTTGTTCTTATTCTAGTAGAGGAACCCCAACCCTTTTTGTTTTTCAGACTTTGAATTTTTTAGAGTCAGACCAGTTGAGTTGTAGAATGTCCCATATTCTGAGTTCTTCTGATTTCCTCTTGATTCAATTCACGTTAAGTATTTTTTGGCGAGAATATTCCATAGTTGATACCGTGTGTGCATCACAGCAGGAGGCATTTCATGCCAGGTTGTCCTTCTATTTGTGACACTCTTTGATCACTTGGTTAAGATAGTGGTGACTGCCAGCTGTCTCCAGTGTCAAAGCTCATTTGCCCCTGTGGCTAATAGGTAATCTGTGATCCTCTGAGTCATCTGATACTTTGAGACTACGTGAACATCCTGCTCGCCAGCAGTCTTTCACCGGGTGGTTTTAGCATCCAGTGGTGATCCTTGCCTGATATTCTTTTGACACACACACACACACACGGGTGTGTGTGTAGGGGAGCAGACTTCGATATTGTTTGTAGTCTATTCACTTAGTATTCTGGACTTTTCCCCCGTGTAATTGAATGCTCTTCAGTGTCATTTGAGTGACAACATGCTATTCCATTTACTGGATCTCCCGTGGTTTATGTGGCAGTCCCCTCGTGTCAGATGTGTAGATTATTTCCCATTTTTGGTTCTTGGTACCTATGTTGCGCTAGCTGCCTCCTGCATAGTTTTGGGGAGGGGCAGGGAGGGGGTTGCCTTCTTTTTCTGTGTTATATAACCTTGCTTCCATGCTGGTCTGTAATACTCAGAACACCTTGGAATTCCCATTTTCTGCTGCCAAAAGGAGTTGTAAACCAGAAGCGCATCCTCCTAGAGCATGGGATTTACCTAGGAAGGTACTCTCACCATAGACTGGAGGGATAGGAGTGGGCCCTCAGGGCAGGGGCAGCCCAGATGCGCCACAGTGGCAGAGGAGGGCTAGCTAGTTAATGTGCTCTGTTAGTAGCTGGCAGAGTGGTTCTATTGTAAAACCACTCCCAGATGGTATGTGCTTATACTCCCTAAGAAAGGTGTACCCTGTAAAATAACTTATTTCCTTAAGAAAAGCCAGAGTTACCTCTGGTCATCCACATGTGGTTCAGAGAATCCCTCTTTGCTCAGCAGTGGTTCCCTCTCCTCCATGTGCTTCCC
>NW_012150875.1:788159-789060 GCF_000956105.1 Propithecus coquereli
GCCCGCCTCGGCCTCCCAGAGGACTTGCAGGTTCTTAAGGCAGTGGAGGCAGTGGCAGTGGAGGTGAAGGAAGAAAAGAGTTTCTATTCCTTACACATCCTTGTAGTTGGGGAAAATGTGGTCAGTTACCTGTGTATGTATGAGAAAGGATGTTGCTTCTTTAGTGAGAAATCTATGCATTCAGTAGAAAATATCTGAGATGAGTGTATCATTTGATCCAGCAGTCTGCATGTAACTCATCAAAACCAACTATGTACAGAGCTGTGCATTTGAAAGCTTCCAGGTGTCCCACTTTGTAGATTCTTGTGATTTGTATATTTGTACCTTGGGAAATGGCTACGACTCAAAAATCAATGACAGCTTGATTAGGGAAGCTTGTTTGTTACAGGCAGCATTAGAGGCAGGAGGAATAGAGAGTTTGGGATCGGATGAAGCAGAGCAGCTAGGAGACCTGGCCAGAAAGGTGGGGGGACGAGGGTGTAAAGGTCCCAGTTGACCCTCTTAAAAGCTTTTTTCCTCTAAGTCCTGAGGAACCAAGGAGTGGCTGCTTAGATCTGTGTCATAGAAAGGTACCTAGCAGCATCGCGTAGGATAGATGAAAGAAGAGGGGCCTCTGGCTACCGGCCCATCCCTTCCTCTGTAGGCTTCGGTTTCTCCATTTGCAAAACGAGGCTGGGCCATATCATATCATCCAAGCCTGGGCGTAAACAGCCCACCCTGTTGCGCTGTACAGTGGCTTCACCTTTCTTTCTTGTGCCTTGGATCCATTCTGAAATGTGCATTTGCTCCTGTAGGAAGAAGATGGACTTCGGAGGAGGAAGGCGGCGCAGAGCAACAGCCCCATGTCAGTGCTGGCCGTGGCTGGGAAGGAGGAGGGCCTCAGCACCCGTCTGCTTGCGCT
>NW_012150875.1:789110-859389 GCF_000956105.1 Propithecus coquereli
CATGATGTAGAAATAAATAAAATTATATCCACAACTGCATCAAAGACAGAAACCCCAACAGCATCTAAGTCTCTGAGTTCTTCCTTGGATGACACTGAAGTTAAGAAGGTGATGGAAGAATGTAAGAGGCTTCAAAGTGAAGTTCAGAGGCTACGGGAGGAGAACAAGCAATTCAAGGTAATAACAGTTTATTTTCTGATAATATAGAACAGGGGCATTTTCCCTGGGATCTTGAGTGGGGAAGCTGATGAACCCCTGAATTTATAGGGGTTTTTTGTTTGTTTGTTTTTGGTATTTGCTTATTTTTCCTTCCCAGGGAGAAATTTCCATAGCTTTCATCATGTTCTCAAATTAAGAATGACTATCCCTTGAGCAGAATTTTCTCAACTATTTAAATTCTTGTCCCCTTAAAAAACAAAACAAAAAACCTCCCACATCCATTAGTATAAATTGAAAATAAATTTTGAGACTAAAACAGCAGTGTTCTGTTTTTTGGGTTCTTTTGTGAGACAGAGACTTGCTCTTTCGCTCTGGGGTAGCATGCAGTGGCATTATTGTAGCTCACTGCAACCTCAAAGTCCTGGGCTTAAGTAATCCTCCTACCTCAGTCTCCCAAGCAGCTGGGACTACAGGCACGCGCCATGACACCTGGCTAATTTTTCTATTTTTAATAGAGACGAGGTCTCGCTTTTACTCAGGCTGGTCTCAAACTCCTGAGCTGAAGTGATCCTCCTGCCTCAGCCTCCCAGAGTGCTGGAATTACGGGCATGAGCCACCCCGCCCTGGTCAGCAGTGGTTATCTTGAATATGCATTTTCAAACCCCACTCTATCCCCATTCATTTGAGTGAGAATCTCTTTTTAGAGAGTAATATACTCTGTTTTAACACAGTTCTGGTTTTTAAAGACTCTAAGTAGATCTGGGCAGTCATTGACTTATCAGACTGTCGATGTGGTGATAGGATTGGAAATGGGATGCTGTCACAGCAGATAGGAGGTGGAGATTATGGAAGAGTCGCTAGCTCACTGACAAAGCATTCGCACTGGCCTTGGAAGGTTGGCTGGTGCTGGGTGGTGAAGGGAGGCCTGTGGCGTGGAAATGACTGTATCCTGTTGGAACTAGCTCTGAGTCCATGCTAATCGTAGCACTCTTAGGCTTCCATTTGCTGAACACCTCTAAGGCCCCTTCCAACTTTAAAATAGACATGGTATTGAGGAGAACATTCCCAAACTTCACATTATAGACACTTTGTTGCAGCTTAAATTTTTAGACCTATCTGTTCTCTTCATCTTGATCATGCCACCCAAGCATGTAATAGGCTTTCACTCGTTTACTGCCATGCACCAGGCACACATAATAAATTCATATAAGTTGACTTTTCCTTCCTTTTTATTCTGACAATGAGGTAGATACAGGAGAACTGACGGAGTCTGGGAAATGGCATCGTCCTCTTCCTTTGCAGTAATCTTGATTTGCCTCATTCAGTAACTTCCTTAGTATGGAGTAAATTATGAAGCTGACACTTTACTTTTTGGCTAAAAATCTGAGCTATGCCCGAAGCTTCTCCTTGAGTATATTTCTCTTCAGAAACAGAGTTCTGTGCCGTTTAAAGTGATAAATAGATAGAAATAGCTTCTATATAAACCCAATAAAACAAATGCTGTAGTTTGCTGTGCCCTTTTTTTTTTAAGCTAATCGAACAATGCCAGTCATTTATCACTGTGCAGTGATATTGGCCATGCCCCACGAGCAGAATATCTTTAAAATATTATCAGGCCACTCTTGACATTAGAAGATTGTTTATCCTGCTAAACACTGATTTCTTGTTTTGTGTTGGTTCACTCTTTCATTTGGCCAGCAGATGTACTGAGGGTCTAGCATGTGCCCAGCACTGTGGATTCAAACATGAGCAGCCCTGCCCTTGAGAGCTCCCTCTTGCTGGGGTAGCAGGGAGAGACATAGACACAAATAATTACAACCCAGGGTGATAAATGTCCCTTGGTGATAGCAACAAATTGCAGGGAAAGTCAGCTCCATGGGCTTATCTGCCTGTTGACTCCAGGACCTGCTAGGTACTACAGTAAATACAAATGAATTGAAGGAAAAGAAGAAGAGAAAGTAGAGCTGGTGTGTGGAGTTCGGGGGACAAGTCGATGGAGCAATTAGCAAGAGATCTGGCTGTAAAGTTGAATCTGGGCCCTGGGCCATGCATTCCCCTCTTCAGGAGTGTGGGTTTGGCCTTGAGGGCATGGACGTGGCATCATAGGTCTACAGGGTGACTTGCAGGTTCCTTTTTTCTTTGTTTTTTTTTTTTTTTTGAGACAGAGTCTTGCTCTATTACCTTGGGCTAGAGTGCCGTGGCGTCAACCTTAGCTCACAGCAACCTCAAACTCCTGGGCTCAATCAGTCCTTCTGCCTCAGCCTCCCAAGTAGCTGGGACCACAGGCATGCACCACCATGCCCGGCTAATTTTTTTCTATATATTTTTAGTTGTCCAGCTAATTTCTTTCTATTTTTAGTAGAGACAGGGTCTCGCTCTTGCTCAGGCTGATCTCAAACCCCTGAGCTCAAACGATCCGCCCGCCTCGGCCTCCCAGAGTGCTAGGATTACAGGCGTGAGCCACCGTGCCCGGCGGCAGTGGCAGTGGAGGTGAAGGAAGAAAAGAGTTTCTATTCCTTACACATCCTTGTAGTTGGGGAAAATGTGGTCAGTTACCTGTGTATGTATGAGAAAGGATGTTGCTTCTTTAGTGAGAAATCTATGCATTCAGTAGAAAATATCTGAGATGAGTGTATCATTTGATCCAGCAGTCTGCATGTAACTCATCAAAACCAACTATGTACAGAGCTGTGCATTTGAAAGCTTCCAGGTGTCCCACTTTGTAGATTCTTGTGATTTGTATATTTGTACCTTGGGAAATGGCTACGACTCAAAAATCAATGACAGCTTGATTAGGGAAGCTTGTTTGTTACAGGCAGCATTAGAGGCAGGAGGAATAGAGAGTTTGGGATCGGATGAAGCAGAGCAGCTAGGAGACCTGGCCAGAAAGGTGGGGGGACGAGGGTGTAAAGGTCCCAGTTGACCCTCTTAAAAGCTTTTTTCCTCTAAGTCCTGAGGAACCAAGGAGTGGCTGCTTAGATCTGTGTCATAGAAAGGTACCTAGCAGCATCGCGTAGGATAGATGAAAGAAGAGGGGCCTCTGGCTACCGGCCCATCCCTTCCTCTGTAGGCTTCGGTTTCTCCATTTGCAAAACGAGGCTGGGCCATATCATATCATCCAAGCCTGGGCGTAAACAGCCCACCCTGTTGCGCTGTACAGTGGCTTCACCTTTCTTTCTTGTGCCTTGGATCCATTCTGAAATGTGCATTTGCTCCTGTAGGAAGAAGATGGACTTCGGAGGAGGAAGGCGGCGCAGAGCAACAGCCCCATGTCAGTGCTGGCCGTGGCTGGGAAGGAGGAGGGCCTCAGCACCCGTCTGCTTGCGCTGGTGGTCTTGTTCTTTATTGTTGGTGTAATTATTGGGAAGATTGCCTTATAGAGGCAGCATGCAAAGGATGGTAAATTGTATTCATGGATCCACCATATCATGGGATTTAAATTTATCATAACCATGTGTAAAGAGAAATTAATGTATGATGACATCTCACAGGTCTTGCCTTTAAATTACCCGTCCCTGTACACACACTACACACATACACACATGCACATATAATGTAACAATCTTTTAGAAAGTTAAAAATGTATAGTAAATGATTGGGGGAAAAAGAATAATCTTTGTTAATGATGAGGGAAACCATGATTAATGCCACAATGGCATATTGTAAGTGTCATTTTAAACATGGGTAGGCCTTGGTACACGTTGCTGGATTACCTCTCTTAAAACAAGACACTCTTCCTCTCCTGTTGGTGCTGGCCTGTGGGGAGCTGGAGCCAGTGCGGAGGGGAGTGCGGTCAGCTCCACGCAGTAGCCTCCCACGCTGCCCACACCCGCTCCAGGCTGCTTTTCCATGTCTTCAGTTTTGTCCAAGCCATCAGCTCCTTGGGACTGATGAACAGAGTCCGAAGCCAAAAAGAATTGCACTGTGGCAGCATCAGACGTGCTTGTCATGAACGAGAGGCATGTGTTGACTGATTGACCCAATACTTTGGAAATAAACGTCAGTGCTTTGTTCTCTTAAAGGGACCAAGCTAAATTCCTGTTGGTTCATGTAGTGAAATCGAACTGTAATTCAGAGATGTTTAATGCATATTTAACTTATTTAATGTATTTCATCTCATGTTTTCTTATTGTTACAAGATTACAGTGAATGCTACCCGCTACCTAACGCCAGTGCTGTCGGAAGGCCGTGGGCTCCTCTGTCTCTGGAGGTTCTGGACATGTGGAGCTGGGGTTTGTTGGAATGTTGGAGAAGAGCGATCAGGAAGTGGTTTTCAGTGTCAATAAATAACAGCTGTCATAGGGAGGGAAATTCTTAGTAGTGACAGTCAACTCTAGGTTACCCTTTTTAATGGAGAAGAGTAGTCAGTCTTCTAGATTGTTCTTTTACCACCTGTCAACTACCATGCATACTCCTAGCGCAAAGGCCCAGGTTTGGTCCTGACCTCCCCTTGGGGCCCAGGCTTGGAGTCAGGACGAATGAATGAGGCTGCAGAGGGCTAGGGGGCGGGCACCAGCAGGTGGGAGTGGGAAATGGTGAGAGAGACTCCTCAGCTGATCCAACTAGTAGTAATTGAGAGTTTGACTGTGAATTAATTTTATGCCATAAAAGACCAATCCAATTCTGTTTGACTATGTAGCATCTTAAAAAGCAAAAAAAATTACAATAAAGCCCCAAAATTAAGAGTTCTTTTGTCATTTTGTCACATTTGCTATATGGGGGGAATTATTTTATCATCTTTATTGTTTTGCCATTAGAAGGTTGATTTTAAAATGAGCCCATATATATGCTTAATGATTTAACTATACACATATGTGTGTGTGTGTGTGTGTGTGTATTTTTTTGGGTGGGATTGGCTTTGAGAGTACGAAAAATAAAACTGAAAATGCAAGCCCCTGGTCACCTCTGGCCTTCCATTGCTTTGGCCTGCAGTAAAAAGCAGCCTCCCTTCTGGGTCAGGGAACCATGCCAGAGACTAGTGACAGCTGTGCTTGGTGTGACCCCAGTGTGTGCACAGGTTTGAGAGGACAAGTTCATCAAAAGGAAAACGGTTCTAAGACACATACCTCGAGCCACACTGCTCCTGAGCCTGGCTTTGGCAGCTGGGTCAGGGGCCTTGACACCGGCAAAGTGGAAGTCTGTGATTGGTCTGAGTAAGTAACTTCTATCTTCACGAAGAGACGTTGACTATAAATCCCAGGGATCTAACCCAGACATCGATGGCTGGGACTGTGTCGAGCATGCAGGCAGGGAGGCCATCCAGTTACACATTTGTCTCCAAGACCTTTTCCGTGTGGCCCCAAGTACTTACGAAAGGGAGTGAGAGGACTGCGCTCTAAGGCACATGCCTTCTGCACCTGGTTTTCTTAGTGGACTCACTTGCCGATTTCTAATTTGCCCTGCGGCAAATTGGTCTTTTTGTAGCTCCCAGTGCCTCATGGTCTTGAAAGGAGAGTGATTAGAGGTCCTCAAACAGCACCTTGGGGTGCACTACAATCCCATCATGCTAGAGCAGGGGTCTGTTTTTTCTTAAAGGATGTGGCTGTGTGTTCCAATAAAACAAAACAGCTTGTGGGGTTTGGCCTACGAGTCTATGACAGTTCTTAAAAAATTGAGTGCCCGGGAAACTACTCTGTTTTAGGTCTTTGTAGGTGATTTAGGGTTTTGTGTATATCTAGGAGAAGGTGTGCAGCTTCTCAGAGGTTGTAGACATTTTGGTTGTAGCTAAAATTCAATTTTTAAAATCCACTTGTTTCTTCCTTCTATCTAATCATCCTCTGAAGTCTCTTTGCCTTCTAGAGATTAGGATGTGGTGAACACATGTTCGTTGGTGGGGCTTTTTGACTGAGTGGAAGAAGGAAACTCCCCAGGGAGAGAAGTAAGGCATTGGTGGGATGGTTGTTATTTTCTAATCAGCCTGATTAGGAAAGAACGTGCCAGAAAAAGACAGTATGTGTGAAGTGAGCAAGCACTGCTCCCTCAAGAGAACATGGAGGTACACACACATTTTGAGTATCTTTTCTAGGATAACAGAAGGGGAAAAAATGAGAGTAAGGCAAAGAGGAGGTGACTGTGAGGCTCTGTCACAATGGTCTACTGTGCCCTCGGGCTGAGAGTCAGATGGTTGGGAATAACCTGGCCGGGAAAGAGCGAGGTTGCCGGCCGGGAAGGGGGCCTGGAGGGTCGCGGGCAGGCTGCCCTCGCGCCTGCTCCCGGGCGCCCCAACACTCCCGAGGGCTGCCCTGGCTTTAGAAATACCCACCATAGTGCTCACAACTACAGAAGAGGTGGAAGGAATAACAAAGTCTCTTAAATTTTTATTGATTGAATTTTTAAATTGATAATTTAAGCTTTCTTGGCATGATGCAAAATACCACTTAAAGACAGCAGGCTGTATTATTTGTAGGTGCGAGGAACTGGCTTTAATTTTTTTCTCCTAGTTTGCATGTTTTCCCGCTCCAGTCTTCTAAACTGCTGGCACCAGCAGTAATAAATACTGATAAAATCAAAATTGATTTTTACCAGTGGACAGTTTATGCCTAGAGAGACAGCTTATACCCACATAACACAGAAGGGGGAAAAATGAAGAACCTCCAGTGATCCGTGAAAACCTAAATGCTTTCAAACAAATCCCAGGAACAGAATTGCTATCGAAAGATATCAGTGCCCAGCTTGCAGGCTGTGTTGAGTCAGATATAACTGAATGCAATGAGAGTGCAGAGCTAAATAGCCTTTCAAATTAATTTGGAAACAAGCTGTGTGTGTGTGTGTGTGTGTGTAGCATGTGTACCATATGTTAAGTAGCTTGACAGTTTTCAAATGGTGCCTATATTTTTTGCATACACAAATCTTCGTAAACTCAGAATCCATGCCAGAATACAATGCTATTTTTCGTTTTCAGCTCCTTCCCTAAAGAACTGGCCCATGTACACATTTCTGGCTATGGTTTGTGAATTCTTGGTTTAAAAAAATATGTCAAGAGATAGGGGTATCGGGCTTGCCAGTCACTTTGAACACCTGAATAACAGTTTAACCTCCAAGACCTTCTCAGTGGCGACACCACTGCCTCCCCCTGCTGGAGATGGCAGTTCACTGAAGGGCGTCTGGCTGCGGTGTCCCCCGCCTCTCCTGTTGAGCCGGAAGAGGGAAGAGAACTAAGTAAAAGTATGCGATTAATCAGAAGTTACCAACTCCGAGGAGACCTGTCTTAGTTAGGCTTGGGCCGTGTCCGCTCTTGCTGGGAATGCGTGCTCTCAAAGGTGAGTGGGAATGGAATTCTATTTAGAAAGTCGCCTGGAAAGTGTAGATGGGTGACTCCAGGTCATGGCACACAAACCGCGTAAGGCCGGCAATCACTCTTCCGTGACATAAAAGGCAGCTTGGAGTCACGTGTTCCTTATGTGCATTGGGTCTCTCAGGGTTTCTGTGGGCCGGTTGGATTTGGAGAAGGCTTTTTACCCCCTTCCTCAGCGGAGCTGCTCGGATAGGAACCTTTTAGAGGACGTTGCTGTTGTTTCGATGCCTCTCTCTACCCGTGCAGAGCATTTCCAATACGTTTGGTCGGTGGACTTAATCATTACAACCACTGTGACCTGGGGTCGATGGCGCTGTTTTTTTACACATAAGGAAATGAAGGCTCCAGGAGGTTAAATTGGGCGGCCTTTTAGAACATCTCGTTTAGAACTAAATCAGTCTGTGTGAAGGCTGAGAAGGCCCTGTTTCAACTCTGAAAATCGCTCAAGGAGCCTCGTGAACTGCCCCCAGCTCCTCCGCCCACCTGTACCCCTTCAGTGCCTGCCCGTGCGCCCCATCCAGGTATTTTCACGCTCAAGTAGGTAGACTCAGGACTATAGTTCAGATGCTTTTGCTTTTGGAAACTGAACACACTCCAGACAGTGAGGAAATGTGTATTTTCCATTTTCTCGTTGCCTAAAGATGTCTGCGCGATGCTCCTGGGGAATGAATTTGGGGGCTTTAGAAAGAAAATTACCAGTCTGTCTCAGCGAGGTGATGATGGAAATGCTTTATATGGAGGCTTTACATAACTTGTAAATTAAATGTGAACGAGGGCAGTTCATTAAAATTGGTATCACAGAAGTGGCCCGCCGAGGTTTGCGAACAAGCCAGGCTGCTGGTATTTCAGGCCTCTCCCTGAATTAGCGCCACATTTCTTCAAGAAATCAGAAGGGAGCAAGCGATAGAAGAAAGACCCTGATAAAGAGTGTCAGCTGAGAGGCGCCTGGGCCGCTGCGAGCACGGATCTGCGGCGAAGCTCGCGGGCCTCTGACTCTGGCCCCCGAATCCCATTAGCCGTGAGCTTAGCACTGAGGCTCGGCCGCCGAGAACGTTAGTTGGGGTGCATGAGCTCACACACCCCTGTGCCGGGGGACCCAGACCTCCCTCTGTGGGATGTTTTTAGTTGTATCTATGGCACTTAACAATAGAGCTTTCATTTTACTTTATTTTCATTACAGAGATATTTTGAAAAATTTAAAAGACGCGAACTCACATCAACAGTTATGTATAATAGTTAAAAAGGAAACTGGTGGAGGTGGATGAGAGGTTGTCTTGGATGAATATAATTACTTGATTTTTTACTTAATGGAATTAATTCATTAGAAAATGTCTGCATCCAATCTGTGGAAAAGGAAGAAAAATCTAGCAACAAAAATATAGCTATTATCTAACTTGCCATAAATATTTGCAATTATGATACCTTGGAATGTTGCCACGATATGGATTGCTTTGATTAAAAGATGTCAGTTGAATGAAACAGTAATGTGGGAGAATTGTTTTCTGCTGCTAGATAAATGCTGATGTTTATTTTTAAACCAGGAAACATTGATCCTGTAACAATGCCCTATTACAATTGCTTTATTACACCACAGGGCTGATGCAGATTTAATCATTCGGCTAATGGACGTGGGTGCGGGACGGATGCTCGCTCTGTGTGCTGCTCCCCTGCCTGCATTCTGATGAGCGAGGCGGCTTCTGCAGGTGGAATGGCTGCTGGCGGGTTCCTTTCTCTGATACCCCAGCCAGCTCTGGCCAAAATAAAACAGGTTACCTTTTACTTTTTGTTTCCCTTCAGAAAGGCACCGAATAAGGGAGACAAATCAGATATCATAACGCAATTTCATTAAGGTTTAGTGCTAACACGAATGCTGAGCTATTTATGATCTAAGAAGATAATAAATTGGTGTGCATGTTTCACATGCCGACTTGCCGGTTTTCCACGTAGTAGAAAAAAGGCCTGGTTCTTTTTATGAACTGGCTGCCTGCATTCCCATCTTTCTTTTGTTTTTTTAGAAGTCGACTGGATTCAGCTGTTAATCCTCTAGTGCAGCATTCATTGAATTTTTTTTTCCAGTGAATCTTTTACATGGATTCAAAGGTCAGAATTTATCGTCTCTAATACTAAGACCGTGTATGTAAGAACTGCTTTTGCTTTTCATCATCCCCTCACTCATGTAGCAAACATTCAGTAAGCACCTTCTATATGTTACATACTGTATGAGGTGCTGAGAAAATCAATGGGAGTGATTTTGTTTTTGTTTTTCATTCTTATGTAGCCTAAGTAAGATGACTCAAGCTTATACATAGAGAGAAAATGCAAAAATACATTTGGTTCTCATATCTGTTGCTGGCATTTACTTTTTAAAGACAATTTATAAACTGCTGTCACTTGGAACTTCCTATAAGAAACTCAAAAGGATCTATTTAAATGTTCCCTTCACCTCCTCTCTCCCTCCTGAGTAAAGAAATAAGTTTCAATAATGCATGCTGTTCCCTTCCCTGTTCTACATCTTTCTCCCTGTCTTGAAAAAAGATCTCTGCAGTTTGTGATGTGTGTGTTTATTCTGTCTTCAATATATGTTAACATTTTAGGAATTGCATATTTTAAGAGATGTCTTAGAATGCTTTAGTTTTCATAATTTTTCCTTTATGTAATTTAATTTGTATTTCCTGTTTTGACATGGAAGTCATTTAAAAAGCTGATGCAGGAAAGGACTCTACCATTGCACATTTTGGTTATCTGATATGTAATAAATTCATGGTTTGACAGCTGACCTTACGTTTCCTGGAGGGAAGGAGATGTATTTCTGCAGGGTCCAGATCAAAAAAGCCATTCACAGCATGTTCTCACATGTTCCATATCAGCCTGATGAAACTTGCCCTGCCAAGGCATAAACTTTTGTACTAGCTGTCTCCATATTATGTTCAATAAATTCTGTGCTCTGAATATATTTAAAAGATGCTTCAGTGTAAAATTATTTGAATGGTTAGCTTAAGAGCATTTAGATATGATTTGGAGAATGTACTAGAGCCCATTGTCCTTCTCTCTTACTGCTTCTTAGGAACATGAAATTGGTTTAAATGAAAATCATAGATATTTTGCGTCAGAAAACCAATATAAGAGATGATTAAGGTCAAACTCCTCATTTTACTGATGAGGAAACTTTTGCCCAGAGAGCTTAAGCACAGGGCCCAGCTTGCGCTCCACTGTTTTCATGTTGGGGGAGGCATGTGCTGTTGATTAAGTACCCACCTGTGTGAATTACTTCCAACTTTGAAAGGTGAGGGGTGGCTTCTGTCTTTAAGCAGTGGTTCACAGTTCTCCATCTTACAATGTTACCTGGTTAAAATATTAATGAAAACAATTTTAACTTCTTTGGGAAAAGTAACACAGGCAAATGATAAGACTTCATACAAGACCAAAGGATATCAGTATAAAGTCAATTTTCTTCCAACCCCAAACCCACTTCCTTTCCCCAGAGACATCCTGAATTTTCCGTGTCTTGTTTGACTCTCCAGAGATCCTCTATGTACATATATGTCTGTGTATGTACAACCCTTACGTTTTCTTATATACAAGCAACAGTACACGTTACTGCTCTGTTGTGCATGTTGCTTTTTTAACTTTGAAATGTATTGGAGCTCATTTCATGTCAGCCCACATAGAGCTGCTGTCATTCTTCTTGATGGCTCTATAGTTTTGCTGTGTGATGAGCCCATAATTTACTTAACCAGCCCTCTAATTGAGGTGCATTTAAGCAGTTTCTAGTCTTGCTGCTACAGTCAAACCTACTATGGCAAACCTGCTATAGCAAATACCCCTATAAATGAGCAAGAATATCATAGGATCAGTGCCTAGAAGAGACGGCTGGGTCACAGGGTGCCTGCATGTTAAGTTTTGTTCGATGGTGCCCACATTGCCTTCCACACAGGGTGTACCAATTCACAGCCCAGCTGGGCCTACTCCCTTTCCAGCATGTTGCATCGTCTAATTTTTTCAACTTTGCTCCTATGAAAAGTGCACATGGTGTCTTAGTTTTAGTTTGCATTTCTTTAAATGAGGTTCAGCAGCTGTTCATCTGCGTAAAAACCACTTGAGAGCACATGTGAAGGCCCGGAGCGAGGCAAGGGAGTAAAAGCGGATCACGCACAGGGCTGATGGCGGAGCGGCAGAAATTGAGAGGCTAAGGGGCGCACAATCATGAACGTGGAAGTAGGAATCTGCCTTGTTTTACTAACAGGAAAATTACTTGCAGCAAAGGGTATAGAAATGGATTGGGCAGGGGGAAATAAACTTTTATGGCCAACTCTAGAGCTCTGACCCCTGAGCTGTGCGGGCCACCTCAGCACTGCACTAGCCCGGATGCCCGTGCGTCACGCTTGCATTCCTGGGGCTCCTTGTATAACCATGGCATTCACAGGGGAGGCGGACGAGGCAGACGTCAGCACCCCAGACCATGGGGGAGCTTCTGTAGGAGGGACTGAAAAATGGTGATGGTCTTTAAAGTGTTAAAATCCAAGCTGAGAAGGAGTTTTCTAAACAGCAACACGAGGAGCTATTCTGAAGAAGTGACCACACGGAGCTGCCATTATCTTTTGAGATGCCTTAGAAGACAAATCAGCTAGCTCAGGATTTTCCAGGGTCCTCTGATGGGAGTGACATGTCCCGTCAGAAACTGAAAATACTCTCAGAAATTGCACTTAGAGTCTAGACTTTTCTTTTATTCCAAGTAGAACTTCCGTTTCTTAGCCATGGTTGACTGTAAAAATCACTTCAGAGAAGAGAGGACATAGTAAAAATTTCAAGAAACACAAAATTACTGTTATGGACTTTTTGGAAAAAATGTATCTTTATGCTACTTCAAAAATGTTAAGAAAATAAGTACCAAAGACAAGGGGCTTTTTAAAGTCAAGCCCAGACACACTTGTTATATTTTAACCACCTCCATATAGTCACACTGCTAGTCCTAAAAGTGGCTCCAAACTACAGAAAATATTCCCCATCACTAATGATAAAGCCATGTAAGAATATCCATCAGCTGGTGTGCGAGGAAAGGACGACCGCCCTGACCAGGGCCCTGTCGTCGTCCACTTTTTTTTTGAGACAGCGTGTTGCTCCGTCGCGCTGTTCCCCGGCCTAGAGAGCAGTGGCGTCATCCTAGCTCACAGCAACCTCAAACTCCTGGGCTCAAGCGATCCTCCTGCCTCAGCCTCCTGAGTAGCTGGGACTACAGGCATGTGCCTCCACTCCTGGCTCATTTTTTCAATTTTTTGTAGAGACGGGGTCTCACTATGTTGCTCAGGCAAGTCTTAAACTCCCGGGCTCAAGTGATTCTCCTGCCTCGGCCTCCCAAAGTGCTAGAATTGCAGGCGTGAGCCGCCGCACCTGGCCTGTCCCACTTTTTTTTTTCTCCTGTTTCCCATAAGCTCAGACATCGAGGATGAGCCCAATTCGCACAGCTCGGAAGCGCTCTGTTCTCACGTTAGCTGTGACTGCCTGCTCGGCTGAGCCCGCTGTGCTCGACCGACCGCCCTGACCTCCCGCGGCGGAAAGCTCTCTGGCCATAGTCTTCCCTTTACTGGATTGAAAGCAATTTGAGGGGAAGTTCTAGGTTTCGTTGTTGGATTTGGTTTTGTGGTGTTTTTAATTTTATTTTTTCACCAAAGCATTTTTGTGTGCATAATATAAAAAGCCAAATAGTTATAACAGGTTCATAATGAAAACCAGCAGGGCCATATCGCCAGGGGCTTCCGCTTCCCAGAGGCAGCTATTTAGCACTTTAAATTGTTTTTCCTGGTATTAACCTTTATATTTATGAATAATGTGGTTATATTACTTTTTTAAAATTTCACTTCTATATCTTATTTGTTGATTTCCTCTTTAGGAAGATAAGGATTTAGCTCTAATAATCTTTCTTCCAACCATGTCCCAAGCACAGATCTCCTAACTGCCCCCCCCACCTCATGTCATAATTTTTGGCTACATCAGTATCCTTTTGCATGATTAAGACTACTGAAATTTTTTTACAGCTGTGCCTTGGATGTTCTTTGATTATATTTCCCTTTTAGGCATAGCCCTTTGTTTTTCCTGAAGTTGCTAAATCTTAGTGTTTTATTTGCTTAGTTTCCTATGTATCTATCATGAATTCAACCCCAGACTCTGACAGAAGTGTAAATCTCAGCACATTCACACACATCAGGCGATCTGTGATTTTTCTGGTTTTCTTAGAGAGGTCACTCCTGGAGCTCTCCATTCTCTTGCTCCTCTCGACTGATTGCTGTCTCATCCCAGGAAGGCCCTTCACTCACTATCATCTTCAGAACTCCAATTCCTCCGTTCTGGGTAGGATCACTAGCTTCCTCTTTGTTGTTGTACTACCTCATTTGCAGGGAGCACATCCTCTCAGCAGGTCTCTGAGAAAGGCGTATGTGGGAAATATATATATATATATTTTTAAGAACTTTACATTTCTGAAAATGTCACATTCTGCACTCCCACCTGATTGATAGTTGTGCTGGGTATAAAAGATAAGGTTAAAATCATTCTGAGGATTTTGAAAGCATTGTTCCATTGATTTCCAGCTGCTAGTGTTGCCCTTAAGAAATCTAATGCCATTCTAATTCCCGATTCCTTTTTTATTTCTGGTAAAATTCTTCAACTTTATTTTCTAACCTTCGTATGTTTTTTTTTTTCTGCTAACATTTTTCAAGAGTTCTTTCTTGTTCAGTTATTATTCTTTGTTTATAGCAACCTGCTCTTGATAGATGAGTATTTTTTTCACTGAGGATATTATAGTTCTTTGTTGTATATGTTGTGTTGTCGTATATGTATATGTTGTGTATGTTCTTTTTTGTTGTTCTGTGAGAGGAACTAGTCAATGGTGGTGGTATGTAAAGGGTTGAAATTTCACTGAGGATATTATAGTTCTTTTTTCTTGTCCTTATATCCCCTTTTATCTGCTATCTAGTAGTCACTTTGGACCAGGTTTGGTCTCCATCTGTTCTTTTAGAGACTTTCCTCAAATGCCTGGAGATCTTTGACTGTCCTTATGTATTTATGAGTGAACACTAAAAACCTGATGGGAAGCTGCATATGTGTAGATAGCATTTGTTTATGGTGAGTTCCTATGAAAGCTAACTGGGTAGGAACCTAACAGACACCTTCTTTGGGAATTTCTAGCCGTCAGTGTCTGTAGCTAGTTTAGCTTGGGCTTGTTTCTCTGAAGAGGAATCTTCCAGTGACCAGCCGGGCAGCATTAAGTCTGGTCCCTGTCTTTCTAGGAGCCACATGGAGGAAGAGGCTGTGCAATCACTGCTTAATGGATAGAGTCTTATTTACTATGAGTTGAGTATCCCTTATCTAAAATGCTTGGGACCAGAAGTGTTTCAGATTTCAGACTTTTTTGGATTTTGGAATATTTGCATTATTCGTATAGGTTGAATATTCCTAATTTGAGAACCCAAAATCCAAAATGCTTTAATGATTGTCATGTTGGTAGCCAAAACGTTTTGGATTTCAGAGCACTTCAGATTTCGGATTCTCAAATTACGTATACTTAACACGTATCTGTATTTTTAGCACAATATCGTGCCCTGGCTGTCCCTACATTGAAAGATTGCCAGGTTAAACTTCTGGTTTCTTATGGGCGTTGGAGAGAGGATGCTGGGGTAGAACTCCTTTTATAGATTTATGACATATTTCAAAGAGTCCTCCTGTTTTCAGCCTCACTGCTCTCCTGACTTCTGAGGTTCCTGGGGCCACCACTTCCTAAGCCTTTGGGGGGCACCAATGGCACGAGTGGACTTGCTTCTGCGCCCCGCCCTGCCACCACCCTGCCAGTGCTTTGCTGTTAATGCTATTAATGATAAACTTCCCTTTAGCTTTCCAAAGTCCAGGATTTGCTAACATTTCTCGTTGGCTATGTTCTCGTCTCCTTTTCTGTTTATCCATGTGATTTTGTGCCTTTTTATTCTTTTCTCATAATTTATTGGGACTTCAGAAGGGAGTAGAGCTAAAAGCACACGTGCAGCCGCCCACCTTAGCTGGAAGGCCCTCCAGTGCGCCCGGCATGGTACCTGGCACATTCTGGGTGCTCAATAGACATATGTGGGCCTTCTCGAACTGCAATAGTTGATTTCAACAGAAGTTGTGACCGCCTAAATTTTGTTAAGTATTTTTTTGTCTCCTGAGGGATTAAAAAAATATGAAATGTAGTAGGCGTAAGAGTAGCAGGTTACTAACACCCGGGAAATAAATATTACATCACTGGAAAAAGACTCATCCTCACTGCAAGTTTATTTGTTTAAAACCATTTCTCTTAAAATACATCATTTTTTTCTTTAGAATCACTTCTCAGTGAAGGTGTTCCCATGACTGGTGTTGGGGCTGGATGGCTCCAGGAACCATCAGGTTTCAGCCAGTTTTATTGGTGGAGAATCTGAAGCCTTCCATGTATATTGTCTCAATCTCAGTATGTATAGAAATAAAACAATAAAAGAAAAGAAGAAGCTGAAGCTGGCAGCCACGTGGAGGTGGGGTGGTGGGGGTTCTGAGGCTAGGGGCGGAAAGTCTCGGCACCTCTCCAGCCCCCTCGGCCTTTGCAGGATAGGAAGCTCGCGACGGACTCTCAAGGGGCCTGTGCCAGGCCCTGCGGCCTCCTATTCGGGGACAGCTTGAGTGCCTTTCTAGAGATACCCTGGATAGTAGAAAACAGGCCCAGCAACATCAAAATTGCAAGCCAGTATTTAGAGCGTGTGGTTGTCATCTTGATGCTTGAATTCAGTGCCTCCAACAAGGACCCATTTATTCATTTAACTGGTATTTACTGACTCCTGGTATGGACCAGGCACCCTTCTACACACGGGGGGATCCACTGGGGAACGCGGTGGGGATCCACTGACAAGGGCCCTGGCTTCAAGGAACACAGTCCAGAGGAGAGGGGCTACCGATGAATAAGGAAACGAGCAAACAGGATGTCTTCAGATTGCAGATCTGACGATGCCGTGAAGACAAAACGGCTACTGGGATGGGCAGTGGCTGCGCTTTGGGGGTGGCCGGGTTGGGGTGGGCAGAGAGTCCCAGGGGAGGGAGGAGCTGATGCAAAGGCTCTGAGAGCCACCAAGCTCGACGCGATTGCAGATCAGCAAGGAGACCACTGTGGCCGGGTGAGGATGCAGGTGCCAAGAGGAGCTGCCTGGAAGCTTAGGTGAGTTGTCAGAATGTCGACAGGTAATGTGCTGCTATTGTCACATCCATTTAAGGGGGCTGACGTGTGTGAGAAGGAGCCGGATTTCGGTCACTTACAGCCATCGAGATCGGATTGGAGGCCGCACACTGCGGCCCAAGTTCACCTCCCCCTCGGCTCCCACCTGTGACTAATGGCTGTGACGCTGCCAGGCCGGGCCCTGATGCAGCTCCACATCCTGCGTCAGAAAGCTCCGGCGCCTCAGGCCTGAGTCACCTGGGCTCCCAGGAGAGGCCACACGGGCCAGGGCCACGTGCTGGCCGCCCGCGTCACCAAGCCACACACTGCTGCTCAGCCTGGTAGCACCGCTGGGAGATTAAACACATGCGCTTAGAGAAAGGCAAAGAAATAACTTCTTTTGATAACCAGCATCTGTTAGTTAATGGGCCTCTGAGAGCTGTATACAATTTAAACTTTTTATTAAAAAAAAAAGCTCATTTACTCTCCTGGGAGTTGCGCTATGAAATTATCAGCTGCGCGGCTTCCCCCCGCCCCCCTTTAAAGCATGACTGAACATACAATGCAGAGCATTAATTGTGTTTTGTCTCGTTTCCCGCTAGGACTCCGGGTTTTCCTTTCCCTGTGGATGACAGCTCGCCCAGGGCTCAGGTGCAGGTGGAGACCAGGTGAAAGTCCAGAGCAAAGGGCCGGAGGACGTGCTGTCCTCGGGCCTCTGAAATGACCCTTCCTTCATCAGTGTGGGCGGCAGGGACCCCTGCCCAGGAGAAAAGGGCCGATGGGCTTTCTTCAGCCTTCGTGGTTCCTCTCAGCATCCGCCGGCCCCGAGCCAAGCAGCCCCGGGAGGGGGGAGCGAAGGCCGCTCGAAGGGAGGCAGGAGGCGTCTCTCTTGCTCCACACACCCCTGATGAGAGACACCTCCTGCAGGTCCCACGGAGCAGACCACATTGCTCCCCCAGAATCCAGTCACGGAATCCCACTCCCTCTGGGAGCCAGGATGACACCCCAAGCCCGCAGTCAGCTGCTAGGGGTTGGATGCTGGGTCTCACTGACGGTGTGACCTCAGGCGAGCCCCTCCTCCTCTCTCTGTGTCTTCATGTTCTCGTGTGCCAGATGCAGAGAATCATACCCCTTTACCCAACGCAGCTGGGCCTCCCGAGGGACACCGCACCTGACATGTGGCAGGGGCCTGTTTACCAACCTCAGTGCGAGGCTCAGCGGGGATCACCATTTGTGTAGTCAGCCTTGTTTACTGAGCTGCTGTCCTCCAGGCACTCCTTCCCCTATGGGAAGATCACAGCGTTGCCTCTGGAGCTACGTTCTAGGTAGAGGAGGCAGACAACAAACATGAATAAATGAGATCGTTTCAGACAGTGATTAGCATGCCTTATGAAGACCATACAACACTGTGATGCAATGAATTGACAGGACAAGGGGAGGGGCTTTTTCTTGGGATGCTAATGGTGAGTCTCCTTGAAAAGGGGACATTTGCGAGACTTGAATTAAGGGAAAGAGCCAAGATTCTGAAGGTCTAGGGGAAGAGCCATTAGGCAGAAGCAAGGGCATGTGCAAAGGCCCTGAGGCAGCAACAGCTTGTGGGATTGAGAAACAGAAAGAAGGCCACTTGGGAGGTATGGCTGAACCTCGCGGGCAGTCGTGACCCATGGCTGGGATTTTCTTCCGAGTACAATGGAAGCCCTGGGAGTTTTAAGAAGGGCAGGCAGTGGCATGAGAGCAGAACCGAGAGTGCTGGAGTTTACCTTCACTGGTTTTACTCTCTTCCACACATTCTGTAGAAGACACTCCACGTCCTTTCTTTAGAACCATAATCCCCCCTTGGTTGACTTTAATAACCAGCAAGAACATTTTTCAGGCTGTTTAATTTTATTAAAAGATTCAAATTTGATGATAAATGGTGACATGGTTGCTTCAAGCCTTGGATACAAGACTTGCTCAGCTGTGGACATATTACCAACACCCACCGTCACCCCACCAGGAACTGCCCCCAACCCCGATGTAGTCTAAGATTGTAAATAATCCAATTATTTCTTGTACTTTGGTAAATATGTCAGGAACACTCGTAGCTGCCTGAGACCTACAGAGAATATTAACTTGGAGGTTTTTTTTTTTAAAGAAGAATGGGTAATAAGTTAGAGTAATTTCAGTGGCTGATTGAACCCCACACAGTCTCGGGGAGGACAAGGGCTTCTTTCTGAAAGCATCATTAGCCTCACAGACAATTGTTGTTCAAGATCTGTGGTAAGAGCCAGAGATAGGAATCAGAGGGGGAAGGGGCTCGAACCATCAGCCCACAGTCCCAAAAACCCTCGAGCCCACCAGGACGCCAGTTAATTTTGCGGTGTACAGATGAGGCCCTGGGAACACAGGCAGGGTCCCTGGAAGGCACAGCCGGTCCCCACCAGGATGACAGCCCCCTCTTAGCAGGCGAGGACACCCCTACATTAGCGTCGTGGTAAGGAGCTGGGTGAAGCGAAGCTTCCTGGCCCCTCATGTTCAGATGTTGCCCTGCAGCCGGGCAACTCTGACCTCTCCCTGGGGTGGTCCCAAAGATCCCATGCCGAGGCTCTCTGTCAGTCAAGCACAGGGAATCTTGAAAACAGAGGGCGGCTGAGCAGGGCTAATTGCAGAGCGTGTTAGTGCTACTGCTATCATTAGTATTAATTACTCTCTGAAGGCCGCAAACGCTGTTTTTCTCCCCAGACCTGGCCCCAGCAGCCAGCCCAGCTCAGGCTGGTGACCGCGTGGGCGAGGAGGCTCGGAGGCCGCAGCCTGCTGGGGGAGGCCAGCTTCTCAGCTTGGAGGGAGCCCTCCCCACTCGCAGGCTGGCCCGGGAGGACTGGATTTATCTGCACGTGGTACTGACAGCTTGAGGTTGGACTCGCAGAAGCACAGGCAGACGCAGGCAAATGCCAGCAGTCAGGACTCAGGGACGCTGAGTCGCCCCCAAAGAGAGGAGCCCTTTGCCAGAAAGCTGAGAACTACTGAAAGCCCTAAGCGGCATCTTTAATTCATGGCCCCGCGTTGAGTGTGTATTGCTAGATTCGAATTAATAATCATTAAACAACAACCTGCAGGCTTGGCAGAGCAGCAGGCACTGTCCCCAGGCACCACCCCGGCGTCCTCTCTCCAGCCTCACACACTCCCAGGGGTGGGGGACGGGCAGGGACTGTGGGACGGGAGACTCGGTGTGGTCCCCTGGCCACCGCCGGTCCTCGAACTGCCGGTGATGAGGAAAGCAGGAAAATCAGGACTGAGCCTTTGGAAGCCCGTCTAGCGATCAGCGCAGCGGCGCGTCCCGGCCGGGGGTCCGCGGACCCGAGTCTCTGCAGGGCATAGGCCTCGCAGGTGTCGGCTGCTGCGCTGACCGCGTGGGACACGGCCGGGTGTGGAAGCAGCGGGGCCGCGCGTCCGTCCGTCGTGACACGGGGGAGGAGGTGGGTCCTTCCCCACTGAGTCGAAGGCGCCCGTGCGGGAGGGCGCAGTCCGCAGGGTCAGAGGGGTCCAGGGGAGCCACCTTGCCGGGGAAGGCCGACGTCACAGCCACCAGAGGAAGGCCGGCCCCAGCACTAGGGGCAGGAGGGGCAGAGGGGCCACGCGAGGGTCCGGGCCCCCGCCGCGGGGGGCCTTCGGCAGCGCCGGCCAGTGCTGCGCGGGCCCCGAGGAGTCGCGGGCGTCCCCGCCGCAGAGCACCAGCGGCGCCTGGTAGGAGGTGGGGCGCTTCTCCGGGGTGTCGGGGCTGGACCCGTCCGTGGGCCTCTGTCCGGTGAAGAGCAGGCTCTGCCCCAGGGCGTCGCGCTCCACCTTGAAGAGCTCGTACTCCACGTGCGGGAGCCTGATGCCCAGCGGCAGGCACCCGTTGGTGGCCGTGACGTCCCGCTCGGCGCCCACGGTCCAGGCCCCGGGGCCCCCGCAGCTGCTGGGCTCGGAGAAGTTGAGCATGGCCGTGGTGACCCGGTCCATGGGCGTCACGTGGGCCCGCGTGACCTCGAACACCAGCTCGGTGGCGCCGCGGACCCTGGCGGACGGCGCGCCGCGGCTGTAGCGGCCGGCCGCGAACACGGTGAAGGTGGGCTGCCGGCAGGCGGGGTCGGAGAAGTGGTGGTAGCGCCCCTCCCAGGAGCGGCTGGGCCCGTGGAAGGCGAAGACCCGCGTGAGGAACAGGACGGCCGGGCGCACCTCGCAGCCCGCGCTCACCCAGCGGCCACCCAGGCGCAGCGGCAGCGCCAGCTGGGCGGGCAGCGCCGGCGGGTGGCGCACGTCCGAGCGGGCGACCAGGCTGCAGGCCGGGCAGGGCCGAACGTGATGCTGGCAAGAGACAAACAGGAAAAGGGTGGCTGTCCCAGGTGGAGAAGGCAGGGGAGCAGCCAGGGCAGGGTGAGGTCACCATCTCTCCTCCTCCCCGCCTCCAGCCAGGACCTCTGCACTGCGCTCTGATCTAGGCAGCCTCGCTCCCCCGGGCCTGGGCACTGAGGTCCCTTCTACCTGGAGCTGCCACCCAGAAGGGCCAGCCAGCTCCTCCCTCCTTTAGGTGTCAGCTCAGAGCGGCCCTAGAGAGGCCTGTGATCACCCCATCCGGTAGGGGCATCACAGCGCCCTCTTTTATTTTTCTCATAGACACACCATCCCCATCGTTTCTCTTTTCTCCGCCCCTCCCCCTTCATTAGATTGTAAGTTCTAGAAAACCCAACTGCCTTTCTGTGGCTACTCAGTCCCCAGGGCCTAGCACAGTGCGTGGCTCCCAGCAAGCACGTGGTCATTGCTTGAATAAAGGAGAGATCAACGGGGGTGTAGGTGGCCTTATGTCTGAGGATTTGAAAGAAGTCGTCCTTTCTCGTGCCCAGCCTGCTTGGTCTTGATGTTCGACCATTAAGCTTCTCTTCTTCCTTGCTCTTGTTACTGCATCCTCACGCTCTCAGGTCCTCCTGAAGGGCCAGGCGCTCTGCTAAGTGCTTCCCAGCCACCTGCCACATGTCACAGCTGAGGAAGCTGAAACCCAGAGGGTCAGCTAGCCCACCCAGGTCATCCAGCCCGCAAGGGTAGAGGCTGCTGCAACGCAGCCTGGCATAGGCCATGCCTGTCTGAGCCCCCATTATTCGACCCCGAAAGCCTCGTAGCATACTAGGTAGAGAGGGGAGGCTTTTTATCTTTAGAAATCTCACATCGGAAGGTGAGCAGTATTGCTCTACCCCCTTGGAAAGTGAACATGGCAACAGGGATGAAAAGCCATCAAAATGCTCGTGCCTTTGGAGCCTGTTGCTCAGCGTCTGTGCCAAGGAGATAGCTAGAGAGCTGCAGAGACCCATGGCTCAAACACATTCATTCTGGTGTTACATAAAATGGACAGAACCAGCCACACTCGAGTTTTCAGGTGTAGCCACAGCCCATGGGTGCCCCAGGCTAGGAACTGGTTTTCCTCTATCCTTGGCCTGATTTACAGTTGCCCTACCTTACAGATTCTCAGGAGCTGGGTTTATAGTAAAACATGTCAACAGGAAACAGATGCTGAAGCAAATTGCGTGGGAGTAGTCAGTCTGCATTTTGGAGTGAAAAGGCACAGTAGAGGCCAAGAAGGAACCAGATACAGATATCTTATGTTTTGTTTTGTTTTTTTAAAGGAAGCTGCTGCCCAGAATTTAGTCCAGAGCACCATTCTGAAAGGTAAATGGCCTTGGAACTGCTACTTGTCACAGCTGATGTGGGAATGAGCAAACATCCCCTGCTTTTGGGTCAAGGGTCCAAGCAGGACAGGCCAGGGTAAGGGGGCATTTTGAGGGCCCAACTGGGAAATTGCCTCCAATATATTTTTTCTTGCATTAAAAGAAACAAAAAGATTTCCACAAATCACTGCTGGGTGAGTTTCATGTCAAACAAGGGATGTTTGGGAGTTCTAGCTCAGAAAGAAAATGTTGGATGATTGAGAATTTGGATTGCCACATTTTAAAAGCTCTTATTATTTATTTTTATCATGAACCTAAACTCTGCTTGATTTCCGTAATATAGAAGACCACATTGCTTTGGTTGGGGGATTTTGACCCAGAGTGCTCGAAGGCATCTGAAATGCCAGCAAATGGCTGCAAAAATGTTTGTGACAGAAACAAGCGAGCTTGGTAGTTAGCAGGAGTGTCAGTAATTGGGATGCCGACTGATAAGAGTCTACTTTAATTTAGGCATTTTAACCCACATTCCAACTGTTGTCACACTAATGTGTATCGACAGGACATAATGTGTTACATCAAAATAATCCCAGAGCTGCCCTTCCCTACTACAGAGAAGAAAAAAAGAAAAAAAATTAGATATCCTCTGCATGTAGAGGGGACATTTGGGGATGCTAGTTGGTAATCTGGGGCAAGTGGTTTTCTGCATAGCAGAAACAAATTAAGAACTGGCAAGCTTTTAAGGTGAGGGAGGAGATAGAACAGGCATTTCCTTCTCTGGTGCTTTTGAAGGTGCTGAAATAAGATTCCCATCTCCACCAAAAATCTTCCGAGCATCTTTCTGCAGAGGTCCGGAGTTGCACGTGTTAATAAACAAGGCCTCCAGCCAGCAGAATTCACACTTGTGCGGAAGCCAAACTCGTACTGGTTTAAGCCTGTTACATAAAGTTATTTCTCAAACAGCAAATAACAGTTTCTAATTAACCCCCAGAGGTGACACCGGGCTCAGATGATTTTGGTGGAGTGTTGGCTGATTGATTAGGATTCTATACCCAGGCAATGAATTTGGGGATGAAATTGGTTTTAAATTAACTTCTAAAAATGTTCATGTTTACCATCTGGTTTGGGTCATGGGCAAGGCCTGGGCCCCAGAGAGCATAAGGTAACGACTAATTCGTTATTTGGGGATTTATCTGCAGCATTTCCTTCTTTTAAATTATCTTTCTTTCTTTCTTTCTTTTTTTTTTTTTCCTGAGAAGGGGGGCAGTTGGTGTGCGGACATTTAATTTAATGTCTGTGCATCTGGCACCGCTCGTCTCTGCATACGTTTCTATGTGTTTTGCTTCTCGGTCACATTCCAGGCGGCTCTGGCCACCCGGGCTGGCCGGGCAGCAGGGAGGGCAGAGACAGCCACGGCCCCAGAGCCCTGCCTGGGGAGACATGAAATTGTCAGGCTGCAGCCCCCGGGGATCTGCCCTCTCTGCATTCAGAGCACTTTCCCTCCTAATGAGGTGGTGGGGGCCGGTAATCAACTCAGCACCCGCGCCTTCTCTTCTCTAAGTAGGATTAACGCCAGACCGGCCCAGAACATCGGTTGCCAAAAGGGGAATAATTTTGAGGTCATAAAAAGAACTCTGAGGCTGATTTTCTGATTATGAGAACTTCTTGTCTGCTCCTTCTCTGCCACCCAGATCCTGGCTTTGGAGGAGGGGAGGAAGAGGGAGAAGGTGGGCAGGCGCTGGGTCTGTCCCACCCCCAGTGTTCCCGCTGGGGGCTCTGACGAGTGGCTGCTCCCAGGGGTGGGAAGTTGCCCCATCTGGTTTAGTTCCTTGAGTGTCTAGTACACAGTAGGCACTAAATACATGCTAAATGATGTGAGGGCAGCCTAAGGGCTCAAAGAACACTTGATAGGGACGCCGAGCTCATCCATCCGGTTTTCCATTCATTTTCACTTTCAAAAAATATCCACTGGCTGCCTTGTGCAGAAGTACTAACCTCAACTGCATTTCCACTAACCTTTAACTAATAAAAGTTAACATTTCTTCCCGTTGTGAATGTAGGCAGCAAACCCCAGTAGCATCGGTAGAACCTCTGACTCTGTCACCAGCATCAGATTAACGGTGTTGCAGATGCTGGGAACGTTGTTTACGCTTGTCGCTGCTTTGACATGAGGGCAAATAATGAATTCATATTCATAGTATTCTTGTATCATAAATTAATGTTTTAAGACTTGGGTAACGTTTAAAATAGAATTGGTTTTCACTTAAATCCCATGCATTTTATCTTACGCTTTTAAAACCATTTTTCTGCAGAGGGGTCCTTAGGCTTTACCAGCCGCCAGAGAGGTCTCCGTCACCCCCGCACCAGCGACGTCGCGAGCAGTGTGCCGGGAGCACGCCACACAAATCAAGTTTCTTCCTGCCTGTTTGCTCATCAGGCAAAAAGGGCGACCAGATCTTACCCAAATTAGGACAGTACGTTTGCGATGGCTTCACTTAAAGTGAAATTCACCTGGGAGTCAGGGGGACCCTCAAAGAGAAGGCAGTTCCCATCCGACTGGAGCCCCCACCCGGAGGGTGGCCCACGGACCACCTAGGAGCTTCTAGAAATGCAGAATCCCGGGCCCCTCTCAGACCTGCTGAGATGGACTTTGCACTCGAACGAGATGCCCAGGCGATGCTGTGACGTCAGGGTTTAGCGCGGAAAGGTGTGTCTTGATGGCTCTGCCTCCCGGTCGGCAGTGAGGCTCCACGCTGAGATTTTTTTTTTTTTTTTGAGGCAGAGTCTCACTGTGTTGCCCGGGCTAGAGTGCCGTGGCGTCAGCCTCGCTCACAGCAACCTCAAACTCCTGGGCTCAAGCGATCCTCCTGCCTCAGCCTCCCGAGTAGCTGGGACTACAGGCATGCACCACCATGCCCGGCTAATTTTTTCTATATATTTTTAGTTGCCCAATTAATTTCTTTCTATTTTTAGTAGAGACGGGGTCTCGCTCTTGCTCAGGCTGATCTCGAACTCCTGAGCTCAAACAATCTGCCCGCCTCGGCCTCCCAGAGAGCTAGGATTACAGGCGTGAGCCACCAGGCCGGGCCACGCTGAGATTTCGATGGGGGTGGCATTTGGGTGGGGGAGACCTGGAGAAAGCCGCTCTTTTCCTAATTGATTCACCAACATTTGTTGGCCCTGATCAAGTGCCAGGCCCACGCCGGGAGGCGGCAGGGGCCCTGGCCTGGTGGGGGGTCTGGCACTAGAGCCCGCAGGTAATAAACGAGTAAACAACAGAGCTTCAGGGTGTGTTGAGCGCTGAGATAGACAAAAACGGGAAGTGTTAGAATGGCAATGGAGGGGACCTTTGAGCTGAGAACCCAGGGAGGGCAAACCTGCCCCAGCCCACGTGCCCAGCAGGGGCAGAAATGGGGCCTAAATCTGGAGCATGTGGGCTTGAGAGGACCAGGCCGGGAAGGCCAAACAGTGTTCCTTCCGGACAAAGCCAGACAGCCTTGTAAAGGCCTGAGAAAAGATGTCTCCAGCAGAGAGAACAGCCTGTGCAAATGTCCTGAGGCAAGGAGACCAGGGTGGGAGGGGCAGTGACAAGAGCAGGCAGAAAAGGGCTAGGCAGGGACCTGCTCACACGGGGCCTGTTGGTCTGGGGCTCAGAGATCTCCCTCCCAGGGGCCAAGACTCACCAGGGCGCTCTGCAGGGGCCGCTGGTAGCCGGTGGGCCGGTATTGCTGCCTCTCTGCCCAGTCCGTGTGGATGTCCCCCAGGTACAGCTCCTCCACCAGCCGGGACACAGCCCCGGGCTGGGGCTGCAGGTAGCGCTGCACTCGGACCAGGCTGAGCTCATGCATGGTGAAGCCCAGGGCCGCCATGCAGTCCCCCTCCGCCCGGGTGCTCAGCAGCTCATACAGCGCCCCTGGCAGCCAGGCCTGGGCGGGGGGCAACCGCCTCACGCAGTCCTGGCCAGCCTGGGTCTGGTTGAGGCGCCCGGTGACATCGAGCAGGGCTTGGCGGCTGTGGAAGACGATGCCCACCTTGTGCAGGTGGTAGTCAGCCTCAGTGGCGCCCCGGGTGACCCAGGAGGCCCGGCGCAGGCGGACTTTGCCCTTGATGAGCAGCGAGTGGGCAGGCTCCCGGCAGAAGGGGTCCCCGTAGTAGAACTGGTAGGCTCGGAAGAGGCGGTTGGGGTAGAAGGTGTAGGAGCGGGTGAGGAACTCCGGTCCAGGGCGCACCTCGCAGCTGCCAGGGGAGGAAGGAGACGGGGTTTGGGGAGGGAAGCGAACACCGGCCCCCCTGGGCTGGGCTGCTGCCTCCCAGCCTCCACTCCGGGCCTCGGCTCAGGTCTGTTCCCCGACGGCCTCAGCTGCCCTGACCGCCCTTGGTCAGCCCCGCCTTGGGGCTGGGGCCTTCCACTCAGTGCCTTATGGCCCCAACAAAAGCCACCTAGTTCTCCCTTCGTTCACTCCTCATCGCTCTAACCGGGGGCCCCTTTGCACCCTGCTGTACCGTGAGCCCTGGGAGGCAGGGTCCCGCCCGTTCCTCTCCCCCTCAGACTCCTGGCCCCTTCCTGGGCCTTGGCTGAGTGAATCGGGGTGACGGCTGCTTGTGTGGTGCCTCCCCCTTCAATAGGCTGGCTTCCCTGACCAGGGTCGTCCCTGTCTGTGACTCAGCTTGTTGACCTTTTCTGTAAAGGGTCAGATAATAAACATTTTTGTTTTCGTGCAACTGCTCAAAGTTGCGACTGGAGAGTTACCGCAGCTACAGACGGTGCATTGGGGAATGGGCGTGGCTGTGTGCCGGTCAGACTTCTTTCACGAGACAGGCAGCAGGCTGGACTGGCCCCAGACTCTGTCCTGCTGGTGGTGCAGACAGGTCCAGGGGACAGGGGCTGCTGGGGGACGGAGGCTAAATGACCCCGGGGCCCACGGCCTCCGGGACTCCCCCTCGAGGGCTCCGAGGGGCAGATGGAGGACGCGTTTGAGGGGAGGGCAGGCAGGACTCTTCACAATCTTACCCCAACCAAGGTACCCCCTGGGCTGCTGTGTTTTTGATGTTTTCCTACCAGGGCTGTTGGAGGAGAGGAAGCACCTTATCACCCTGCGAGGAAATAGTAATAATCCCCTTTCCTCCTCAGAGTCCCGAGTGCTGACCACTACGCGACAGAACCTCCCTTCTGTCCTCCAATCTTTCCGCTCATGTCGAGGGGAAAGTCTCTGCCGGGAGCGGCTGTGTCTTCAACGCCAGCTGCCTTTCCTCCCGGAGAGAACAGACGCGGAGCCTTGGGTAGGCAGCAGATCTGGAGAGGGTTTAATTATGTTGTTTGTGGTTATGGAGTTTCTTTTTACAGTGGCCTCTTATTTATGATAAGTGGCTCTGTTCACCATATCCAGGCTGATATTATGCTTCCTTTAAAAATAATTCTATTACCCTGCAAATGTGTGGAGTGGTACCATGTGCCAATTATACCTCAATAAAGCTGTAAGAATAAATGAATATGTTTAAGTAAATAAAAGCAAGTTGGTTTACAGAAAAATAGTAAATACCAGTATAGGTGGTAGTTACAAATGGGGAGGGGTGACCCACATCCCCGGGGGTCTCAGGCAAGGCCTGCAGAGGGGGGAGATTTGCCGAAGGGGACACGGCCAGTCACACTGGACATCTCGGTGGTTGCCAGACTGGACCCTTTCCCACACTTCTCCCAGAAACAGCAAGGTCTGCCTGGGGAGCACAGTGGTGAACTTTCTAGAAAGTTCTAGAAGAGGTTTCTTAGAAGAACTGCTCCAGAATGCTGTTGTCTCGGGGCAGGAGCAGCCTGCACCCCAGCTCTGTCTCAGAGTGACCCTGGCTAGTGGGCGCCTGGATCCCACCTGGACCGTGCAGCAGGCTGGGGGCTGCGTGCAGCCGGCAGAGCCTGGGAATGTGCTCAGAGTGGCTTTGCAGAACTCACGTCCCTCCCTCCACCCAAAGCACTAGCAGATGTTTGGCGTTGAGTTTCTCCCTGACCTCAGGAGGTACGTGGAGGACGTGCAGAGGCCAGTCCTTGACCCCAGAATGGGACTGGCCCAGGGGGATGGGGGAGGAGGGAGGGATGGGCCAGGTGCAGAGAGGACCACAGCTCCCTTCTCCCCGACCCCAGCCCTGGGAGGGGGGACTCAGCTAGCTGCTATGGGGTTTGTGCACCCCAGATGAGGGCAGAGCAGCAACTGGACCCCTGAAATGTCAGTGAGCCTGTCAGGTCAGAAAGAGAATCAGATGGGGCCTGCCACTTCCTGCCTCAGGGCCTTTGCACCAGCTGCGCCCTCTGCCTGGCTCTTCCCTTGGCTCTGTGCATGGCTGACTCTCATTTCAGCTCTCAGCCAAATGTCACCACCTCCAAGAAGCCTCCCGTGAGCACCCCCTAAAGAACCCTCCAGGCCACTTGCTGTCACAGCCATGGATTGATTTCTTTCATTGAGGAGCTTAGCACTATCTCAGGTTTATATTATTTATTTCTGTGTTCGCACGCTTAGCACGTGTCCTACCACCTACCCACACACCTAGCTCGTCGTGGGTACTCGAAAAGTATTTGTGTAATAGGAGCTTGAGGTGTTGAATGAATGGATTTTATCCATTTGCTGTTTGTGGCTGGGCGAGATGCCCGACGCAGTCCCCACCTCCCGCTGCACCCTGGGGCGAGTGGCAAACAAAGCCGTGGGCTTGGCAGGTCTCAGCCTCTTGGACAACCAGGCAAACTATGCCCATTTCACAGACGTGCACACGGAGGCCCGGAGAGGCAGAAGTCTCCCAACCCAGGGGCCCATGGTCGGGTGACCTGGGATCTTACCCAGTGGAGATCCAGGGCCCGTCGAGGCGCGGGGGCAGGACTGCAGTGCTGGGCATTCCGTCTGGCGAGGTGTGCTGACAGCGGGGTTCCCAGTGCAGGCGGCTGCCCCCTGCTGCCCCAGCTGCCTCTGCTGTGCGAGCTGCAAACCAGACAGGCCTGGGTGAGAGATCCCAGCACGGCCCAGGAACACCACCCGCCCCGCCTGCCTTCCCACCACCACCACCGGGTCCTCCCTGGGAGGCAGCAGGGAGATGGGGGTGCTATGCCCCCACCTCTGCCACAGAGCCCCCCCAGACATCCCCCGGTTCTGGAGCCAGGGATGGGCTTCCCATACTGGGGCACCTAGAGTTAGTTTCCTGACTCACGTCCTCCTGGGTTTCCAGGTGTGACCACCCTGGGATCCCAGCCTCCGGGCACAGAGCAGGCCAAACCTGCCTCCCATCCCTTGAGGCCACTCACTTCCCATCTCGCCTCAGTGCTGGGCCCTTGGGGTGTCCATCTCTGTATCTGTGGGGCCCAGCCCAGTGCCTGGCGCGTGGCTGGTGCTCAGGGGGTGTGTGGCGAGTGTGTGGGCGCAGGGCCCTTCTCACAGGGCCTCATCCCCAAGCCAGGGGCTGGGGGAGGAATCGACCGGCCCAGGGAGGAGGGTCCTGGGGGACGGACGCAGGAAGCAGGGCCAGTGCATGGGGCTCCCGGTCTTCTTGAGTGACCCCCAGATGAGCTCAGCTCGGCCCTGGAGACGAGTCAGGCCAGGGCGTGGGACTGTTCCCCATCTCTTCTAGGCACTGCTCAGAGGCGAGGGCGCCAAGCCCTTCAGCTGCCGAAGAGCAGCGGTTCCCGCAGAGACTGTCATCTCCACTCAGGAGCGACGGCTTGAGACGGCCCAGATGGCGGGAAGTTGTGGGAAGCTTGGCGGCGAGCAAGGTCCAGATATCACAGCCACGGGCTGTGCTCACAGGGGGCCGGCGACCCTGACGGCCCGGCTCCTGCAGAGGCCTTCCAACCCGGCTCTTCCCACGGAGCCTGCGGCTGGAGCGGGTGGGGAGCAGCTGCCTCCGGGGCGCTGGGGGGCCTGGCAGAGGCTTCAGCCCGCCGGGAGGCCCGGGAGGGGCTGGACGCTGAGTGGAGAAGGGGACAATGGCAGGTTCTGCCCCTTCCCCCAGCACATAGCTGCGCCTTCCCGTCTGGGGTTCCGGAGGCCGGGGGACCCACGCTGCCCCCTTGGAGCGTTCTAACTGGACACCGTGACCCCAAGCTCCCCGCGCCCCAGTGGCCTCTCAGGAAAGCAAGGCAGAGTGGATTCCTCGCTTCCCTCGAGGTCGGGGGTGGCATCCGGAGACTTGGGGTCTCCAGGAGCAACGCTGCCGATGACGACAGTGACGTGGCTTCTGCTAACCGAGTGTGGACTCCGTGCGTTTTACACATCATCTCGTCTGGCCTCTGCAGTAACTCTGGGAGGTGGCAGCAGCCTTATCTTCCTCTCGCCGTCAGAGAGACGGGCTCCTCGACATGGGTTCGTCTTACACAGCGTACGTGCCCCCCGAACGTGACAAAGCCGGGATTTGTCCAGGTGGTTGGACTTTGGGGTGTGATGGCTGAACTGCGGCTTGTCCTGCGCGCCCAGCGAGAGCAAGGGGGCTGATTTGGAGGCTTGGCAGGACGCGGGGCACTCAGCGAACACTGGCTGCACGTGCGGGCGAAGGAACGCCTCACAGCGCTGCTGGAGCCCTGGGCCCGGTGTATTCCGGGCTGACCCCACCACTGTTCACCGGCTCCAGTCAGCCCAGCAGGAGAGACGAGAGCAGACACCAGCCAGCCAGCGCTGAGGGGACCACACCTCCGGCCCCGAGGGCGCCCAGGGCAGAGTGAATAAAATACCAGTGGGGGTCTTGCAAGAGAGAAGCCGTGGCTTTTCCATTTTAACCCAGCACATCTAATTTGGGGGGAGCCCAAGCCCGACATTACGGGGGGTGGGTGGGTGGGCATCAAAGTTGGGCCAAGTCCCGGCATAACCCCACGCAGAGTCCTGAGCCTGACACACAGACACGCCTCGGCAGCAACACCTCAAGCACTGGGGGGCTTCTGCAATCAACTTCGTCGGCAGACGCTGGGTTCCCTGGATTCAATTCTGCAGGTTAATTTGAACATCTCGGTGTCAATGAAACCTGTCCGAAAGTGTGGATTCGGAGAATGGATGGAAGCAAAGCGAAGAAAAAGATCAAACGGGGTCAGTGTTATTTGCCTGGTGGGAAAATCGAGCTCACATCACAGAGCAGAATAGCGAATGGGCCTGAGAATTATCTTGTCGCCGTCTCCCCGAAAGTCAGGTTCCTGAGGAAATGTTTTCTGTTCTAAAGAAAACAGGCTCTTTTTTTTTTTTTCCTGTACCCTCCCTGAAGGCCCGGAGAAGAGATGGCCCTTGACATTATATTCTGTCACGAATCCTCAGATGCTATGTTTCTGCTAAGTTGTTTTAGTTTGTCTTGTTTTTCTGCGAGAAATTAGAGCTTAATTACGTCGGGAGATGAAGAGATACAGCTAAATCTCACTGCATTCAGAACATGTACACACAAACACAAACAGAACCAGAGACCTTGATGAGAACATCAGAGCGGAATATAATGTCGCCTCTTGGTTCTTCCGGAAGCCTCAACTTCAAGGTTGCAAAAATAAAATGAACCAATTATAAATGATTCCATGACATTTTCTCAATTGCATCTTTTTGCGGTAGATGTTTTTATTTTCTTTGCTTTTTTCCCCCCTCCCTCTTTCTCTTCCCCCAGGAAAGTCTTAACTGAAGGACCAAAGAAACGACACTGAAAGCAGATGGTGCCGTGGGCTGGGTTACACAACTTTTTCGCAGGGACCTGATAAACTGAGTTAAATACATGGACCAAATTGATTTTTATCAACCATGGATTTTTAATTAACAGTGGTATCCACTTACTGCCATTCATTATTTACTGTTTACCCACTAATTAAAAATTATGCTGCTTTTGCACTCATAAGAGCAGGGACATTTGAAATTAGATAGCATCGTTCAAATTACCTACAGAATTAAATCTAGAGTGCCCAATTGCTCAGACCAGGCTACCAGAGTTTGAAATATGATCTGCTCCAGCTCGAGGTGTTATCATGAGTCAGAACACCAGGGACAGGCTGCAGGGACAAACACCATAAGGAACCTGCCTGGGGCCTTAAGGGGCAAGGGCACTTGCTGAGCCCTACCGCGTGTGGGCACCTGGGATTGTCTCGGGGTCATAACGGTGCCCAGCGCCTCTGAGCACGTGTCATGGGAGTCCTGTGGTCAGATGCATTATCTGCATTATGGGTGTGAGCCCCCCCAAGGTCCTGGGGGAGGCAGTAGGTCAGCGCATGGATGGAGCCCAACGATCGACAGGTGCATGGACAGGGTGATGTCCATGCCCTCATTTTGCAGAAGAAGAAACTGAGGTTCAGAGAAGCACAGGGACTTGGCCATTGCCACTCCTCCACAGGCAGATGCTTCTTGGCCAATTTAAAAATATATATTTTGGTAAAATACAGCTAATGTAAAATGCACCCCTTAAGCCGTGTTGGAGCGTGCGATCCAGTGGCACTTAGTACACTCACGATACTGTGCAGCCACCACCGCTGTTTCACGCCGGAACATTTCATCACCCAGAAAGGAGACCTTGCACCCATTAACAGTCACTCCCCTCTCTTCTTAGACCCAGGCAATGATTAATCTGCCACGTCTATGGGTTTGCCTAATCTGGACGTTTCCTAGAAATGGAACCGGAGGATGCGTATCCTTTTCTCAGCTACTCTTCACAGCAAGGCGGACGTGGTTGTTCTATTTTGCAGATGAACAACGGAGGCTTAGGCAGGTTTCACTCCCACGTCCACAGTCCACGTTTTCTTCCAAGACCACGGAAGGAGCAGGCGTGGATCAGGAGGGGTCGGGCGGGGCGAAGATGTGGGGCTGAGACGATGGAGGAGCAACAGCTCCTCGCTTACCTTTCTTTTGGAGCAGAGGCAAAAGAAAAGCACTTTTCCTTCCTAATTGGCTTGTTCTGAGGTTCTTGAGACGAGGCACGGATGCCAGGGCGGGGTGCGAGGCGAGTTTGGGTGCCGTGGTGAGCTCTTCACAGTCCGGCGTCACACGCCGACTTCAGAGGGTGTTAAAAAGCAGCCGCGGTTCTCACAGCCCATCTTGCTGGGGACTGACTTTTAAAAGGGGGTTCGTCTGGACTTGATTTTAAAATATTAGGTAATTTGCAAGCAAATAGAATTTAATAAGCAAGTGCGTAAATGACTTGTGGATGTGGTAAGTAGCCCTGGGGTGGGGCGTGGAAGACAGAAGAAGAAGCGGCTCAAGGAGAATTTGTCACTTTTCCTCAGGAGTGCAGAAGGGAGCGTATGAGTCCCCTGGGGCTGCTATGACAAAACACCACAAACTGTGTGGCCGAACACAGGAATTTATTCTCTCACCATCTGGAGTCTGAAAGTCTGGAGTTTGAGATCCAGGTGTGGGCAGGGCCGAGCTCCCTCTGAGGCTCCAGGGGAGGGTCCCTCCTGGCTTCTTCCAGCGCCAGGTGGCTCCAGGCATTCCCTAGGCTGTGGCTGTGTCGCTGGGATCTCCGCCCCACCCGCCCCGTCTTCACATGGCGGGCTTCCCTCTCTGTGTGTTTCCTCTGCCTGCGTCTCTGTATCCAAATCTCCCCCTCCTTTCTCTTATAAAGACACCAATCCCCGGATCAGGGCCCCCACAATCCAGTATGACTTCGTCCTGACTTGATGACATCTGCGAAGACCCCCATATCCAAATAAGGTCACATTCACAGGTACTGGGGTTAGGACTGGAACATGTCTTTTTTTGGAGGGATATATTCAACCCACGACAGATACCAAGGGCCATCCAAAGCCTAGGTACCCCCAGCAACCTAACCACCATTCATTCATTCCTTCTCCCCCCACCCACACACTTATTGAATGCCTGTTGTATGCCCAGAACCACGATAGGCTGCAAACAACGTCCAGAACTCCTGTTCTCAGGGAGAGGCTGACACTCATTCAATAGACCCACTTTGGAATATAACTTCAAACCATCGGCAGGGAGGCTGCCTCGGGGCCGTCGCGCGTGCTGTTCCTTCCCTCCGCTCTGTGCCAGGCTCTCGGCCGGCATTTCTCTCCGGGCACTCCCTTCTCCAATCCTTTCTCTCCTAATAGGACCCGTCCCACCTGGAAATTAGCTATCTGCTTCCTGTTTTGGGTTCATTTTTATTTTTTGACTTTTCATTCTGAAATAATTTCAGAGTTACAAAAATGTCACAAAAGCAGCAGCAAGAGTTCCAGTATACCCTTCACCCAGTTTCCCCACTTAACACCTTACACAGACACTGCACAATGAGCAAAACCAGGACTTTAACATCCGTACAGCGAGTTTCACCCATTTTCCCACTAAGGCCGCCCTTCCCGTCGGGGATCCAATAGGGTCCCACATCGCGTTTGGCCGTCACCTCTCCTTATCTCCTTCTACCTGAGACACTTCTGTTGTTTCCGTCCTTCACGACCTTAACACTTCTGAAGAGAGCCTGCCGGTTATTTTGCGGTGTGTTCCTCAGCTTGGGATGGTCTGACGCTTCCCCCCACGGTGAGTTTAGCTCGTGCACTTCCGGTCGGAATGCAGGAAGTGATGCTGGGTCCTTCTCAGCGCATCATCCAACGACACCCGATCATCCCGTTCCTGGTGGCGTTGACTGTGACCATTTGCTAAAGGTGTCTGCCAGGTTTCCCCACTATTAAATTACTACTTTTCTCTTTGTAATTAATAATTAGCTTATGGGAATATACTCAGAGAAAATGGAAGTATCTTGTATTTCATTATACATTCCCCCACTAATTTTAGCATCTACTGATAACCATTGGTGATCTTGCCTATAACAACTATGACGGTGGTGTTTTCCAAGTGGCCATTCTTCAGTTCCTTCATGCTTTCCGAGTCTATTGGTTGAGCTGTGCTGTAAGGAAGTGTTGTCCCTGGCCCCCATTTGCCTATTTATTCAGTTGCTGTTTATGTTAGTACGAATTCATATTTATCTTATTATACTTTAACAGTTATGATTCATTACTATCATCGTTTATTTTTTTGCTCAAACTGTCCCTGATTTGGCCATTGAGAATACCTCCAGTTTATCTCCTGTGCGCTTTCAACATGGCCTTGTCATTTTCTTGAAGCATGTCCTCATTTCCTGGCACCAGAAGATCTTCCAGGCTCATTTTGTATCTTCTCAGCCCAAGCCCTGGAATCAACCGTTTCTCCAAGGAGCTCTGGTTCCTTTTGTTGGAGAATGGTGTTTAGGAACCGAGATCTGGGTGCTGGTGTGCTCACTGCAGTGGGGCGTCACACTAGGCTCCTCAACTTTCTTCTCCTTTTCTTTCTTCCTTCCTCCCTCTCTCCCTCCTTCCTTCCCCATCCTTCCTTCCTTCCTTCCCCTCCCTGTGCACCCACCAGCCTGCCAGCTCCACGAGGACAGGGTCCTCATCTCTCCTGCTCACTGCTGGTTCCTCAGCACCTAGCCCTGTGCCTGACGGATGCTCCATATCCATTTGTTGCATTAAGTCATGGCAAATGCTTAGAACAATGCCTTCGTATACTAAGTGCTCAAAAAATGCTAGTTGTCATTACTACTTTCAGTTGAATGAATGACTTGTGCTCCATAAGAGCACATGAGAGAGTTCCTTGTTGACACTTCCTTTGCCCCCCAGGATGTGGCTGTTAGGGTCAGGCTTGAAGTGGGAGGGGAGAAAGGGAAGGTGACAGCTGTTGGAATTGCTAAGAACCCAGAAGAGGGTGAAAGGGTGGTCAGTCAGGGAGTTCCCAGCAGGCTGGGGGCCCAGGCTGGTCTGAGCAGGAAGACAGGAAGGAGAAGAGGTGAAGGGAGATTTGTGTGACCCTCAGATCACATCATGGGCTTAGATGAGCTGGATCTGGCCTAGGAACCTAACGCCAGGTGCTCTGCGTGAAAGCCTTTGTTCACTCTTGGAACCTGCCCCAGCTGAACCAGGACCCTGACATGGTCCCATACAACCTGGGGGAGGCTCCTCTAGCTCCACGGCATGGTCCAACACAAACAGAACGCAAACCGGGAAGAAAACCACGTATGTGATTTCACTAGCACACGATGTTTTCTAGTAGCCACATTATAATAAAAACTAAAAAGAAACAGGTGAAGTTAATTTTAACAGTATATGTCATCCAGTCCCCAAATATTATATTTCAACATGTAACAAATACAAAAACTATTAATGAGATATTTTATATGCTTTTTATACCAAGTTTTCAAAATTTGGCATACATCTTATTAATACATTCACAGCAAAACTTGATTTAGACCGGCCACATTTCAGGTGCCCAGTGGCCACATGTGGCTGGCGGCTGTCGCGCTGGACAGCAGAGCTCCAGCTCAGGAATGGAGTGTGTGTGTGTCGCATTTTGCCGTATCAGATGTTTTCAAGTTGGTTTCTGAAGGCCTCTGGGGTTATTTTTGGCACAGAGCAGGAGACCCAGCAAGTGGGACCTAGTCTGCTACCCCCAGCTTTGGCCCAAGCAGCCCCCTTCCCCTTTGCTCTGGTTTATATACTGAAATTCTGTAAGATTTGCTTTTTTAAAAAAGTGGTTGTTTTAAAAAAAAGTCTGAAACTCTCTGGTTTATTTCAAAACCCTCAGCTTGAGGTAATTCACCTAGAATGCTTGGACTTGGAAGCTTACGTACATTTTAAATAAAAATTTCAGCAGCGGACTCCCACCCGAAAACAACCTCTCTTGATTAGAGGCGGCCGCCTCTTACAAATTGAGACGTGCTGGCGCGTGATGAGATGCGCCGGCTGCTCCGCCGGCGAGCTGCAGAAGCCGGCTGTTGAAATGGCAGCCGTCACCACGTTGCCACAGCAAAAGATGTGCTTCCCAATGAAGTCATTGCACAAAAGGCACGCAGAGTTTCCATTTGAACTCCCCTGAGAAGGTTGCAGATTGGCATGCTGTGACAGTACCAGCGAATCACACAGATACGAAGACAAACTCTGAATTCTAAGGAGCCCAGACTTCCTCTGATGTGGGCGGCTGGTCCTCAGATACCTCACATGCCTCTCATTTGCCATAATTGAACCTCCTCATCCATCTAATCCCAGGGGCTTTGTGCTCGGGGCTGGGAGGGGGCTGGGGCACGGACTTTGCTATCCTGGGAAATGCAGAAACGGCTTGCTCTAGAAAAGGTACAATCCGCTCCCCACACCCTTCCGCAACCCCGGCCTTTGAAGTGTGCCCACCTGTGCTTGGCGAGCTCGGAGAGCCGAAAGTTGCCCCGAGAGATTCCAGACAGACTGGGCACCTGGCAAAGATTCAGAGATGTGAGCAGCAGGAGGGCCTTCGGTCACTGTCCTCCCAGCTCTCCACGAGAAGTTCCAGGTCTGGCTGGAAAAGGTGAGCCTGGCCTGGCACCTCCCGGAGAAGGCGATCGTTCTCTGTGTGCAATGTGCGCCAACACGGTGCCAACACGGAAGACGTTCTGTGAGGGGAGCAGCTGGCGCTGAGGACATCTTCTCGAGGCCTCACGTCCTGCTCAGGGGAAAGGAAGCGAAGAGCTCACGGAATGGGAAAGGAACGGGGGCTTTGGGGAGACAAGATCTGGCCCACCATGGTGAGCTCCTCAGCCAGGTTTTTCTGTTTGTTTAGGAATGTTCCAGAACAAAAACTGTTCACATCAAAACTCTCCCTCAGCCCCATGATAATGCTAATTACTCTTGCTCTGGCCAGGGCTTCCACCCAGATGAAAACTGGAAAATTCCAGCCAAAGCCCAGCTATTCGAAACAGCCAAGGCATCAGGGTGATTGATGGAAGTTTTTCACTCTCCCTCCAGATGTTCTGGTATCTTGGAGACAAGACCTCATCAGGCCGACCCCGGCGCCTGCGTTCCCAGCTGCAGTTGGCCCTGAGACATTCCTAATTTATGCCGGATTTGGTCAACACTCTGCGTAGATGCCAACATTCCACCTGGTGCTTTGAGGAGCGGGGCTGGGGGAGTCAGGCGGCTCTCGGTGGGTCTTGCTGAATGTTCTGGGGCCTGCCCTAGGGGGTAGTTACAGGCAGTGTTTGCTAAACAGAACGTGTGACTGGGAGTCTCCCGTTGGACTGAATCCCTACTAGTTCTCTTGGCAGAAGACTGAAGCTTTCATTGTTCTATACAACAGGAATTTGGCAAGATAATCACATAGGCTTTGACACACCCAGTAAGAAAGAAGACGCCTGTATACATCGTGGTGAAGCCTCCCTGCAGAACCCAGAACAGGGCTGGTGAGAAGGAATCTTGGGGCGGCACCCTGGGGATTCTAAGTCCACATGGGGCCTTGGGAACTGGCTCTCCACCGGGTCTTCCCCAGAGGGGCCAAGCACCTGGTCGTGTCACGGAACTATGTAGGTTCCGAGGAGAGAAGGATGGAGGCTGGTGGTCTCCACTGAGTCTCTTTGGGTCTGAGGACTGTCGGAAGGTGTCGGGGGCCACGGGGAGCAACCCCGGCGTGGGGGAAGCGCACCACTGACGGGGCTGTTTTGGGAAGTGCCCACAAGGGGGCCCTCGTGAGCTGCGGTTGGGGCGGTCGGGAGCCCAGGGCGCCCGGGTCGGAACCCGGCACCGCCTCCTCCGGGCCTCTGTCCGCCGCTGTCGGGAGACGGAGCCCAGGAAGGCCAGCGCTGGGCCACGGTTCCGCCCATGTGGGGGACCGTCCTTTGCCCTCGCACGGAGAACGTACTTGAGACCGAAGCATCTCGAAGGTGATGGCCATGGAGCCACCTGGCCTCGCCTCCTCCTGGAGGAGTTGGCGACGCTTTGCAGCGACAGCTCGGGTTGGAAACACAAAGGAGGGCGTCGGAAGCTTCGCCAACAATGAAGCAGAACACCCCAGCTCCGCGGGCCCTTCCCCAAAGACGCACGTGGGGGTCCGCTGCCACAGGAAGCGCCGAGATTCTAAATGCAAGAAAATTATTGTAATTTAACACATCCATTTTTCTTAGATTGTGTTGAGATGAAGTTCGTGGTCTCTTTCATACATTCAAAATAAGGAATTTCCCTCGAATGCAATTTTGCGGGAAAATCTACATCATGTTTTGAAAAACCCATTTTGTTAGGAGTTACCAGACTTTATTTTAAGAGAAATGATAATATTTAATGATGGTATTATTTTACCGTCTAGAAAAATTAATGTGCTTTCGGAGTTTCAGGAGAAAGGCCCGCTGTAAGTCCAAACCCTAGTTTTAAATTACCATACAAATAGAATCCCAAAGACGCAAATACTGGCTTAGGTGTTGCAGACAAGGCGCAGGGAAACGTGCTGGCTTCCTAAACGTTGGATGAACAGGCCTGTAATTCCGGCCTTCGCTGTCCTCCTCCGAGCAGCACGTAGCGCACGAAGGGGCAAGATCCACTAAAGTGATGACCGCAGAGCATTAGCCCTGGAGTGTCAAGGTTACTGCCACAGTAAGCGCCACGCGGTTTTAGAAATCTCTCGGGCCTGCGCGGCCCAGTTATGCATCTGCTCCACCCCCAGGACAGCCCCTCGGGGCGGTGTCGAAACTGCCGGGTCCCGGACAGGGAGGGCGGTTCTGGAGGAGGGCGAGCCTGGTCCGGTCTCGCTTCCGTCATGCAACCCATATGGGGAGAGGCCCAAACCCCAAACCGGGTCTGGTAACTGTGAACCCCAGCCTCTTTCCACCTGCTCTTACAGCCCCTCGTCTTGACTCCACACTTATTGAGCACCTACTGTGTGCTTGGCCATGGGGTTGCAAAGATATGCTTCTCCAAGGGCTCAGGGCCTGATGTTCTGGGCCAGGGGTTCGGCCAGGCTGGGCCAGTACGCCAAAAAGCACACAAACGGGGCCCTCAGGAAGGGCCTCACCTGTCTTGCAAGACGAGAAGCTGCTTGACAGATGGCGAGAGGCGTAACGGGTGCTCCGGGCGGGAGCTGCGCAGGTAGCAGGGAGGTGTGAAGCAGAGGAGAGCCCTGGAAGAGGACAATTAGTCCCAGCGACGGTGGCTGCGCACAGGGTTGTCATGGGGAGGGCTGGAGAGGGAGGCGTCACCAGCCGCCTGGGGACCTGGAATGTCCTTCAGGAGAGGAGGCGGGGGCAGGAGGCAGGAGATCAGGTGTGTGCCTGCAAGAGCAGTGTTTTCCAGAGTGCTGTGCCTGCTGGGGGGCACTGCCCGTGATTCCACGGTGGTCTGTGGTGGACGTTTCACAGCAGATTAGTTTCATATCTCTTCTGATTCAACTCAATAACTGATCCATCGAGCCTGGGTTGGTATTAGGCACAGAGGGATAGATTATTTTTAAAAGCGAGTGAGAATGAATTGATCTGGAGAGAAACATTGACTCAATTATAGGATAGTAGCGAACAGATGTGGCCAAATGGCAGAGTGGCACATGGGGACAGGCGGTTGGGGGCCAAGGCGCTAAGGCCCCTGCCAGCTTGTGTTAAGGATGCGGTGGTGCAAGTGTGCGGGTCTGGGAGAAGGAGGGGCCAGAGAGGACCACTTCAGTTCCCGGGTGAGGAGGCGAGGCTGGGGCCACGGGGTGTCGAGGTGCACCACTGGAGACTGAGAGGCCACCCGAGAGGGGAGGGGATGCAGGTCCTCGGCCTGGGGGATGAGAGGGATGGGGTGCCGGTTGCTGAGATGGGGAACTGGGGAGGGGTTCCGTTTTCAGGGTGTGCATTTTGAGCGTCGAGGGAGAGCACCCAGCTGGGACCAGCCACCAGTCCGCAATGCACATGTGGCTACAGAAGCCGCCGGAGGCAGAACCCCCAGTGGAGCAGCTCTGGGGGGCAGGTGGGCACAGAGGCTGAGCAAGGATGCTCAGGGAGGTGCGGAAGCACAGGGAGCGGGTTGTGTTCTAAGGAGGGCGGCAGGTAAAAGACAGGATGCCCAGTTCAATTTGATTTCCAGACATGCAACAAGAAATTGTTTTAGTATCAGTGTGTCCCCAATATCGCATGGATGAGTATAGGAGTTTGGCTGTGAACAGAGGAGAGAGACAAAACCAGAGAGATTTGTGAGCTAGATTGTGGTTAATGGTTTAATTATTATTTTTATGTAAGTTCTTTTATGCCATGCACAGGGCAAAAAAAAAATCAGAGAATACAGAAAAGCATGAAGATGATTTAAAAGCTTATGCACAATCACCTCTCCCACAGTGAGCTGCCATTAACCTGCTGGTACACACTGACCTCGAGATTCGTGAGTCCGGCCCGCCGAGAGGCTCGGCGGAGGGACTCTGCTCCCCTCTGAACTTCTGTGTCTACAAACAATGCCTGGCCTGTGGTAGGCAGGCAATATGCTCTTGTCGAATGAATAAACAAATCTTCCTTGACATTTTTCTTTCTTACACACACGAGCATTTATTCAATTATTTTTATAAAAATGGGATCACCCTATACACATTATTTGAAATCTATTGTTTTAACTTAATAATAGATTTTAGAGGTCTTTGTGGAAGGTTGATTTTTTTTTTTTAAGACAGAGATACTAACACATTCACAGACTGTTCGCAGTCTGCAGGGGAGGAACCAGAGATGATGAAGTGGCAGAGGGAGCCGCGATGGCTGAGGGAAGCAAGTGCCCTAATCAAGAAGAGTCCAATAAAAACAGGCTACACTCTTCAAACAAAAGCAATATGTGGCTTGCAGTGGAATTTTCAAGATGTATAAAAAAGGTGTAAAATGAAAAGTGCAAGTCGAGTTCTGCCCTGAAGCCCCGGTTGCTTCCTCCGAAGTGAATCACTGTAGCAGTTCCTTGTGCACCCTCCCAGAAAACGGTTTCATGCCGATCTCTGCATATAAATGTATATGTTTTTTATTTGGCTATTAAAATTCTTTTATGAATGCAATCTTTCTATACACATTGTTCTGCATTTTGCTTTTTACACTTAAATTATCAGAGATAGTTTTCCATCTCAGACTTATTTCTTTATGGAAAAGACAAAATAGTATTCCATTATATAGATGAATCTTGAGTTAGTTAACCCGTCCTCCGTTAATGGTCATTTGGGTTGTGGTCAGTTCTTTGTGTGTGTGATCATCAAAAACAACAATACATTGGAGATCTTTTTAAGTATATCTTGGTGTAAATGTGTGCGTGGCCATTGGAGAAAACAGATAAATTTTGTGTGTGTTTAATATGTCGACAGATTTGGCCACATTGACCTCCAAAAATGCTGTTTCAATTTATCCTCCACCAATTATGTATGAAAATACCTGCATTCTTAGACCTTTAGCCACATTGGATATTATCAAATAGGAAAAGCAAAATTTTCATTTTTGCAAGTCTAACATACAGAACACTGGCAGAGAAATGACAAGTTAATGAAGGTTTGTGGTTAATCACACATTTTTTTGTGCCTAACGAACGAGGGGCATGAGTTAATAAGCAGATACTCCAGATACACTTGGACTCATACCCTTCTGTTTATTTTCACTGCCACTGCTCTGGCTCAAGCCACCATCATTTCTCAGATGAAAGACTGACAGGGGCCTCTCACCGTTTCCCTGGCACCCACTCTGGACCCTGTATTTCATTCTTCACGGAGCAGCAAGCATGATCTTTAAAAAATGCAAACCAGCATTCTGCTTTTGCAGTATGGCTATCTGAACATTCTGAGGAACTCCCCCACTGGGCACGACTAGGTTTGGTATAAATTATATTTATTCATAAAGTTGGGAAGGCTCTGACTCCCAAAGTGAGCTGAAGGCGGACCTGTGGAACCCCTCCTGAGGGCAAATGTCAATGTCAGCTTTGCCTGTGGCAGGAAGTTAGGGGGACCAGGGGCTAGGGTGCTGGTTGCTGGCACCCCTGGGCTCCTGGGAGAAGCAAATATGAATGATCTCTTGAGGAAAGCATTATTTTTTATTTTTTTATTTTTTTTAGAGACAGAGTCTCGCTATATTGCCCAGGCCGGACTTGAACCCCTGGGCTCCACCACTCCCGCCACCTCAGCCTCCCCGAGTAGCTGGGATTACAAGCGCATGCCACATGCTTGGCTCACTAACATTATTATTTCAGATTCCGGATTTTCACAGATTAAGGTCAGACAAATATGGGTTCTCAACCAAAGATCACCAAATGAACAAGCAAACAACTCACTGTGAAGAATTAGCAAAAAAAGAAAAATTACATTCCAAGAACATCAGATATTGGAATTGTCTATCACAGAATATAGAATAATATGAATGAAATGTTTAATGAAATAAAATACAGAATTAAAAAAATGAGCAAACAGCATGAGCCTATAAAAATGACTAAGTAGATTTGAAAAAGGATCAAATAGAACTTTAAGAAATAAAAATATAATTGTTGAAATAAAAACTTAGTGGCTGGTTTAGGGAGCAGGCTGGACACAGTTGAAAAGGAGATTAGTGAACTGGAGATTAGTGAATAGATGTAAAGAAATACCCAAAATTTTAGGAAAGAATGAGAGGGGGTTGAAAACTAAGAAAAAGGGGTTAATAGACAGTAGCTAAAATGATAAAGTCTAACTAATGTCTCCCAAAAGGAAAGAAAAGAAAGGGTAGAGGAAGACTAATAGGTGCAGAAAGATGTCTGATAATTTTCCAGAAGTCATAAAAGACCAACCCACTGGTATCAGGAAGCACAATGAGTATCAAGTAGGATCAATAAAAAGAAATCAATGGTTGAACCTGCAAAACACCAAAGACAAAAAGAAGAGAAAATAGCTACCAACCTAGATTTGTGTACCCACCAAAATGACCTTTCAAGAATGAGAGCAAAACAAAGACATTTTCAAATAAATGATACTGAGAGTGTTTACTACTCTATTAAATGGACTTCTAAACAAAGGAATTTATGAAGAAGGAAAATTTTTTAGGAGGAAAGTCTGATTTTTAAGACGAAATAATGAGCAAAGAATTGGAAAATGTAAATCTAAAAACATGGGAATAAAATGATAATTTCTAATTTTGTGGGGCCAAAAAATGGGGAAAAGGGACAGAACTAAAATATTAGAAAACAAAAGCATGTAATTTGGGAGAGTAATGACTAGATTGGTGTTCTAAATTTCTTGCATTAATCAGGAAAAAGAGTTAGGTATTATAATTTCAGGGGTAGCTACTAAGAGGGTATAAATATTATATAACTTTCAAATCAGAAGAAAGAAAAGAAAGAAATAGGAATAAACATAACCAAAATAATTCCTTAAATATTAAAAAAAGACAAGGAAGAAAAGTGCATAAAAAGTATAATAGGTAGAAAATAAAAAATAATTAAAAACAAATCTGAATAAATGTAAATTGATTTACTTGCCAATTAACAAACAGAGATTGTCAAATTGGATTTAAAAACCCCCAGTGTTATTTACAACAGACCTACTTGAAGCATGAGGACACAGAAAGGTTGGAAGTAAAGGAGTTGACAAAAACTTACTTACCAAATACTAAATTAAAGGAAATTAAGTGGCTACATCAATATCAGATAAAGTAGGCTATATAATAAAAAGCATTATTAGAGATAAAGTTCATCACTCTATGAAAGGTCCAATCTTTCAGGAGGAGATGACGATAAAATAGCATCAAAATATACAAAGCAAAAATTACTATAGCTATAGAAAGATATTGACAAATCTATCAGAGATTTAATTACTTACAGGTCAAGTAGACGAAAGATTAGTAACGATGCAAAAGATTTAAAAACACAACCAAGTTTAATTCATTTTATATATGTATGTGTACATTTGCGCACATACCTGTGTGTGTGTGTGTTGTGTAAGTGTAGTATATACGGTAGTCCCCCCATCTGTGGTTTTGCTTTCTGAAGTTTCAGTTATCAGAGGTCAACCATGGTCTGAAAATATTATGCGGAAAATTCCAGAAATAAACGATTTATAAGTTTTAAATTGAACACTGTTTTGAGTAGTGAAATCTTGCACTGTCCCTCTTGGGATGTGAATTATCCCTTTGTTCCACGTATCCACACAGGACACACTACCTGCCCTGTACAACAGTGTATAGGAAAAAATATGGTATATATAGGGCTCAGCATTATCCATTTCAGGCATCCACAGGGTGTCTTGGAATGTCTCCTGTATGGATAAGGGGGGACTACTGTATACACATGCATAAATTACTGTGCCCAACAATTAGAGAATGCACATTCTTTTGAAACACACACACAACATTTACAAAAACTGTGCCCAGACTAGGCCACACAATAAGTCTCACCAAATGCAAAGAATTTGTATCATGCAAGCTACAGTTCTGGCCGCAATGCAAATAAGTTGAAAGCTCGTAATAAAAATATTCTTAAAACTTTCTATGTGTTTGGAAATTAAAAATGCTTCTAAAACACTCAGGCATCAATGAAGAAATAAAAATAAAAATAAAAAATATAGATCTTAGAACTAAGCATAAAGTGAAAATAGTACACATCAAAACTTGAGGAATGCAGAGAAAGTAATACTTTGAGGTAAAATAATAGGCTTAGGAACTTATAGTTAAAAGAAGAAAGTGTGAAAATTAAAGATAATCATCCAACTTAAGAGGTTAGAAAAAGAAGAATAGAGTAATCACGAATAAGGTAGAAGGAAGAAGACAATAAGTAAAAAAGCAGACATTAAGAAAAATAGAAAACAAGGCTATTAAGAGAGAATGAATGGGCTGGGCGCAGTGGCTCATGCCTGTAATCCTAGCACTCTGGGAGGCTGAGGTGGGAGGATTACTTGAGCTCAGGAGTTCGAGACCAGCCTGACCAAGAGTGAGACCCCATCTCTACTAAAAATGGAAAGAAATTAGCCAAACAACTAAAAATAGAAAAAATTAGCCGGGCATGGTGGCGCGTGCCTGTAGTCCCGGCTACCTGGGAGGCTGAGGCAGAAGGATCACTTGAGCCCAGGAGTTTGAGGTTGCTGTGAGCTAGGCTGATGCCACATCACTCTAGCCCAGGCAAGAGAGCGAGACTCTGTCTCAAAAAAAAAAAAAAAAAAAAAAAGAGAGAATGAATGATTCTCAGAATCTCCTAATAAATTATAATAAATCAACCTCTGGTAGGACTGATCAAAAAGAGAAGAAAGAAAAGAAAGAAGAATGAGTGGGCAGGGGGAGAAAAGAAGAGAAAGAAATTAATAAACATTGAGAATGATAAGTGATAAAACTACAGATCCAGCAGGTTGTTTTTAAAGAAATTTATGATCCTCTGTGTATGTGTGTGTATAACCCGAATATTCTATAACTGTTCAAGAAATTGAGAATAACTAAAAATCCACCCCCCAAAAACATAAGTAAAACTAAAAACCAAACCAAACCATGAAACTTAAACAAAACAAAACAACAACAAAAAAACCAGGCCAGGGTGTTTTTACAAATAAGTTCCACCGAACTTTAAAGAAACAGCTCGCTCTAATTTTACACGCTCTTTTTCAGAGAGTAGAAAAAAGAGAGTACAATCTCCAGCTGACTCTATGAGTTCTTATTCTAAAGGGCAGATCCAGATTTTGTGGAGCCTGAAGTTTATTCGATTTGGAGGACCCTCTTAAGAAAAAGAATGCAGATTTATACAAAAATTCAAAATTGGTGTAACAGTAAATATTTATTTAGAATGGGAAAAAATAACAATAAATTACACATTTTATAAAGCTGACAAATATCACGAACATAACAAGATTTGGAAAAACAGCATACTGCTTTTATTAATTGGCTGCTTGAGTCCTCTATGATAGTGTTTTTCTACATTTTTTAGGTTGTACAATCTTTGATTGCCTCTTCATATGACAAAGACATTGTATTTTCATTTTCTATGGCAGGACTAGAGAGGCTATTCAGTCTTCTTCTGTTGATTAAAAACATCTTTTGTTACTGATAATTTTGAAAGTTTTTTTTAGCTCCACAACTTCTTATTGTAATGTCATACATTTTTAGGATTGTTATTAAATTTTGGAAAACCTCTCTTAGGTTTCTTTCACATACGAGCATCAGATTTGCAACAACTTTCTGTAGATTGGCTTCTGGTTCTGCACATTTCGTGCCTTGCTTTTCCAGATGCCTGGTACCAAGGCACATTCTCTATGCACGTTTATATCATGGCAGTGGACGGGTATTAGAGTGAGTAGCAAGTGTTTTCCAGAAATCAGTCCCACACTGACTTTGCCAGCAAGAACACAGGGACCCATGAAAGTGGCTGCAGAACATGTAAACAACTGCCACCAACTAAAAGAATTCCCAGCTCATCTTCCTAAGCTGCATCCCAAAACGCCTGTGATGACTTCAACACTTTACAGCAAGAGGCAAAGCATGATGGGAGGAGGTCAGAGAGGACAGAACCAGTGAAAGGGAGCATGGGAAGAGACTGTCTTTTCATTGATTAATGCTTAAATATGTTCTCAATATTTACAAAAACTTACATCCACGTGGACACATTGCTAGGGTTCCTGTGCCTCTTCCCCGCTCTGGGTTTTGGAAAAGACCCTTGAAAGAGAGAGACCCTGAAGCCTTTTGAGGACCGTAGGAGGAAGAAACGTTAGTGACGGCATTCCACAGGAAAGGTATAGGCCGATCTCATTTACGGACATGGTTGCAAAAGTTCTAAATAAAATACCAGCACAGAAAATACAAAGATGATACATTATGTCCCTGTCGGGTCTATGGCAATAACACAAGAGTGGTTAACATTAGAAAAATCTGTAAATGTCATCACCACATTCATCAGATTAAAAGATCTATTCACAGATGCAGAAAGTACATTTGATAAAATTTCACACCCATTCGCAATTTTTAAAAACCCTTATCAAAAGAGAAATAATTTGATATGCCCTTACGTTGATTAAGGGTATTATGTACCAAAAATCTCTACACTAAATGATATTTCTCAGTGGTGAAATACTGAACTTTTGAGACGAGGGATAAGACACGAATGCCTGCCACAGTGAATGCCAATCACTTCCAACGTGTCACTGAAGGGACTAGCAACAAAACAAGAGAAAGAAATTAAAGGGATAGGGCCAGAAAGGAAAGTGATCATTATTTGTGGATTATATGATTGTCTACGTGAAAACTCAAAATCTACGAATTACTATAAATAATATTTAGCAAGATGGCTGGATAAAATAAATCAGTGTACAAAAATCAGTTACATTCTGTCACAGCAACAGATGGGGGAAAAGGTAGCATTTACAACAATAGTAAAAAGTATAAGATATCTAGGAATGAATTTCATAAAAATATGCAAGACATATTTGGAGGAAATTATAAAAATGTCTTGAAAGAAGATAAAGAAGATAAAAATAAATGAAGTGAGATCTACTCATGGCTAGGAAATAGCAAGGATGCCTATCTTCTACAAACTGATCTGTAGGTACAACGGTTTCCAGTCAAAATGCCAACTGGTTATCTTTATTTTTTTAGGCTCTTGAGAAGATGGTTATAAAATTTATATGAAAGAGCAAAGGTGTCAGGAACTGAAAAAAAAAAAAGATACAGAGGCATGTTGTATCAGAGATCAAGATTTATTGAAAACTAAAGTAATCGTAACATTGTATAGTCTAGAGAAACAAACATTGTATAGTCTAGAGAAACAAACTGACCAAGAGAATAGAATACAGAGCTCAGATCCCGAATCCTGAAATGTCGAGAAGCTCGCTGTTGGGTAGGGCTGCAGGTAGGCGGAGGAGAGAGGGAGGTTCGATAAATACGGTCAGGAAAACCGGTTATCCACGTGGAAAGGAAAAAGAAATCGGAGTCCTTCCTTGCACCATACCCCCAAATCAATTTCCAGTGGAGAAAAGACTTCAATGTAAAAGGCAAAACGCTAAAGCTTTTACAAGAAAATGTAGGAGAATGTCTTTATGACCTCAGGGTAGCAAAGGATTTCTTAAACAAAGGGCAAACATGCGAAAAGTGCTGAAAGACAAGCTGGTAAATGTGACCACATTAAAACGAGGAACTTCTGTACTCAAAAGACACCATAGAGTGTCAAGAAAAGCCACGAACCAGGAGGAGATATTCATGACACACATTAAATATGACCAGCAAAGGATTAAGGTACAGGCTGTGTAAAGCAGTCCTCCCGATCTTACGGCCTGACAAGCCACACAACAGAAAAACAGGCCTAAGACACGATCAGCGTTTCACAGAAGAGGAAACCGTAATGGTAGATAGAGATACATGAAGACATTCAAACTCATTAACAGTCAGGGCCATGAAAATTAAGACCCAGTGAGGTAATATTTTGTGCTCACTGGATTAGCAAAATATATGAATTCCAAAAACAGCAAGTGTTGGTGAGGATCAATGGGAAGCCTGCCTGTGGGAGCGTAAATTGGGATAACTACTTTCTCAAAGTAATTTTATAGACGTCTACAGCGTGAGACATGCAGTTTACAAACATTTTCTCTGAATTGCAGTCAGAAATACATTTTACGTCACCATCTGGTATATACACACGTGCACAGGCATGCGCTCGCACATACACACAATGCAAGCATGCGCGCACACACACGTGCACACACGAAATGTAAGCATGCACACACGTACGCGCACACGCATATAACGGAAACGGAAGTTCCAGGAAACAGTATTGGCCCTCACTATGAAGCATGCACTCTTGAGTATTCACGAAGGACGACACGCCTGGTGGCCTCGCTAATGCGAGTCACGACTCATTAACAGATCATGACTTCGATTTTGGCCACTCTTGCACATGTGCATCGGTGACAAGTACAAGAAGGTTCCTAATAGCCTCGCTTGTAAGAGCGAAAAACTGGAAACAAATGGGGTGTTCGTAGGACAGAACAGAAAAATAACTTGCAGCTTCCTCACACATTGGAATATTATCTAGAAGTGAAAATGGAGGAACCACAGCCACACCTAAGAGCTGCTCACACCTTGGAAGCACAATATTGAGTGACAAAAGCAAGCACAGAAGAATACACACAACGAGCTATAACTTTTATAAAGCTCAAGAACAAGCACAGCTAAAAGATACACTGTTTAGGGGACATCAGACGCTGAGCAAAAGCAAGGACAGGATAAACACGAAATGTAGAAAGGGAAGTACGTGTGGGGGAACAAAGACACAGCCAATGTGTGGTTCTTGGGGCGACAGGCAGGCTCACAGATGTCCATGTCATGTCGGACAGTTGACCCTGAACAACTTGGGGGTTAAGGGCACTAACTCCCACATGTAGTTGGAAATCCACATATTTTTGTCTCCCCAAAACTTAACTACGAATAGTTGACTGAAAGCCTCCTCGATAACATAAACAGTCTATCAACACATATTTCGTGTATGTATTAGATACTGTACTCTTACCATAGAGTACCTAGAGAAAAGAAAATGTTATAAAGAAATACATAAGGTGTCACGAGCCTATAATCTCAGCTACTAGGGAGGCTAAAGCAAGAGGATCATTTGAGCCCAGGAGTTCAAGACTAGCTTGGGCAACATAGCAAGACCCTGTCTCTAAAGAAGAAAAAAAAAGAAAAGAAAGAAAATCATAAAAATCATAAGGAAGAGAAAATATATTTACTATTCATTAGGTGCGTGCAGATCATCACGCAGGTCTTCATGCTGAGTAGGCTGAGGAGGAGGAGGAACAGGAGGGGTTGATCTTGCTGTGTCAGGAATGGCAGAGGCAGGAGAACATCCACTATATAAGTGGACCCATGAGTGCAAATCCATGTTGTTCAAGGGTCAACTGTATTTCAAAGTATACACATATTTTGTATTTATCAAATATTATGTAATAAAAATATATTAATACATTTGGTTGTCACCTTCCTGTTTAAAACCCCTCCCATTACAAAGTCCTACAAGTCTGGCTCCTCTCTTACCCTTTTCTCCTGTGCTCTGAACACCACCAAGACGCTGTCTGGTTTTGATCACTATAGCTGTGCTCACCCCAGGATCTTTGCACTTGTGCCTCCCTCTGCCAGGAATGCTCTTTTTGGACCTTCTGGCTCATTCTCATCCTTCAGCTCAAGTTTCACCTCTTCAGTGAGCTGAGATGACCTTACCTCAAGCTGGTCCCTCTGGTGTCCCCTACGGTTTGCCCTCCCCTCTCTGCGTCTGCAGAGAGAATAACGGGGTGCGTGCGCACTGCCTTTCTGACACAGCCCAGCCAGTGCAGATCAGGACACTTATCGATCACACATGTCCTTCAGCCAGCTGTGAGCTCGGTGAGTGCTGAGAACACCGCTGTCTCACTCAGCTTGTCATCTGCCAATCCTAGTGCTGTCCCTGCCAGAGTCGTGCAGCAGATATTGGCCACTAGGACCAGAGACACAGTTAGTGGTGCCCAGTGCAAATTGAAAACGGAGGGCTGCTTGTTCAAAAAATATTAAGAATTTCAAGACGCTGACGGCAGAGCATCAAAGCCAGTGCGAGGCCCTTCTGAGCACGGGGCCCCTGTGCCTGACTGCACAGGTGGTGAGACGCCCAGGACGCCGGCCCGCGGCCAGATAAACACGAGGAACCGCAGCTCAACAAGATATAGCAGGGCGTGGGGTCACAGTGGCACGGCCTCACTGTGAACCTCTGTGACATCACAGGCTGAGCAGCCAGGGGCTCCCCACGTCCCCACACACCTGCCCTTCATCCTCCCTGTGCCTGGGGCCCCTGAGGGCAGGGACCACGGCTGCAGAGTCCTACGGTTGGAGCCAGGCTGAATCGGACACATCTAGGTTGGAACCCAGGCCCCGCCATCTCCATGTAATGTGACTTTGGGCAAGATGCTTGTGCCTCACCCCGAGAAGCGTCCATGTTCTCATGTGCACGGCAGGTCAGAGGCTTCGTGTGGGGACAGAGATAGCGCAGGTGAAGCGCTTCCCGTGGTGCCGGCCACGCAGGCAGATGCAATCTGCGCTGCCAATTCCTACTGCAACACAGAAGGAGGGACGTGCAGACCCCTCACCCTGGGCCCCAGCGTGGCGCACCCTGATCTCGGCCGCGGACAGGGCCGCCAGCAGAGCAGGAGCCTGGCCTCCTGGGCTCTCGTGTCACCCCGGGGCGCCTGGCCTCACCTCCCTGCACTCCCGGCTCCTCTCCTGCAGCCGGCGGGCTCAGTGCGCCCACATCGTTCATCCCCAGCACCCCCGCGGGCACTCACAGCGAAGGGGGCAGGGTGCCGAGCACGCGGCTCCGCCACACGGCGGGCTGACGTGACCATGGCTCTTCACGACCATTTTTATGAGCAGCTGAGGGCAGGGGGCATTTCTACTCAGTCCTGCGCTCCCGAGGTTAATGAGTTCAGGTTGGTTTTCTCAATCCTGCAAAGGCATTTTAGTGTATGCAATTACTGCTTTTATTTAGCAATAACCTGTGCCGAGCCAGGGCTCAGGCGTGGGAGAGACACCAAGAGGAATTGCGATCGTGGCGCCAGAGGGCCCGGAGCCAGACCCCGGATAAATTGTCCTTGCAGTGGGGGCCCCGAGGGGCGCAGGCCGTGTTTAGCAGATACTGGAGCAGCCCTTCTCACGTCAGGTGCCAGGCTGGGGGCAGGACGTGGCCCAGGCGAGGCAGCCAGACAGCCTGGTGCCTGCCCTCAGGCCGGGGGCACAGACAGTGTTCAAGTCATCTCACACGTGAAAATATGATGACAAATGCTGACACAGGTCTTTGAGGAAACCTAGTGAGGGGCTTCCTGGGGCTGGGGGCTCAGGGAGCCGACTTGGGAAGTGACAGGTGAGAGTAAGTTAGAGCTGGGGGCGCCCAGTGGGACTAGCAACAGCAGGTGCAAAGGCCCTGAGCAGGCGGGGGGGAAGATGCTTCCTGGCAGCGGGGAGGCCAGGGAGGGGCAGGGAGACCCCTGGGGAGGCCACTAGGGGACCGGGTGAGGGTCTGAGCAGCACTGAGGAAGTGTGGTCTGTAGACCCTCATCTACTGTTCAGCAAAAGAAAACAGTTACCCAAACTATGTAGAAAAGTCACTAAAAGCAGCAGTCCCCAACCTTTTTGGCACCAGGGACCAGTTTCACGGAAGAAAATTTTTCCATGGACCAGGGTGGGGGCAGGAGGAGGCGGAGCTCAGGCGGATGTAAATTAAAATGTCTGAACTTACAGGCGCTAAGCTGGTCAGAGGGGGCCCTCTGAGGAGCGAGACTGTGCAGGGGTGAGTTTGAGAGAGGCCTCGGGGTGGCCAGGACAGCAGAGGCCGTGGGATGGGGCAGGGGTGCTGAGAGCTGCGGGCAAACGGCTTTGGAGGGGGAGGGGAGCTGAGCCTTGCCGTTGAGGCATCTGGGGTCCCCTCAGGGTCCAGGGTGCAGGCAGGGGTGGAGGCCTGAGGGGCAGATACAGATTGGGGGAAGGAAGCTGCAGCCTGGCCAGAGCCACCTGGGGAGCAGGTTTCCTGGGTTCTCTAGCGAGGTCCAGCCCCCTGCACTGGAGTCTCCCTGCAGGTGGGGAGGGGGGGTCCACAGATGGGGGCGGTTAGACAATAGAAAGCTACTTTCTCATAGTTCTGGAGGCCAGAAGCCTGGGGTCAAGGGGTCGATGGGGTTGTCCTGCGGGAAGGATCATCCAGGCCTCGCTCTGCGGCTTGCAGACGGCAGCCTTCTCACGTTGCCCTCCCTCTGTGCAAGCCTGCGTCCAAATGCTCTCTTTATGTGGCACCAGTCACACTGGACTGGGGCCCACCCTAATGACCTCTGTAGAGACCCTCCCTCTAAACGAGGTCACGCGCTGAGGTCCCAGGGGTCAGGACTTCAACATATGAATTTTCGAGAGGACACGTTCAATCCACAGCCCACAACTCAAGATCACACTGCGGGGAGGCGGAGGGGAGGCAGGACCCTGCGCAGCCTCTTAATATATTCTCATATTAAAAGATGATCCCCTGCCGGGAAGCAGAATTCCCATAACGTACGCCTCAATCATTCCTCACCCCTTCTCAGCAGCAACCACTGTTGTTGGTTAGTGTGCTTTTTCCAGACCTTTCTCTATGAAGGCATATACAAAAATATATGTGTGTGTGGAGCGGTGGCAGGCTGTTTTTAAAATAAAAATTAAATCGTTGTTACAGTGAAAAACCTGGCTAATGAAAATTATGTTTCAAAATAGACTGAGGCATTCTTTGTGCTAAATATGGTGTTCTTTGTCTCATTTGCAATGGAAAAGTCCCTTGTTTAAAAAAAAATACATTATTAAGGGGCCTTACAATACAAACCACATTTTCCAATTCAATAGCATACGAGGTCAGCCAAGCAAAGACAATGTAAACTAGCTTCAAAAGCATCTTGCTCAATAATGAAATTTGTTCGGAGGGGCAGCATTCTAATCCAAGCCGGGGGGCAGGCTGCTTGCGGTGATGCTGAAATTTTAGCCTCCAAAATGAACCCCTTCGGTAATTGGGAACCTATTAAAGGGTGCTTAAATGCAGTTTCAGATATTGCATTTCCTGATTAACAAGGATATAATTTCTTGAAGAAAGAAAAAAAGGGAGGATCCAGTTAATATCCTTGGTTTTCCTGAATCGGCCCTTGTCCACGAAGAACGGCTGGTGCCGCTGGGCGGGGAGCGAGCGGACGGGGCGGCTTGGCCAGGAACGGGGTGCTGAGGGCCAGCAGGGCGGATGGAGGTTTGAGAGCCGTCTGAACTGGCCACCCAAGTTCTGTCTGGACCTCGAGCCCAGCTGCATCCCCTGCCCCTGCCCTGGTAACCTTGGTCTCCACCTGCAGGTCAGCCTCCCTGCTAAGCCAGAGCTTCCAGAACACGCCGCCTCCGATTTTGTGAAAAATCCCTTGTGCTGGGAGGCTCACCCCATACCTGCCCTGTCGGTGGACGCCGCCTCCAGCCACTGGCCCTGACTGCTATTGGCCCTCTGGGGCCTTGGGTACCTGTCTCACCTCCCTACCTCCTTTCTTGGAATCTCATCTGATCTCTGTCACACGTCCATCGGGGTGACGGTCCCTTACAGAGCCCTCCAGCTTCTCATTTCATTCAGTGAATTGAGGTCACAATTTTTGGTCCCTTATCCTGTCAGCCTTCTCAAGGCCACGACCTCTGCGATTCGATCTCATGAAGACCAGTCACTCAACACCCCCTTCCTAGCCCTCAAGAGCTTCGGGGAAAAGTCCCCAGACACGAGGCGTGTGCCAGACACTGGGACTGCCCTTGGACCGCTGTGTCCTGCCCCCTTAGGACCCCTCCCAAACCTGCTCTCTCCGGAAGCTGCTCCGCTGCCCCTGCTCTCTGCCTCTGTCACCAAGACAATGACGCCCTCAGCCCTCAGCCCTCCAGGAGGAGCCCCTCCCCTCCCAGCCTTCCTCCCCAGCCCCGCCTCCGCCTCTCCCTCCTGCATCTGCAGCCTCTTTTCTCATAAATATTCAAGCTCGCTCAACTTCCTCTCACCCTCCCTTGGCCTCAATTTGTTCCTTTACGCTTTCAACGACTGTTTTGTATGTGTGCCTACTATGAACCAGGCACTTCCATCTCACACCAAGAACAAAAAAAGCCCAAACTAATATTTTAGCTTTTAAGTAGAGCTGGCATCAAGAAAAACAAAAAAACAAATTCCAAAGTGCACGATGCTGAAAGGCATAAAGTGAAGTTTCTGTCTCCGTCGACCCTGGCCCTTCTCTCCCTAAGCACACATTCCACTCAGATCCTTGAGTGTCCTTCTGGGAGAAACATATGTATCGATATATACATTTAAAGCACTTTGCTTTTTTTTTTTCCTTCATTTAATTTGTAGAGAGTGTTTCCCATCAACACAATCGTCGTCTGCCACGCTCTTTCTGCTGCCCTACATTGTTCCTGTACCGGTCTGTCCTTGCCTTCCATCCTCTGCTCCAGTCCTGCACCTGGCCCGAGGCAGGTCCTCAGAAACATTCGAGAATGAAACTTCTCTAGGTACGTGACATATTATTTCATTTGATGCTTTCAGCAGTGTTTTGAGGTAGGGAAGTGTCATGTGCCCATTTTACAGGTGGGGAAGGCAAGGCTTTTTGCTCACTCGTCCACCCCAAGGCTTTCCTTCCTGCCCGCACCCTCACCACGCCCACCCATCCCCTTGGGACATTCTGTTCTTCCTCCTAACACACCTTTGACTGCCCCTGGACGGTCTTCAGGCAATTCAAGGTCAACCAGTTCACAAGGGAATCAGCCCAGCTGTTCCAGCCACCCCAGTTAAGGAAGCCACCACCCACCAGGCGAACCCGTCTCCCAACCCTCTCATCAGCCCGTCACCGTGTCCAGATAATTCTACCTCTTGTGGACTCTTGGAGCTGCCCGCTTCTCCCCAGCCCTGCTGCCGTCAATCCTGGTGACCACCGTGACGGCCTCGCCGAGAGTCCGCATTCTGCCAAGCATACTATGGTGTTATATTAATACATAACACAGCCACGAGATGAACCCCTAGGAACCCATCCTCGGGCTAAGAGCTACAATGTTCCCACTGTTACCAAAGCCTGCTGTGTGCCTCTTCCCTGCCCCACCCCCACAGGCAACTGCAGTCCTGAATTTTGGAAAAATCATTCCCTTGAATGGCTATGACTGACCACATAGTATATCATGTGTACCTTCTAATATATTTGTTTGTTGGTTTTTAAGGGCCTCTGCTGTCGGCTGAACCATGTTCTTCCCAAATTCATACACGGAAGCCTTAACCCCCAGTATGTGAGTATATTTTGGAGATAGGGCCTTTAGAGAGGTGATTACGTTAAATGAGGCTGTTAGAGTGGACCCTCATCCAGTCTGATTAGTGTTCTTACAAGAACAGGAAATTTGGACACGCGGAGAGATACCAGCCATGTGTGCTCGCCGAGGAGCAGCCGCGTGAGGACACGGTGAGAAGACGGCCGTCCACAAGCCAAGGAGAGAGGCCTCGGCACGAACCAACCCTGCTGACACCTTCATCTCAGACTTCCAGCCTCCAGAACTGTGAGAATGAGTTTCCGTTGTTCCAAGCCAGCCAGTCTGTGGTACTGTGCTATGGCAGCCACAGAAAACAAGTACAACCCCACAACCAATCCTGTGACGAGGCCTAACAGTTGCATCAGAAATGCCTCCAAATGCATCAGAAATAGTTGCACCTCTCTCCATCCCTACAAATGTCGCCAAGCCATCATCACTGTCTCCCACTGACAGATTCTCCACGTGGCAACAAGAGAGCCTTTTTGGACCCCAAAACCTGCCACTGGCTTCCCAAAGCCCTTAGACTTCACTGCAAGTGCCTCTGTGGCTGGCGCACACCTGTGCCCCTGCTCCATCCCTCTTCCGCGCCAGCCAGCCCGGCTTCCCCTCAGCTGGTTCTGTTCCTCCCAGGCCTTCATAGGGCTGGCTCCCTTCATCTTGTACGACTGGGCTTCAGTGTCACCTTCTTGGAGAAGCCTTTCCAGGGACACCTCATCTAACAGTCCACCCTCCCTGGACATTCTCACACCACTCCCTTTCTTTCTCCCTTCATAGTGCTTATCACTACCTGTCATTTTCTCATTTATTTATTTGTTTTCTAATTTGTCTGTCCTACCTCCACCCCACTCAGCAACTAGTATTCCAGCCCCAGGAGTGCCACGGCAGGCCCATTTTTTCCCCTGCTGGGTCCCTGGGTGTAGAACAGTGCCTGGCACATAGTAGATTCCACTTGAATGCTCCTTGAAGAGCTGAATCCTTGACTGAAGAGACACTTCCACCACTGAGTTGAAGTTAGAGGAAGTTACCTAAAAACACAGTAAGGACATGTTCACGCATTTACGCTCTCCTAAATTAGACTTCAAGGCAGAGAGAAAAAGAAGTTTGTCTTTGTACTTAAGCAGGATAAAAAAAGAAAAGAACTTTCTAAGCAAATTATCTATGTAAACAGGGAATATGTTTCACCCACTTAATAATGAAGTCCAGGTGCTCCGGTCTCAAACACTCTTAGAAGCTCTTGGGCAATAAATATGCAAATTCACAGTGATTCCCCGTCCTTGTTGAAGCCCTTACAGGATCGTGGAGCCTCAGGGTCCTCACCTCTCTTCCTCGGGTCCCTGTCAGCAGCAATAATGAATGTTCTGGATGGGAATGGACTTGGCTCATCACATGTAACCTGGCACTGTGATTTTGCTGGAGGTCAGACTGCTCCCAGTCACCCTCCGAGACAGAAATGCACACATCTCTGAATTTCCCCAAGCCAGCATTTACAGTCCCCGAAAGCTTGGCACGGGGTTTACCAGCAAAATGCTGCTAGTCACTCAATCACAGAGGTTATTACCTTCTCTGAGATGTCAATGGTTACCTTACAGTGACTCCCTGCAAGAGGCCGATGAGAATGCAAAAGTACAGTACGACGGCGGGAGAAACGACACATCCAAACGATCGTGCTAGCCGGGGCACTCTCACTCACTGGCAATCTGGTGTCATTTCAGCAACTGTGGGCTGCTGCTAAGGAAATTGGAGCCCGTCAGAATTTGGTTAAAGCTGATGGGCCAAGCAGTAGACTTAAGTTTCAAACTATCTAGAAACCACACCCAACCACCAAAAACACATGTTAAAACAACTCTAATTACACATTTCAAAGAACAAGTAATTGTGTTTTACTGTGGTCACTAGTAATTCCGAGCTAAATACATCCATGTCTTGCTCTCTGTACTTATGCATACTGTTGGAAAAGAGTGGGGTTGGGTGAGAGCTATTGCTTTTCTTCCCCTTTTCTGTGCGATTTAAGGTTGAGGCTTGGGGAAGTAGTTCAGATATTTTTAATGCACACTGAGCTTTGGGGATAGCTAACAATGGGGGTGTATGGCAACGAACACTATTTACCTAACTGCTTGGAGAGCACAGTTTCTAGATAAACTTTGCAAGCACATTGGTTAGATGCTTCACCTGCAAGCAACAGAAGGTACACACGACTCATGTAAGATAAAAAGGGATTCCTTAGGAGAGATGGGTGCTCAGTGAGCCAAGGGATGCTCTGGGAATCCAGCTGATGGGAAACATTCTGCAGTTTCTCCAGGACCGCCCCGTGGGCATGAACTCATTTAGCTTCTGCTCATTGCACTTCAGATTCCTGGAGCAAGAGTCCCATCAGCCCAGCTGAAGACTCACAGCCCAGGCACCTTCACTGACAAGCCCTCCAGGACCGGAGCCAACAAGTGGAATTTTGCCGTAGCAAAAGAAAGAAGAATGGAGCCTCGGTGGGCAAAAACCAGCACGCGTCCACCGCAGTTTTGTTTCCAGCAGAACAGGACTTGTGGTGGGGGCAGAGGGGAGGGCAGGGAATCCTCAGGGCAAGGGCCCCACTGCTAATGGCACCAACAAGCAGCACGACACATCTCCCTGGCTTTGGTGGAGGACCCCATCTTCCCTGGTTCTTCTCTGTGGTGGCAATGGGTCTCCTTGCCTCTGGGATGACCACGCACAGAGACTGTTGGCACATCAGGGCTACCAGGGAGCAGGGACTCTAGGCTTACTGGGTCCAGTCTTTCACATGCTCTGGATGGCTCCTGAGTAACCGAGAGCCCATCGGACTGTGGTCTTCCCAGGCTTCTGCCCCTTCAGAAACACCCCAGCCCAGTGGCATCTATTTCCTTCCACGTTAAATGGAGACAGCAGTACCTAAATCACAAGACAGTTGTGAAGAAATAATATAATGCTCCTATAGTGCTTAATAAGCAAAGTGCACGGTGGATGTTAGGCATTGCTGATATTGATCCATCCATAGCTAGAATCTGGCCTCAGTCACCATACTAGAATTCCAGTTTCCTGTTCTATAGCCCTGTTCACTAGACTGGGGACAGGACAACTTTGGCAACCCCCTCTCCTCACAGCAGGGAGGGCACAGGACTCTCTCAAAACATCTGAATATTTGGGGCCTGCTGTTCCCCGAGCTAACCCTCAGGAGTACCAGCATTTCTAAGAGCATCCTTGCTGCCCAAGACCCCCAGTTCTGTGGGTCATCCCACTTCTGACACCAACATCCAGCTGTACAGCCAGGTGAGGTCTCGCTTGTCTAACCTCAGCCTCCGTCGCATCTCTGACCATCCTCTCCTGCTGGGGTCCTAGCAAACTTAGCAGGATGCAAAATTGGGAGATTGCAAACCCGGGAGATTGCAAACCCAGGCCCTTTCCTTGAAACTCCCAGCCTGAGATGGAACTGATCCTATAAATACATAAAAAACATAAAAACAAAGAGAGAAATCACCCATAACCCCACACTCCAGAGATAACCACTCATTTCATATGTTTTCTTCTAGTTTTTTTTAAAATAAGTATTTCCCTCCCCCAAATAAAAAAAAGAATTGGGATCAAATATACTACATTGTGTTTCTTGCTCTAACATGTCATAAATATATTCCCATGTCATCCATTATTTTTTGGATATATAATTTTTTGTGCATGCATAATTCTGTCAGGATTTATTTAAGTCATTGCCTATTGTTGGGTATTTAAATTTTGGCCTCCTGACGTCCCTTCCCTCTCTGGGTCGCTGGGTATGGCTTGCCCTGTGCCGCCCATCGCTCAACTGTTGGATGATCACGTTACTTCTTGAATTCCCACTTCTGAGAAAGGCCTGGTGTCATTGCACCCACCAGAATGGACCCTTTGGATGCAACACTAGGTGTCATGGACAGACTTGCCTCACCCCGAAAGGTATTTTGAAGTCCTAACTCTAACCCCGCACCTCAGGGTGTGATCTTGTTTGGAAATAGGGTCACTGCAGGTGTAGTTAGTTAAGATGAGGTCGCGCTAAAGCAGGGGGGCCCTAAATCCAACACGACTGGTGTTCTTACAAGAAGAGGAGATGAGACGCAGTGAGAGATGCGCCAGGAGACGAGGGCCATGACGACCGAGGCAGAGATCAGACCACATTGAAAACCGAGGAATGCCAAGGATTGCCGGCAAATGCCAGATGCTGGAGGAGACAAAGAAAGATTCTCCCCGACAGGTTTCGGAGGGAGCCTGGTTCTGCTCATGCCTGGATTTGATTTTGGATTTCTGGCCCCCAGAATTATGAGACAGTAGATTTCTGTTCTAAGCCACCTGGTTGTGGAACTGTATTACGGCAGCCCTAGGACATGGATACAAACTCCCCAAATCCTCACTTCCCAGGAACACCTCAGAGCACCCCACCCATGAGCCTGGGCCCTTTGAGTATGTTACCAGGCAAAGGCCGCCTGAGTCCCCTCATGCCTTTGGAAGCAAGAATTTGGATTTTTGACCTATTTTCCGTAGTCTATACCCCATCCTCTCTGACCCATCCAGCCACCGCTTCTGTCCCTTCCTCCCCAGGATGCTCCTGATGTCCCAGGTGCCTTGCAGCCATCCTCGCAGCGTAGCTGGGTCCCAAGGTTGGAACCTGCATGGGGGGTGTCCTGTCATGCATGACACGCGTGACATCTGCTGAGCACTTCCTCTGGCACTGCAATAAACTTTGCATGTGGACATGTCATGTCTGCACAGCAGCCCCATTGGGTAGATGTGATTTTGCAAAGGAGGAAACTGAGGCTTGGACGGATGATGTAGTTAGCAAGTCAGCGCAGCAGCTGGAATTTGGACATGGGTGGCAGAATTCCAGTGTTTGCAGATGGACAATTAGGATCCTTCTCTCTTCAACAACTCTCAGATTAACATTTAACTGGGGATTTTCAAAACTGTTCTTGCCAGCATGTCTGTGGTCTCCCCACTGCAATCTTCCCCATTAAGCCATGTTATGTAAACAGTCAGCCCAGATGCCTCAGAGCGCGTGTGTCTCCTGGAACCCAGACTTTGCTTTCAATCGTGGTTCTCTCAACCAGGCAGCAGAGTGGGAAGGCGCGTGCACCGACTGGGCACCGAACTTTCCTGGAAGGGGGTGGGTGAGGCACGCAGCTTGGTGGCCCTCAAAGCTCTGCTGCTGGGCTTGTTGGCTGGATGACTCGAGACTGTGGCCTCGCTTCCTGCTTGTGTAAAATGGCGTCTATTGCACAGGTAGGTTGTGGGGACCAAATGAGGTGGCATCTGTAACATACTTAGCACAAGGTGCAAGCTGTTGAGCTGTCTTTTTCCTTTAAGGAAAGTCAATCTCCCCCGCCCCAAACACACGCGTCAGATGTGGTCATTTACGGTAGGAATATCTGGCCATCTGTTCTCCCCTCTGGGGAAAGTGCACATTTGCTGATAGCTCGTGCGCTACTGCACATGTTTCAGTGGAGTGAACAGGAAGCAGAAGAGAAACAGCACATTCCCTTCCAGGAAGCTTGGTTGAACAAAGAGCAAGCTGGGAGAAAAGTGCAACATGTATAAGAGACAGCTACTTTTCTGTATATAAAGAGCAGTTACAAATCAATAAGAAAAAAGATTTTCTTAAAAGTCCAACATAATAATGGCTGAAAGATGGGACCAGGCAGTTCATCCAAAAAGCAATACAAGAGGTCCATAAAAATACAAATAGATGCTCCTCCTTGCTCATAATTATAGGAATGCAAATCGGAACAACCAAGCGTTGCCACTGGCGAGATTGTTAAAGAACAGTAACAGCGAGGGTTGTCAAGGATCTAAGAGATTGGTGCTCTCATGGGCCATCTCATCCGTGCTGCTGGGACAACCCATGTGGAAGGAAGGCTAGTGAAAGAATTTCACACACACACACTTTGCCACAATTCCACGGCTAGGTATTCACACTAAAACCTGCAGGTGAAGGGGAGGCTGGTGGCAGGGAACAGTGTTCTAAGCAGAAGGAGCAGCACATGCATGCGTACGACGGCTGCAGTGTGAAGGAACGTGGCTCCGTGGACAGACTGACAGATTCTGTGTGACTGCGTCATGGTGGCGCCCTGGGTTTCCCGCCTGGCAGCCACCAGGGCCTCTAAGAAGAAAGAGAGCTTGGCTGTGAGTGTGTGGGGACAAAGACCACACGGGGACTGAGGGGCACAGGAAAGGGAAGAGCAGAGGAGGGGAACACAGTCGAGCCGTCCCGGGACTGGCTGAGGTGGAGTGCCATACACTGGGAGTGACTCCCGCAGGTGGACTTTCCAGTGCCCTACATCTTGGCAGCATGCAAGTGTTTCCAATCTCCACGTGCCCCCGAAGTGCCTGACGTCCTTGTTTAGGTGCCTGTTGGTGGCGGGAAGAGAGGAGGACAGAGGAGCCAGAGGACTGAGCTATGGGAGGCGGCTGGAGGAGTCGAGGAAGGTCTGCGGCACAGGGCGCAGGTGGACCCTGGAGCTCAGCTGTTGCCCGTGCTGCGTATCCGCTGCTGGCCGCACTACACGTGAGAACTCACTGAGCACCTACTGTGTGCCAGGCACCATTCTAGGAACCAGGGAAACAACCGTCGATAAAACAGGCCAGTCCCCGCCCTTGCGCAGCCCACACTGTAGTGAGGAGCAGACGGCAAACAGAGACCCCCCCCAAAAGGAGACACACATTAAGTGACTCGCCCAAGCTCAAGCTAAAACAGCGAGTTGTGGAGAGTCGGGTCCCCCCCCTTTCCTTTCCAGGTCTGGGGAGTTTCGTGCAGGGTCTGCCTCCCTGCAGGAACAACACAGAAGGTTCACCGGGTTCTCAGTGTTAAGTACTGACCACACATCACCTCGACAAACCCTTCCGGCACCCCTGAGGCCAGAGCTATCACCATTCCCAACTCTCTGATGCGGACAGAGGCCCAGGGAGTCTACGTGAGTCCAGGGGACAGAGCAGAAAGGTAACAACGCCAGGGTGGGACCTAGCTCTGTCTAACTCCAAAGATGCTGCTCCCAAGCTCTCTGCAGCACACGCAACGTGTTGGACTGAGCCCAGGCGAGCTCTGGGCACTCAGGCGGAGGTCCTGGGCAGGCACAGGTTCTGCCTCCAGCTGCCATCTGAGTGCCCACAGGCCTGCTGCTTACCCCTGCTGCTTACGCCCAGAGGTCTAACGTTCTCTGGGACAAAGTTTCAATGTGGCATCTTCACCCTCGCCTTTCTGCTGTACATCTCACTCCTCTGGGAGGCTCAGACAGTTTCCTGTATATTTTGGAAACTATCTGAAAATCCAACAGGTGGACAAGGCTGGCTTCACACGAAAGGCCCCTGCAAGCCATTCCCATTTAAGGAATGACCACACCAAACCCCTGGCCATAACTCATAACGACCCCCGGCACCAACTCGGGAATTCTATTCCTTCCCTAGCGTCTCCCCGCTCAGCTGAGGTTCCCTCAAGTTCAAACTGGTTTAAGTGGCCTTCCCTTCCCCTTTGCATTGGGCTATGGATCTCCGTTTCCAGACTGACTTTGGTGGTGAACCACTGTGTCTTAGACATTTTATCAAGGGCTCATTCTGGCTTAAAGCGTCCATTAGCATAGTTAACTTCCAACACATTGCGCAAATATTCCTCACGTGTAGCTCCTAACTGGTTTGCCATCCAGACGGTTTTGAAATCAAGGAAGCTGCTACATTTGCCTTGAGCTGGTTATTTTGAATTTAGAGATTACAGCCTCGGTCAGAAGATAAGTGAAACAGCTGGCCCCGATGATTCGTCCTCATCCTCGCCGAGCGCCTCGCAACCGGCAAGAGGAAGTTCCCGTTGATAATTTTCTTTGTTTTAAACAACTAATACAATTACTGATCTCCATTCACGTTTAATTTTTGGATGCATGTATTTAAGCTAATTTTCGTCCCAGTTTTTATTCTGCGTTTCAAAACAGAGCTCCACATCAACAACTAATTTATTAGGGACTAGCCTATGATTTCGTCTTGGTTAATCTGCCTCTAAATGATCACTTGCCATCGCAAAGTATATGGCTAGAGATAAAAGCAGAACCGAAAGTAGAAGAAAAAATACAAGTGCGGAAAAAAAAAAGAAGTTACGGTTTCTCATTTTCCCCCTCAAGCATAAATTGTTGAGTAAGGAGATTTTTAAAAGCCAGAAATTGCTGTGGAGTGAACCCAAGCTGGCAGCTGGAGGACTGTCACAGCCACATCTGGCATCGCAGGGTTGGGAGGAAGGTTTGCTGCAGCGGTAACTGCACATACCCACGGCCCAGCCCGGGCGTCCACCAAGACGACATTTTCAAACACAAGAGGGAGGGAGAACGAAGGGGAAAGTCAACGTCCAAATTAGAAACCACCTAAGCTATGTTGTTTTTCTTGGGGCCTTACTGCGCCTTTGATTTCCTGATTGTTCCGAGCAAGAATAACAAAATCCATCCAACCCGGTGATTTTGACAAAGATTTATCGGAAAAGCTACCAGTTGGGTTGACATATCCATACCGGGGGTTCTCAGCCGGGAGGAGGTGCTACCAGCATTGGGTAGGAAGAGGCCAGAGATGCTGCTAAACACCCCAAAATGCTGCCCCCAACCGAGAGTCAGCGGGTGCCACACACCCACGGTGATGAGGCCGAGAACCCCTGATGTGTGTGGACTCACTCCCAGCCCCCTGGGGAGGGGCTGGTGCGCCACCGCCACCGTCACACGACCTTTCTGGAACCTGGAGGCACGGAGTCCAGGCAAGCCTCAGCTCAGGTCCCTAAATTACGTAAGTAGCTGAAGGATTAACCGGGTTCTGTTTCCTTTCACTAAAGCGAAAGGATCTCGTCGTCTGGTGATGCAGCCAGCGGTGCAAAGGACTTCTGAAAAAAGCGCCCGGTGGAAAAGGGCGCCCCACTTAGAGCTGGGAACTGCGGCTGCGTCAGAACCGAGGGCCGGTGGGCTCTGGAACGGGCTCCCCCGCGCACGTCGGCCCCACCGGCGCTCTTGGCTGCTCTGCTGTGGAGTCTGTCCCACTCGCTGTGGCGAAAGGTCACTGACAGCAAAGCAGCGGGTCTCCCCAGGAGCGAGCCACGACGCTTAACTCGCACTGATTTTATTGGCATGACAGGAAACTCGGGGCCTGCCAAAGACAACAGCCCCGTGCTGTGACCCAGACTGCAGGTTCCTGGGGTAGTGTGTCCTGCTCTTACTGCCCCATACCTGCCAGATGGAATAGCCCGGGGAGGAGGTGGAGGACAGCAGCGGACACTCGATTCCTCCCTGTCTCAACATCCAGCGTGGGCGTCCTTGGTCAGCCCCTTGCCTCCCTTCCAGTTCCTGTTTCCCTGCCCTGTCCAACAGACCAGCAGGGCTGGCTCAGCCTATTTTACGCTGATGAGGGACTCTGCGACCGCTCCCTTCCAGCCCGCGGGGACCGCAGCCCCTGATGAACGTGCCTTTGGACGGGTGCATCTGCAGCTCTCCAGGTTGCTGCTGTGCTCCTCCCTTGGCCTTGGCTCCGACCCCTTTCCTCTCTTCTCAGAATAGGTTGCTTAGCAATTTGGGGCTGAGGAGAAAAGACTGGCATTGGTGAGCCCCTGCGAGTAGCCCTGGACATTGCTCTTTGCCTGTAAATGGAGCAGAGAGTGCCCTGTGGGACCGTGGGCAGCACATCTTCCTGCAGGACCTCACAGCCCCGTGGTACCGGTCTCATCCCCTGAACACTTGCTCAGCGCCCAGGAGGGGGTGGAGAGCCCCTCCTGCGCTCTCTCCTGTAATCCGCATGACAATCCCAGATGGAGATGGAGGTTTAAAATGAGCCCATTTGACAGCTGAGAAAGTTGAGGCTGAGAGAACTGATGGGCATACTTGCCCAAGGCCACACAAGTTGATGTGAAGCTGATCTGGACTTCCCAGCCAGATTGTTTGCCTCTAGGGCCAGAATTCTTAGTCCTTCACAACGTGGGGTGCTTGGGAAAGAGCCCTGGGCTGGGCACACCTCAACAACTGTGGCCATTATTGTCGTTTTCTGCCCGTGGTGATTGGGCCCCCATGATGGCACGTCATAGTCATTTGGCATTTGTAGAGAATTTTGGCCACCCCCCAACCCCCAAGAAGAGCCATCAAAGAAACCATTAGTCCTGGAGAAGGTGCTGTCTCTTCTACTGGGGTTTCCTGGGGTCCTTGGCTCCCTCTGAGAGGCCTGAGGGGACCTGGCCTCCAGGTCCCAGGGAAAGCCCCTTTTGCCGGGCCCCAGGGGAGCAGGGGCCTCCAAGAAGATGCAAGAAAATCCCAGGCCCACTGAGACCCCCATGGCAAGGTACAAGCCCTGAGCCACCCAGACCAAGGCTGCTGGGGTTGGTCCTGGGGCCCAGCTGGGGCCCACTGAGTCCTGGACCTGTGGGTGCTCAGAACTTCTGTCCTGCCCCTCCCCGAGGGGCGCACACATTGAGCCGTGACTCGACTCCCTCCCTCAGGGGCCAGGAGGCTCCTGGGCACGGGCGGCAGGTGTGGGCCAGGTGAGGCAAGAGAGGGGGCTGCAGCGGGGCAGTATCACTGCTGGTGCACGGGCCCAGTGCGCAGGCCCCAGGGGCCCTTGGGGGACGTGAGACGGCGAGCTCCCTCCCTTCCGACCTCAGCCGGCTGGCGGGTTGGGGGAGGGTGGTACCTACCTCCCAAAAGCACCAGGACGCAAGCGTAGGGGAGCATGGCTGCGGGCATCCCGTCGGGGCCGCCGCGGTGCGCGGAGGGGCAGCGCAGTCGCGGGGCTCTCAGGTGGCAGCGGAGGCCAGCGGCCAGGCTGGGGTCCTGCGAAGAAGTTGCAAGGGTCCTGCGCCCCCCTTGCGGCTCACATGCACTCACCCTCCCGGGCTGTTGATAGTTGTAAGTCGAGCTGCGCACTCATAGGTCCAACTTGCCAGAAGAGGTGGAGACAGCCCCCCGGCGTTGCACACACCCGCGCGGCACGCCCAGCCCTCTGGCGTGGCTCCTCCTGCCCTGCAGACCCCCAGCCGACGCCCTCCGTCCCCGGGCCCTCCCCCAAAATCTTCGCGGCGGACAAGGAGGCCTCCCCCAAACTTGCCCTGGCCAAGGCTGAGCGATGCGCTCCTCTTGCCAAAGCGCACTCTTAGCCGTTCCCTGGAAGGGCAAGGGTGGCAGGGAGTTTCTCTAAGCCTCGCGGGTCCCAGGACCCCTGAAGTTTCTGTTCCGGCCTTCCAGATTCTCTTGGAAAAGTCGCGTCAACTTGGAGCCCAGCAAGCGCAGGAGTGCAGGGAGAGTGGCCAAGCCCAGGGTGCCCAGAAGCCAGCAGCCACTCTCTGTAATTAGGTCGCCACCCCCTTTCCTGCACACACCAAAGCACACAGCGAGCCGACCAGGCAGGCTTCCTCCTCCCCCCAACTCCGCCTTCGGCCCCTCCACCCTATTCTCATCCAAGTGAGTCAGTTTAGGGTGGCAGCTCAGACGCAAGGCAGCTGTGAGGAGGACGGACAAGATGCCCCAAACTAGTCCCCTGTGGCCCCCCACCCCAGGCACGGACGGAGCCTCTTTGGCACCCCAGCTGGCTGGCAAGCCTTAGAGGAAGGAGTGTGGGCCCCTGGGAAGGAGGGCCATGGCGAGTTACTGGATTTATGAATGAAGAGGAAGAAAGAGGGTCATTCAGATGGGAAAATCTAACCGGATTGTTCCTACCTGCCTGGATCATCTGGGTAACTGAAGGAAAACTGTGTAGGGTGGGGCCGGGGGGCTGCAGATGTGTGGACCACAGCTCCGTGTCCTTGGGCTGCTGTCGGCAGAGAGAGGGAGAGAAAGTGAGGGAGCAAAAGAAGATGGACAGAGAGAACAAAAAGAAAGTGGGGGCAGGGGGAGAGGGAAAGGACAGAGAGGAGACAAAGAGGAGAGAACTGAAAGGGAGAGAAGGAAAAAGACAAAAAGAGGAAAATGAAAAGAAGAAAAGGAGAGAAAGACAGAGGGAGAGAAAGGTGAGAGGAGAGAGACAGAGAAGGAAGGAGGGAAAGGAACAGAGGGAAAAAGAGGAAGAGGAAGGGGAGGAGAAGGGTGAGAGTCAGAAAGCACAGGAGAGAGAGGAGAGACTGTCTCCTTGGGGAAGGGCTTGCAGAAGGGCAGGGCCGGTGCCCGGGGTGCACGTCCGAGCAGGTGGCCGCCCCTTCAGAGGGTTTCATAGCTTCGTCTGTCCAGCTTTTGTGGGCCCATCTTCCTAGGAGATCAGGGACCACCACACCTTTTGATTCCTCACCAGATACTTGGGCGAGACTTCAGGGAGCCGCGAGAGCCCCTCAACCTCGACCCTGGGGACCCTTAACTGGGGTCCCCGGACTGTCCTTAGCTTTCCCCTTCTCCAGAGGAAACAGTGCAGAGTGTGGCCACAGCACGATCTTACACAAATGGAAATGTGAGGAAAACTATCACTTTCCTTCCTGAAAATGACATTTTTTTCTGGTTTCTGTGGATGACTGAGAACAGTGTGAGACTCGAGGTGGCCTTGCTGAAACTGAAATTAGTACACGCTTTCCCTGGCAGAAAATGGCTACATGCCACATACGAAGTTCTCGTGAAAGGGATAACCTTTATGGGCAAGAGGAGAGTTGTGCAGGGTGATTATTCATAATTGCATAATTCTGATTATTTGTGGCAACTACGACGTGTCTTTAAATTAGCAAAATTTACAGTTACGGGTGGTTTTAAAACCACATGCTATTCTGGCCATAACTGTTTGAGACCACACTCCCTAGGCTTTCCGAATGTGGACATTTTGAAGTCCCAGGCCACTGGTGGGGGTCCAAGCATTAATGGTTTCTTGTCGGGGGGACAACGTTGAAGTCCCAGGTGGGGTCATAATTTGGTACTTTTAGAACTTATCGTACAGCTATTAAAATTAGGAACCTCCCCACCAAGTACGGCGTTCACGTGTTAACAGTTGCACCGACGTAGGTGCGCAGAAGAGGAACTGCTGCCTGTCACTGCGACCATGACGTGGGCCAGGTGCCGAGGGGGCTAAGTGTTTTACGTGCACACACTTTAAATCTGAACAACCTGATGAGAAGTGGGAATTATTGTTAGCCCCATTTTACAGAATGGGGAAACTGAGTTCAGAGAGTTTGGACAACTGTCCTGAGGTGGCACAGCTAGGAGGCGGCAGAACTTCGGGGTCCCCATGGGGTGCCCCATCTCACCCAGATCCAGTCCAAATCTGAAGATCCCAAGTGAAGAGTCCTTTTCTGGAATAACAGCCTCTCTTCTAGAGGCTTAGGGGTGACAGAGGAAGCGTGGTCCGCAAGTGCTTTTTCTGAGTCTTAGCGAGACTCCAGCTGTTAGGGCTGAGAGTCACGAGTGGGACCTGTGCCTGCTGCACCCTCATGCTAACGCCAGGGCCATGCTCCGATGAATGGGACAGACTGGAAAGGGCGTCCGGGCCAAATAACCTGCTCTAAACATTCATGTACAGCTTTTTATGTGA
>NW_012150875.1:860999-861393 GCF_000956105.1 Propithecus coquereli
GAGCTTTGACAGTTTGTATCTTTCAAGGAATCTCTCCATTTCATCTAAGTTGTCAAATTTGGAGGCACAGAGTTGATTGTAATATTCCCTTATTGAGCATAAAGATTGATGTCCAATCTTTCATTTCTGATATTGATAACTTGTGTTATTCTCTTTTTCTTTTGGTCAGTCTAGTTAGAGGTCCTGCCATCCTCATCCTATAGGCGAGGACACAAGTGCCAAGGCCATGCAGATTTTACTCCCAAAAAATAAAAAAAGCAAAGAAAATGGACAAATTCTGTTGGAACAGACTCTTCTTGAGTCACAAGGACATCAAACGAGCAAAAAAAGGAACCAAAGCTAAAACTCATTCATTGACTTCAAACATATGTTTATTTTTAACCAAAAAAAAAAA
>NW_012150875.1:871753-876047 GCF_000956105.1 Propithecus coquereli
GGAAATACAGAGAAAACAGAAAGAAGAAAAATGGAAGTCATGCATAGTCCTACACCCGGGGGACACCCCCCGCTGTCATTTGGATGTATGATTTTTTTCTCCACTGATATTTATTTTCCAAACTATGGTCAAATTTAATAATGTGAATGTCTAAATAAACCACTAATTTCCCAATTTCATCTTTGGGCTTAATTTCCCAGCCTCTAAAGAACTGTCAGGTGCTGGACCATGGGCGGGGTGGGAGGGGCACAAAAAGGAAGTCATATCCTTGTTCGGCCAAAATCGCCCACATGTTGGTTCTGCCTTTGTTGTGTTTTGAGCTTTCCGGCTTATCAGGCAGCTGTTTGTAAAATGTCCTCAGCTTTGGATTTCAGTGTGGAAGCAGCACATTGATTTTAAATAGAAATACCTGAGAGGGGTAGTGTGTGGAGAGTGTACAGCTCCATCCCCCCACGGCTACCGTGTGCACGTTCAGTTGGTGCGAGGGCTGGCGATCGCTGAGGGGCAGGCTGGCTAACTTCAAGGTGAACAGACGGTACTCTCTGCTTCTCTTCTGGCTGTCTGCCGGGTTCAGGGGTCTTGGGAAATGGGAGAAGCAACATTTGGGGGTGGGGGTGGGAACCGCACAAGTGCTCTCAGCACAACCGAAGCAGGAGACCTTACTTATTTTTTTCTTCGTTCCTTGTCTCTTTTCTTTTTCAGTTTACAATTAACATTCAGGGTTTCATCTCCAACCGCCCCCCCCCCGAAATGGAATTTTTATCTCTTGATTCATGCTACAAGATAAAATCCCTGTTTATCCAGTTGCATGAATAATTGATAAGCTCTCTCCAACTTGCCTGAGCAACTTAGCAGTCTCGCCTTGCGGCCCGGAACCCCAGGCAATTTCCAGAGCTCCGGCAAGAGACCTTCGCACGGTTTCTGCTTGGAGTGCACGGAATTTCTGTCTCAGAGGTGGGGGTTTAGCTCTCGATCCCGACTCACGAGTTACAGATCAGGCACTCAGGGCTCCAGCGCAGGGGCAGCAGGCGTGGCGGGGCACGTCAGTGTCCACTTAGATTTTCTGAACTCACATCTGTGACACAGGTGCGGACCTGGACCCCACAGGAAGTCTCCTGGCTGGCAGCTTCAAAGTTCACAGCACTAATTAACTCTAATCTGTTACCTGATAGTTTAAAACAGGCCCAAGATGTGAAAGCATTTTCTTTCCTACATATTTAATGGACTTAACGAGATAACAATGAGAACCTGTGTGTAGGCTGTTTGGTGCATTTGGCTCTCTGGCCGTGTTTGCATGATAAAAGGCAGTGGGCTGTTATTTATGCGCTTAGCTGGGGGTTATTCTTTTTAAACAGGTCTGGATAGCTACCTGTTTTATTTGGCTCATGCTAGCTTAAAAAAAGAATTTATAGACCATATAGCAGAATGTCCTGATTCCTCAAGGCCCAGGTGAATGCAGCTTGGGGTGGCAGTGAGGGTGCAAACTGCCCCCACGAGAAAAGATGAACAAGATATTGTCCCTTCCACGCTGTCCCCCACCCCCTCACCCCAAGAATCTTCCCACCAGGCTTCAGGTGACGAACAGCTCGGTTTGACGCAGCTGAGACCGGCTCACTCCCGTCACGGGCTGGGCTCTCTCACTGAAACGTGTTGAAAGCAGCCAGCTTCCTACACTCTGCTGAGACTAGGCCACGGGGGAAGCAGGGCTTTGATTTAAGCCACTCACATTAATCAACCACAGACATTCATTCAGTTTTCTCTTTCATTTGGGGAAGGTGGAGAGAAAATGAATCAGAGTCTGATTTTTTTCTGGCCTGTTTTCCCAAAGCTCTGGGAGATTAAGAAACGTGCCGTTAGTTTTAGCAAACAATTTAAACAAACTAAAAGCAAATCTCCCACCGAAGGCCCAGGACCACGACAGAGATCCTGGTCTGAGTCCTCCTGTCCTTGCTTCTGGGCTCTGCCGGCCATGGAGGATGGCCACTGGGTGAGAAGGGAGCCGTGGGTGGCAAGGGTGGGGTGAGGGACAGCCCACCTTGTGCCCTTTTCTGCTACCACATTTATCATAGCTCAGATGTTTGTGGCCCGTGGCTCCAAGGAAAGGGGAACAGAAAGGATTTCTGGGATGACATGCCCAGACCATGAGCTAGTCCACAGGGGGAAGCGGGTGGGTGTCTGTGTGCTTTGGCAGACCCACCTGCAGACCCGGGACCAGCAGAAGCCAGTCCCCAAGGTGGCTGTGGGCGGCCTACACCTGCACCTCACCTATATCCATTGGGTCCTGCTGCGTCTCCGGGCTGCGTGGTTATTGGGAAGTAGCGTGTACGGTGGATTTCAACAATCTCTACTCTACACAAAATGTAAAAGGGGCAAGGAGGGAAACCAAGGCACCAGTGCTGGTGACCCTGCCCTGGTGGTCACCACTAGACCCTGTGGACACAGGACAGGAGCCACAACCGTGCTGCTCCCTTCGAGGACACGGGGTCCCATGGCTTCTGCTGGTGGCGTGGTGCACCATTCTGAGGAGGGTATTGATGTTGAAGGCGTACGTTTGTTGGACCACACTAACCAGTCTCGGACGGCTATTCTGAGTAAACGGGACGATATGGTCAAGCCCCAAGCCCAGAGCCTGGCACGAGGCAGTGTTGGATAATGTTAAGCCCTGGTGACAATGATGATGAAGAGGAGGCAGGATACTGGGGCCCAGAGTCCTGGCTCCAGCCCACCCAAACCACCGTCCAGCAGTGTGGTCTTGGCGAGGCTCTGTCTCCCTCTGGACTCAGATTGTTCATCCATAAAACATCCAAGGTGCATTGCATGGAGGTGATGGTCCATCTCCGGGGGTGCAGGTATCTTTCCTCCCTTTTACTTGTTGCAATGTGGAATGCATCGCTACTGCAGAAAGCTGTAAAAAGCAGGAAAACCCATCACTCAGCATTCATTTGCTAAATGCCCATTGGGAGGGGCAGGAGGTGAGCCCCTGGCGGGAATGGCATGAAAATGTGGGCTTTGCTGTGGGTGAAGTGAGGGCAGGTGGGCAGCACAGCAAGCCGTAAGTCTGCTTCCAGGTGTCGGCAGTTGTACCAGGAGCGGAGGATCCTTTGAGCCTCGGAGGTTCCCAGAGAAAGGGCTTATTTCCCAAGGAGGAGCTGAAGCTTAGGGCCCACGAGGCAGTGACGTTTTCTCAACTCTGCAGATAGCAGAGTGCAAGACCCAGGGGAAGGAGGCCCAGGAAGAAGGCTGCAAAATGTGCGTCCTCCAGAAAGGGGGTGGGGACACTCAGCAAGAAGGTGGCTGGGACCCCGCTCAGGTTGCCTGCTGCGGAGGCCCAGCAGGAGGTGCGCAGTCCCCCCCTGGAGACGGCTGAGATGGTTTCAGGTGCTTTGTAGGCAAGGCATGAAATAGCATTGACTCCCTTCTCAGTTGTCATATCATTAAAGAGGAAGTCTCTGTTGGGTGCTGCTGTCTCGTCAACACCACTGAACACTTGCCGACTCTGCTTTACCAGGGTAGAGGAGTCCTCAGGCTCAGAGCTTGTGAGAAGGAAGCGGTATCTCTCCAAAATTTAATTTTGACACTTTGTTTTCACTGCCCTAAAAAAGGATGGTTATCTTCTATTTGCATGAGAGATACTGCTTCCCACTTCTGCTTTTTCCCGTTTTTCATTAAGGTATGATTGCATACGGTAAAGTTGAGGTTTTTAGCGGGCAGTTCTGTGAATTTTCGGAAATGTAGGCAGTGTGTAGCTACCACCACATCAAGATACAGAAGAGTTCCATCCCCCTAAATTCTCCCTTGGGAGTGACAAGCCCTCCTCACTCTCCTAAGCAACTAATGATCTGTTCTCTGTTCCTATAATTTTGCCTTTTCCAGTGTGTCCCATAAATGGAATCACATTGTGTGTGGCCTTTGGAGCCTGGCCTCTCTCGCTCAGTAGAACGCATACGGTATCCATCCATGTTCTGTGAGTATCATTAGTTCATTCCTGTTCGTTGGCAAGTAGTGTTCAGTTGTAGCGATAGACCATAATTTGTTGGGGGACATTAGGGTTGTTTCCCTTTGACAGTTACAAATAAAGCTGCTCTAAACATTCATGTGCAGCTTTTTATGTGAACGTGAGTTTTCATTTCTCTCGGGTAGTTAGCTATCAATGGGATTGTTGTGTTGTATAACAAATGTATGTTTAACTTTGCAAGAAACTGCCAAGCTGTTTTTCAAAGTGGCCACGCTGCTTTGCATTCCTGCCAGCAGTGTATGAGCGTTCCAGTTACTCTGCAACCGCGTCAGCACGTGA
>NW_012150875.1:876097-878427 GCF_000956105.1 Propithecus coquereli
ATTAACTCACCCTCAGATTGCTGGTCCCCAAATTGTGGAGATACATACATCTCAGTCCCTGCACTTAAGGGGTGCTTTCCACCAAGGTGGGGTCATCTGTCCCCTCTGAGCAGCCACAGAGCCAACACAATGGGTAGGTGCTTAGACTCTTTGCTGAATGAAGAGCAAATACCTATTCTTATGTTGCCAGCCTCGCTTGCCTAGAAGGTTTGGGGTTTTGGGGTTTTGTTTTTGAATTTCTGGGTCCCCAGCCAAGCCCAGCCCTCTGACTGCTGCCAGGGCTGCTCACAGCTGGTTTTGGGGTGACTGACCAAGCAGCTGGGTCTGGGCTTCTGTAGCTTTGTCTACACAATGCCCGGTTGGTTCCGTCTGTTCATGGAACTGATGGACATTTGGAGTGTTTGGATACACCAGGCTGGCAGACAGTCTGTAGAGAGCATGGGCTGGCTACGTCCAGTTTACTTGAGAACAAGACAATTCAGCGCAAGAGAGAGAAATTCTGTCAACGCCGGGACTGAGGAGAGGCTGCCCACCCAGGGGAGAAGGAAGGTGTGGGGCGTGGAGTTTACATCTTGGTGCGGCCACTCGTGAGGTGTGTGACAGTGGGCCTTTGGGCACAACCTCTCTGAGCCTTGTGCTGGTCATCTAAACAGTGAGCCTTTGCGGGGTTTGGGGGAGGATACAGGGAAGAGATGCAAGGACAGCTCTTGGCATGGCGCCCTGTGGGTTGTAGGTCCTGGGTAAGGTGGCGGATGTCACCACTGTTTCATGGGGACACGTGATCTGTGGGTGAGTGGCTCCCTGTGCCCAGGACTGCATGCCGGGCTCAACACTGCAGGTGCTGGAGCTGGGGGGGGGCCTCTGCCCATCATCTGGTCCACTTCTCTTCAGATGGCTCCTTGGGGGCCTCCCAGGGACGAGAGGACAGGAGCCAGACAGAAAGGACAGTCCCTAGCCCTCCTCCTAGTGGTGTCCCCCAGGTGTCTGTCAAATGTGAGGACTGCGAGGAGGGATCCATGGCAGTTGGAGCAATGAACAAGATGCTGGTGATGGAAAGATCTAGAAGCAAGATGACGTCTTGTTAAAGAAGAGGCAGAAGAGCTCATTGGTATAAACTCAGACCACAGACCTGCATGCACACGTGCTTTTCACATGTGTGTGTCTGAGGCAGCCCGTCGCACATACTCAGGGGAGGAAGGAGATGGGTGTGGGGATGGGGCAGCAAAGGGGAAAATCTTTAAAATAAGAAAATAAGACAAATGAGGGTCCTAACATAGACTGAGGTTATTAGCAAGCCATGAACTTGGGAATGTTGATGTGACTTTCTGCATCTGAGTCCCAAAAAAGTAAAATAAGCTAAAGAGAAAGTAAACTTCTGATCCCTCTCCCAGCTATGAGGAAACTGAGGCAGAGCGAGGGGAAGGGGATTGCCAAATGGTGGTTGGGTGTCACACGTAAGTTGGAATTCCCGACGCCTCCTGGTTTTCCCCTGAGGGCCACTGTGCCCGACCAGAGAGGGGGTGTGGTTCCGTCTCATTCCCACCAGCACTTGCAGAGGGGCTGCTGGGTGGGGACAGGATCTCATCTTCCCACACCCATCAGCCCCGACCCATCTACTGTCGGGGTGGCAAGAAAAGGCAAACCCGTTGTGATGGATTCCTTTCTTTTGAGGGGCTTCTGTTGGGGCAGGGGGAAGAAAAGTTTGGGAACGTGTGTGTATTCAAACCATGTCAATTGTGAAGTTTATTGTTGTCTCCCATTATAAAAAATGTCAATATCTGTTCCTAATTTAGTATTTTAAAAGTACAACATTTATTATTTCTCTCCCATTTTAAGATGAACAGTGTTCCTAAAATACTATTCAGGAAATACAGAGAAAACAGAAAGAAGAAAAATGGAAGTCATGCATAGTCCTACACCCGGGGGACACCCCCCGCTGTCATTTGGATGTATGATTTTTTTCTCCACTGATATTTATTTTCCAAACTATGGTCAAATTTAATAATGTGAATGTCTAAATAAACCACTAATTTCCCAATTTCATCTTTGGGCTTAATTTCCCAGCCTCTAAAGAACTGTCAGGTGCTGGACCATGGGCGGGGTGGGAGGGGCACAAAAAGGAAGTCATATCCTTGTTCGGCCAAAATCGCCCACATGTTGGTTCTGCCTTTGTTGTGTTTTGAGCTTTCCGGCTTATCAGGCAGCTGTTTGTAAAATGTCCTCAGCTTTGGATTTCAGTGTGGAAGCAGCACATTGATTTTAAATAGAAATACCTGAGAGGGGTAGTGTGTGGAGAGTGTACAGCTCCATCCCCCCACGGCTACCGTGTG
>NW_012150875.1:879384-1027955 GCF_000956105.1 Propithecus coquereli
TCATGAATGTGTGTTTATAAAATGCTTCTCGGCATCTTTTGTGATGATCATGTGATTTTTAATCTTTAGTCTGCTGACATGGTGAATTACATGGATTGCCTTTTGGATATTGAACCAGCCTTGCATTCTTGGGATAAACCTCATTTGCCTATAATGTATTGTCCTTTTTACATATTGTTGGATTCGATTTACTTGCATTTTGTTAAGGATTTTATCTATGTTCATGAGAGTTATTGGTCTGTAGTTTTCTCTTATTGTGATGCGTTTGTCTGGTTTTGGTATCAGGGTTATGCTGAGCTCATAAAATGAGTTGGGAAGGGCCTCTTCTGTATTTTGGGAAAATATGTGTAAAATTGGTATTATTTCCTTCTCAAATATTTGGTAGAATTCAGCAGTAAAGCCATTTGGGCCTGGAGTTTTCTTTTCCGGAGGGTTTTAATTATACATTTAATTTCCTTAGTGGATATAGGGTTATTGAGGTTATCTATTTCTTCTTGAGTGAGCTTTGACAGTTTGTATCTTTCAAGGAATCTCTCCATTTCATCTAAGTTGTCAAATTTGGAGGCACAGAGTTGATTGTAATATTCCCTTGTTGGACATAAAGATTGATGTCCAATCTTTCATTTCTGATATTGATAACTTGTATTATTCTCTTTTTCTCTTGGTCAGTCTAGTTAGAGGTTTACCTGTTTTACTGATTTTTTTTTTCGGAGCAGTAGCTTTGGGTTTAATTTTTTTCTCTGTTATTTTTCTGTTCTCAATTTCATTAACTTATACTGTTATCTTTATTATTTCTTTCGTTCTGTTTATGATTCCATTTTATCTTCACTATTGGCTTATTTATATCTCCTTAAAAACTTTTAGTAGTTGCTCTAAGGTTTACAATATGCATCTTTAATTAAAAATTCTAACCTTAAATAATATGATAGTGCTTTATGTCCAGTCTAAGAAACTTACAAATATATGCTAATAATTCTTCCCTCCAATGCTTTGTGTCATTGGTGTCATATACTTTATTTTTATGTAGGCTGTGAGTACACAATGACTTGTTACTACCTTTGTTTTTGCTACTACTTTTTTGAAAGTCAATTATCTTTTAGACTGGGAGTTAACAAACTTTTTCTGTAAAGGGTCAAATAGTAAATATTTTAGGTTTTTCAGGCCATATGGTTTTTGTCACAACTTCCTTTTTTTTTTAATTTCAGAGTATTATGAGGGTACAAATATTTTGGTTACATTTTATGTCTTTGCCTCGCCCAAGCGACGAGGAGAGGCATGCCCTTTCCCTCTACAATGCTTACCACTTCCATCTCTCACAACTTCTTGACTCTGCCAGCATAGTGTGAAAACTGTCATAGATAACACATAAATGAATTCGTATGGGTTTGGTCCAGTAAACACTTTACTTATAAAAAGTAGGCAGTGAGCTGGATTTGGCCCACAAGCTGGCCATAAATTTTGGGTTGATGGTATTTTTCTTTTAGCACTTTCAAGATGTCATTTTCATTGTCTCTGGCTTGCCTAATTTCTGATGAGAAGTCTGATGTAATTCTTATCTTTTTCCATCTGTGTTTAATATATCATTGTCTCTGCCCATCTTTAGATTTTCTATTTATCCTTAGGGTTAGCAGTTTGAATATACGATGCATCTAGGTGTTTGTTTCTGTTTCATTTATCCTGGTTGATGTTCTATGAGCTTCTTGGATCTGTGGTTTGGTATCTGTCATTAATTTTGGAAAATGCTCTTTGTATAATTTCAATTATTTTAAAGTATTTACATTGGTTTCATGGCCCAGAATATGGTTTGTTTGGTGAATGTTTCTTATGTACATGGATGGACTGTTCTATGAATGTCAATTAGATAGTTAATTTTTTCAAATATTTTTTCTGCCTCATTTGTCTTGTCCTTCTGAGATTCAAGTTATGCTTCTGTTGGGTCATTTATTATTGTCCCACAACTCTTGGATGTTTTGCTTTTTTTTTTTTTTTTTAACTCCTTTTCCTCTTTGAGTGTGAGTTTGAATAATTTCTATTGACCTATCCTCAAGTTAGTTGATTCTTTTCTTACCTATGTTAAATTTATTAATGAGTCTATCAAAATTCTTCTTTATCTTTGTTAGCGTGGTTTTTGTTTCCAGCATTTCCATTTGACTTTTTTCTTATAGTTTGACTCCTTTGCTGAAATTACCCATGTGATAATTCATGGTGTCCACATTTTCACTACAGTCTTTAACATATTAATCATAGTTATTTTAAATTCCTATCTAGTGATTCCAACATCTGTATCATAGCTGAGTCTGATTCTGTTGATCCTTTTGTCTCTTGACAGTGTGTTGTTTTTTTTACCACTTCTGTGAAGACCTCACACTTTTTTTATTGAAAGCCAGATATCTTGTGTAAGACAGTAGCACTGAGGCAAATAGGTTTAATGTCTGGGAAAGGAACATGCCTTTATTCTTGCTAGGCCTTTGATATGGGGAGTTGAGTTGATCTATTTAGGAGTTCAGCAAGGCTTAGGTTTTGTTGTTGCTATAGTTACCCCCAGTGCACCACCAACTTCAAAGTCCATTTGTGTTAGCCTGTGTTTAGGTTGGGGGCTGCTTTGCTAATGAGTTTTTATCAACATCTGCTCCACCCTCAGCTTTAAGTCTTCCCTTGCACTTTGGTACTGAGTGAGTGTCTCTTGCCACTCTCGTCCCTCTCCCAGAAGTGGACCGTGTTACTTGTTACTCGATGCCTGTTTGCCTGGTAGTGGGGGAGGGGAGTGTTCTGTCTTGTTCTCAATGTGTCCCAGTTTTAGCCAGGCCCTATGTGATCCTGTTCAGCTCCAGCTATAGGTCTGGGCTCAGGATGTATTCCAGCCCACCCCGCTGCACCACAGGAATGGAGGTTTTGTTGTTCTTGTTTCCTTCAGTCAGCTTTAGTGGTTTTCATTCGTGCCTTGATGGTAACAGGTTTATTGCCCTTCCCCTAGATGTTTTAGGGAGATCAGGTGGGGCTTGGTGCTTTTCCTGCAGTGGCTGCTGCTCCCCTCTCCCAGGATACACTGCGAAGGATGTGTTCTCAGCATCCCAACTTTCTGTGAGCACCCAGGCAGCCATGGAAACAAACCTGTGTATGGAGTGAATTCCCCTTGTGTCTGTGGCTCCCAGTGACATGTTATCTTGCTAGCTAACACAGCCTTTAGCAATTTGGTAAATATTCTAGCTGACTTTTTTTTCTACCAGTGTCCAGTGGTATCTCACCCAGGTAAATGCGTTTCAGTCCTGTCTCTCCTCACAGGCATCTCTCTTTCCTTAGATTTCAGGTTAGTTGTTGCCCTACGGTTTCAGCTCTCTATTGTATTAGAGAAAAGTTGCAAAATTTCACATTGTCATGCTTGTTTTTTTGTTGTAGTGGTAAGGATGGGAGTGATGCTCTTTCTAGCTTTCTGAAGCAGTCACCTTCTTTTAAAAATAAATTTTCTCCCGTAAAAATAATGTGTCCTTTGATAAGTGAATACTATGAAGCAAAGCAAATACGATGAAAGAAAGTTAATGATAGGAAGCACCTAAGCCAGGTTAGGGACAAAGGGCCTTGGGACCAGCGTTCCATCTCATGCTTTCCATGTGACGTTGGAGAAGGTGCTTGGCCTCTTTGAGTCTCAGTTTCTGTTTTCTCATCTGTACAAGGGAGATCAAACGTTACCCGAAGAATGAAAAGAGCTAGCAAATAAAAAGAGCTTGGCTGATGTTAAGCTCTCTGTTAAATTAGTAAATCAATGGAGCTTATTAATCTAAAGACCATCTTGGATGGAAGAATGGAAGGCAGCCCCAGACGCACACGGATGGGAAATGAAGTGGGTTTTCTCCGTGTAATTCCTATGTCCCCTGGACCCTAGCAGTGTGTGTGTGTGTGTGTGTGTGTGTGTGTGTGTGTGTGTGTGGTGTGAGATTGCTCACTGGTGGGATTCTCTGAATTAGCCACCATCTGAAGCATATCCCAAGGCAAGAGAAGATGTGTAGGTCAGGAAATATTTAAAGAGAGCAAGAGACAGAGAAAGTATCCAGCCCAAGACTGGGAAACGTTGGCAAAGTGAAGGGAAGAAGGAAATCTACACAGGGAGGGAGTGATGTGTGGCTGGGGTGAGACCCCCAGCTTCATCCCACTTTCATCAGCGCATGTCTGGGAGACCTTGGGCCAGCCCCCTAACTTTTCTGAGCTTCACGTCCCCATCAGCAGGAGGGCAGAGATCTTTGCTGCTCTCACCTTGGACAACTGTTATGAAGTTGAAATAGGACAACGCCTATGACCATTTGAAAACTCCACAAACATATAAGGCATTAATGTTAAAAACGATCACTCAGATCCGCTCTGAAAGGTTGAAGGATATGTGGAAAGTGGACCTTGGGGCCTTCTCAATTGTGGCTTCGGAAAAAGTTAAGGTAAAGTCAGGCAGGAAGTGATCAATTCCTCTCCGTGTGTCTTTCCCAAGGAGGCACTCAGATTTTTGCAGCTGCCTGACATGTTTCTTAACAAGTTACCTCCAACTGGAGAAACATCAGTAGTTGTCGAGGCCACAGTTTGTCTGGCTGATTTATACAAATCAGTGAAACAATATCTCCAGCCTGTTCTTTGATCTTGGTTTGAAGCAAGTCAACTTGAACACGCGTGGGAGCTGGAAGGAGCTGCTTCACAGAAATGTGCCCACAAATCTTTCCTGGGTGCTCAGGGTGAGGCCTCCGCTCGTTGCTTCAAAGGCCTCATCCGTCACGACAGGGGGAATAAAAACTCCAGCTATGCTTTATTAATCGTATCGATTGCCACCCTTGACCCAGCTCAACCCACGTCCAGCTGTGGCAGGAATTTCTAACTCAGCTCTGGCTGCAGTAGAACTGCACTTCCTGCATGTGACCCCTCCACACCCCTCCCCTGCCCTGCCTTTGATTGAGGAGAATGGGTGGGGAAGGAAGGCTTCTTTGCTGGAGCACAGTGGGAGTCAAGGGTGCTAGCTCTGGGGCCTGCATGCCTGGGTTCGAATCCCAGCTCCAGCATGCACTGACCTTGGGCAAGCTACAGAAACCTGCCTGTGTCTCAGTGTCCTTATTTGAAATGCGTATGGCGTATTGGTAAGGGTTGTACCAGACAGAATCAGTAGGATGTGCACAGTAAGAGATTTATTTTAAAGAATTGGCTTACGGGACTGGGAGTCTGGCTTAGTGAGTCTGAAATCTGCAGGGCGGGCTGGAGGCCCCTGGGTTTGGGCAGATGAGGCTGCAGTCCACAGGGAATATTTCTTCCTCCTCAGGGAGACCTCGACTTTGCTCTTAAGACCTCTCCCATGATTGGATGGGGCCCCCAGATTACTAAGGATAATCTTTACTTAAAGTCACCTGACTGTGGGTGTTACCCTGTGCACAAAATACCTTCCCAGCAATGCCTACAGTTTGAATAGTTAGTTAGAGCCCAGCGCGTCGACCTGTGAGACTGATCACCACGGATGGTTTAGAACCGACGTGTGGAGTAGATGAGGAATCGTACGTCACGTTTGTAGGGCAGGGCCCAGCGTCGAGCATGCACCCCATAAATATTAGCCATTATTATTGCTGTGAGGATTCAAATGAGCCCTGTCTGTGCGCAGTAAGTGCTCACTAAACATTAGCTATTCCTGTGTCTTCAAAATTTCACTCAGCACATGCGTGTGGAGGTCCTGCCAGACATACTTAGTGTCGGGGCTGTGATGCTGCTGACTGGGGCCGATGGTACCACGTAATTACACACATACACACACACACACACACACACACACACGTGTGTGTGTGTGTGCGTGCAGTTGACAGAAAATGGTGTCTTAGAGGGGGGAGCTTGGGAAGGTTTTTTTGAAAACCCGAGTTTGTGCTGAGGCTTGCAGGATGACGGGGCTTCCTGAGGGATGGGCGATGGGGCGGAGGGAGTGCGTGGTGGCCTTCTAGCACGAGCGTTGCCCGCCAGGCTGGGCCCCTGCGCTGTGGATGGATCCCAGCCAACACCTGCATATCGCGTCCTGACTATGGCACTTGGCTGCTTTGGTTTTATATTGGCATTTTATTTCTCTCTTAGTCTGAACATAATTAAAATAATTGCTCATTGGCTCTACCTGTTTTAAAATCATGCCAATATTATTGCTAATAATGATTTGTTTCTGATTAGTGAAACCAGGCATTGGCAAACCTTTTCTGAAGGGCAAGACAGCCCAGGTACTCAAGGGGACCGCTCTTGAAAGGAAGGAGGAGAACAGAGCTGTTCGGCATGCATGAGCCTGGGTGTCACGCGTGGCCCGTCTCCCGGAACCTCCTACCGCAGGCCCGTCTGGTCCTGTCTGTGTTCACAAACATCCTCTTCATCCCCCCACCACCTCGGCAGTCCAGGCCATCCTCACCTCTTGCCTGACAGCGTCACAGCTGCTGAAATAGTCTCCCTGTTCCCGCCCCACCCCCATCGTCCACGGCAGCCAAAGTGATTTCTTCTCCCGACTGAACTGAGACATCACACAGATAAGGGGTTCAAAGACTTATCACATGGTGCACCTCTGTGCAGCCTTGATCTCAGCCAGAAGGTCACTCTCTTGCCCCATATCAGAGACTGCCCCTCCTCACCCTGGAAAGAGAACTCCTGTTTTGACATCTAACATTATTATTTCATTTTGCTTGCGTTTCTTTAAATGGTGTATTAACAATTTGGATTGTATTATGTTATATCTGGTGCCTTTTTACATAACATTTTTTTATGAGGCTCATCCGTGCTGTCGTGTGTGAGTATAGTTCTTTCGTTGTCTTTGCTGCATAGTGGTCTATTTATGAATGTGCCATAATTTGCCTCTTTTGCTCTTGGTGGATGTTTGTGTCGGTTCTGTTTTTGGGCTACTACAAACAACGTATATGTGAACGTTCTTGCGCAGGTATATACACTGCTGTTGGACAGAAGGTGATTTTCTGTGTTATGGGGTATCTGTACGTTCCATTTCTACAGATCAGGCCAGACGGTTTTCCAAAGCAGTGGTCCTATTTCCACACTCCCAGCAGCAGCAGCAGAGGAGTCTAGCTGTTCTGCACCCTTGCTTATGTGGCTTATTTTCTAGGGGTTTTGTGTTTGTTTTATTCTTGTTTCTTTAGTTTGTCATTCCTTGAGAGTGTAGAGTGTCTTACTGTGCTTTTAGTTTGCATTTCCCTGATGCCCAGTTGGGGTGGGCCTCTTTTCATGTGCCTGTTGGTTATTTGGATATCTCTTTGTGAAGTGCCTGTTCAAGGTTTTGCCCATTTTTGTATCAGGTTATTGTATTTTCTCCTGACTTGTATTAGTTCCTCGTAGAATCTGGATGTGACTCCTTTGCCATTTGTACGTGACTCAATTATAAAAATGCATCTGTTCAAAGGAAAAATCTGGTCATGCCACTTTCCTGGCTTCTCCTCCTTCGTAGATTGGAGGCTCGGAGGGGCCGTGGCCTGCCGTGATTCTCCAGCCCGCCATGGGCTGCCCCATTGTGTGGCTTCTCCTTCAGCTACGTTGGAGCCTCTCGAATGTGCGTGTCTTTCTGTCCCTGAATCTGGCAAAAGGCAATGTGACTTAGAGGCCAAGGCCCAGACTCTGGAGCCAGAGGGCCTGGGTTCCACTCCCCGCGTGTCATGCGGTGGTGGCAGTAATCATCCCATCTTTGGGAATAGCTGTGAGTTACAGGAAGGCCCTGGAGGGTGCTGAGCACATGGCAAGGGGGATGGGAGCATTTGCTGTCATCATTTATTGTTCGTTAAGGTTCTGCTTTGGGAAGTGACCTCTCCTTTCATCCACCTTGACTAGTTCCCACCCGTCCTGTGAGTCTCAGCTCCAGAGTCGTGTCCTCAGGGAAGCCCTCGTACCAGGCAGCACAAGCTCTGTTAAGTTGCAATAACAGACAACTGCAAACGCTCAGTGGTTTAAAATCGTCAGAGTCTGTTTCCCACCCCTGCCTCATGTCCCCTGTGGGGTGGCTGGGGGCTCTGCTCCCATATTTTTGCATCCTTGTTCCAGGGCTGAATCCGGCGGATCAGGCCTTACTTGGGACATCAACAGGTGCAGTGGTGCGGGAGGAGAGGCTCGGGCAGGTCTCACACAGGGCATTAGTGCCCAGCCTGGAATGACTCACGTGGCCTCCCACTCTCACCTCGGAGACCAGCACTGGTCACACAGCCACATCGACCACGGGTGCAGGGAGTTCCGTCTGACCATGTGCTCAGAAGGAGAGAGAACTGGGATATTTGGAGAGTTGCATCAATGACTAATGACCCCGTACCTGACCCCTGCATGAGTCTGGGCACTCTATCGTGTGCCAGATCGTCTACTTTATAAGACGACCCCCCCAACACACGGCAGCGTGCAGTACTGTGCCCTGTGACTATTTGATCGTTGTCTGTCTCCCCCACAAGGCCGAGTCCCACGGGGCAGGGTCTGGACTGCTTATTGCTGGATCCCGGTTTCTGTCACTTACCCCTGTAGCATTTGAGAAGTTGGTGTAGGTACCAGCCCGTCACTGAGGGGTGGATGCTGGACTCTTCATCCTGTCATCTCTAGGTACCTTTTTTTTCTTTTAATTATCCATTGTGGAAATTTTGGGATCCATAAAAAAATAGGCTAGTGTATCCTCATGTCCGTGGCTCCCACTCGGCAGTCACCAACATTCCGGTGGTATTTCATCTCGTTCTCGTGCTCCCTTCCCACCATTCTTTAAAGTAAGTCCAACACATCCTATCATTTCGCTCGTAAGTCGTTCACTAGAATGTAATACCGTTATCGTGCTTCGGAAATGAACAATGATTCCTTAATGTCATACAATACCCAGTCAGTGTTGCAATTCCACTGATGGCTTCATAAAGGCCTCTTTGCAGTGCTTATTCAAACTGAGATCCCACCAAGGGCCACGCGACACATTTGGTTGATTCGTCTTTGGAAATCTTGAATAAGTCTCCCTGTCCTTTTTTCTATTCTTGCTATTTTTCTGTTGAAAACCATGTCGTCTGTCCTGTAGGATTCGCCATGGTCTGGGTTTTGATGATTGTGTGGCATCTTTTATCATGTCCCTGGGGCCCCTGTGCTTCCTGCTAGTCCCACTTAGTTCTAACTCTTTGTGAGATCTAGAAGTTGGGCAGGATTCACGTTTGATTTTGTGTCCTTCCAGGAGGCAGGTGTGACGTCCGCTTGTCTGTTAAGTTTGATCAGAGGCTTCAGGTGCGGTCAGCCTGACCCATCCACGCTCAGGTGTCCCTTTGGCCTCTCACAGAATGGCTGCATCAGCCAATCGTGATCATCGCTGGGATCCATCACATCAGTAGGGTTGCAAAGTGGTGGTGCTTGAATGGTATTATTCCTTCTGCATTTGTTAAATGGGATTCTTCTGATAAAGAACATCTCCTCATTAACTCTTTGGTTGTCCCGAGATCTAGCTGGTAGAGGAAAGACAGAATAAACGTTTACATCTTTCTCTTTATTTAGTAATTTTCAGAATAAAGAGTTAAATCTCCAGCACCTCCAAAGGTGGACCAATGAGTTTAAAATTTGGGTATCATTATGAATTCATAGACTCTAATGTATTTGATGAGTTTTAATTCATTGCAGTGATTATTCTTTTTGATGTTCAAATTGTCCTGTCCTTGGCCAGCGGGAGCCTCTTCAGGTTGCTGTCTGTGCCTTGTTGACACCCTCCCCTGTGCCTCCGGGAGTCTTTGATGACATCCTTGCTTTCTGGGGTGTTAAAAAGTTCCAGGCTCGCTCATGTTGTACATTTCCTGTTCCAGATTTGGAATCAGACATTTCTCCGAGGAGTTCTGGTTCTTTCAGTGGGAATTAATGTTTGGAGACCACTAAACGATGGGCTGCGTGGGTGCCTGATGCTACTGGACTGACTGAACCTTTTCTCTGGGCTATTTCAGTGAACAAAGCTGGGGCATAGATATGAGAAAAATGCATCATGTGTTCATACTAATATTTTCATTGCAAGTTTAAGATGACGGGTTTTTACTTGATTACTTTGATTTTGTATTTGTATTTTTCTTTTAGGCTGGTAATAATTAAAATAATTGTTTTTTGGCTATATAGATCTATATGTTTCAAAATAGCAATACCAATAATATTGCTAACGATATGATTATTCCTAAAAACAGCTTAGGATCTCTTTGCAGTGCTTTTTGTCCCACCAGAATGTACCTCCATATCAGTGTATTTTAAAAATCACCTGAGATGATTCTCTGATTGGTAAAAACCAGGGGTTGGCAAATCTTTTCTTATAGGGCCAAAGAATAAATCTTTTTAGCTTTGCAGGCCATACTGTCTCCATCACAACTATTCACCTCTGCTGATACAGTGCAAAAGCAGCTATATAGCCAATATGTGAACGAGTGAGCTTGGCTGTGTTCTAATAAAACTTTATTTACAAAAACAGGCAGTGGTCTGGATTTGGCCCCTCTGCAGGCCATAGTTTGCCAACCCCTGGCTTGAACCACCATCCTGGCGAACACATTCATGTTTCTTTGTTTGCAATTATTAAGGACTGCTTTTTTCACTTAAATTTTCCTTTGTTATATAATTATGTAAATAATTTCATAGTTCCAAAGCCAAAACTATAAAACACAGTACATTTGGAAAAGTCTAGCTTCTCTTAATGCCCTTTTGATAGCATCTCTGGCCTTTGCTGAGAGAGAGAGCCCCTTTGGTCTGGTCAGTCTTGCCAGTGGCTGACTCCCCTCCAAGGAGGACCTCTTGCCTGCCCCCTCCTTTGATCTTTGAAGGGGGTCCTGGTGCTCAGTACTGATTCCTGTCTCGTGATGCATGTGATAAATATCTAGCTCCAATGGCCTAGGCAACCAATCAACAACTTACTGGCTTATTTAATTAGGGAGCTTAGGATCAGAATGGCTTCAAACCATTTGGGCCAACACTAGCTTACGTAGTATTTTTGTATTACTTAGAAGAACCTCCTCTGGGCAGACACAGCCCTGGATGAGCAGCTCGTGCCTTCATGCAGATTAGAAAGAGGTGCCCCTACAGGTATGTGGCTTGGCGAACAGAGTGTGAGCTAGCTTTCAGTCCCTACTTGCCCCTTCAGCTGGAAGAGCTTGTGCAGTGCACAACCTGCTCAGCTGTATGTGGTGGCCCTGGCTTGTTCCCAGGTTTTGGATTTTTCCAGAGTGGCTCTATTCTCAGAACTATTTCCCTTCTTGGCATCAATGATGACTGTCAGCAGTGCAGGTGTATGTTCTGCCAGCTTTGCAACCACCTCAAAAAGAGAGCGCCTTGTCCCCATTGGAGCAGGAACTAACTGGAGAGTGAATGACCAGGCTGGGTCTTGTGCCCTTCCCTACACGCAGGGAGGTTGGGGGTGGTTCCTCCAGGGCCACCTTTAATGAACTTGGACGGAGAAACTTGAAGGTAAAAGTGAGGGGTTATTACGAGACAAAATGTGAATTAATTCTGGGCAGGAACAAGCCACCAAGTGTCCCATATGATTTCCCTACCCCTCCTCCATGATGTCCCCTTCTCCTCAGTCATCCCACTCCTGTGTGCCTTGTTCCACTTTCTTACGAGAAAAATCATGCCCCCAAATGTCCGTTCCCCGCCTGGAAAACCCATCCGGAGGCAGCTCGAGTCATAAAAGAGCATCAGACAAGGGTCTTCATCCGTCATGAGCTCAGTGGGCATCAGTGTTATCAGCAGCCCCTGTCTTTAATCAAGAAGGAATTACCCAGTGGCAAGGCATTATGGTTTTCTTTTATAACCGGCTCGTTTAAAAAAAATTAATTTTAGTTCAACTTTTAAGCAAGGGAAGAGAAAGGATAATTGTGCGGCGTTTCCAGGAAAGTTATGAAAGGAAGCAAGGGGTCATTTTTCAGAACTCTGCTCTCATAATTAATAATCATCAGTCTTGGGCCTTTCATGCGTCTTGCAGCCGAGCTGTGAGCCCCGGAATTGACTGACTGGGCTTTGCCTCCGAAGATGTTTCTCGCATTCTCCTGTTTCTGAGGAAGGTGTTTGGAACTGGGAAACAGCTGGAGTGTCTCGTGGGGCAAACCTCACTGTAAGGCTCACGGTTCCCGCATTCCAGTGTCTGCTGGGAATAAGGACCCTTCCCACTCCTGCCGTCTTGCTTGGCAAGCCTCTCCTGTCTTCTCCAACCTCATTTTCATTCGAATCAGTGGTTATGCGGTGCTCTCGAGCCTGAGCACCGATGCACGGATTTTTCAAACCGTAATTTATCATGTGGATGAAGGTTTTATCTCTTGTTTGGTGCCCACAACATTGGGGTTCTAATTTCCACCCCACTAGTTCCCTGTGGAGCGGGGCAAGCCTTGCCTAACCTTTCTGTGTTCGTTTCATCTCCTGGAAAATAGAGTTATATCTACCCTGCTCACAGGAACACAGGAATTAGTCATTGTTTTTCAGAGCGGTAATCTCATACCTTTGCCAACACAATGCATTTCCATCAACGGCCCCCAAATTATATCTGATAGCGTAGTTGCTAGTGAGCAGTGTTTATTATCATTATTTCCATTGTGAGGCTCCGAGCTAATACTCATAAGGTTGCCACTTAATTCATAAATCCAAGAAGCTGTCGTAGCCATGGCAGTGAATGGGGTTCAGAGCTGAGGGCCACTTTGAAAAAACCCCCATCCGCCTCGGCACAAGGCTTCATCGAGGCTGGGCAGGCAATCACGACGGAAATGAGAAGGTCAGAATGGGATGTGACTGCATCCCTTTCAATTTCAGGCTATGATTAATCTCTTCTGATGTTATTTTATTTGAAAGAATAATCTAAAACCGGCCCCAGACAGAATCAACTCCTCTTAAAAGGGAAATGTACATGAGAGGAGAGAATGTTGCTTGCAGGGGAGAAAGCACAGGGAGCCCTTTGGCAGAGGTTTGGGGCTACGAGACCACCACGATGAGGCCTGGCTGTTAATTTATGGCTGTAAGAGGAGGGCTCTTTCTTCCTGAAAGTTGGTGCTTCACAGCCTCATCTGAGGTCTGACTCCATCAAAAACACATCCCATTCCAAGAGCTGCCCAAAAAAGTAGGTTTTCTCCCACCCGGGAGACCCCACGCAGCTTCCCCTCCAGCCTGGAGATCCGAGTCTGTCCTTTGCAGGGAATTGGTGAGCTTTCCTGCCCGCCTGACTTGTAACTGGTCCCCAGGAAAGGCCCTTTGAGAGACAAGCTGCCTCGGTCTGGATGGCTCTCTGAGGCGGGGGTTCTCAGCCGAGGTGCACTGACATTTGGGGCTGCGTCATTCAGCATCCTAAGATGTTGGTGGCACCCCTGGCCCCCACCTGATGGCTTCTGTTAGCACCCCTGCTCCAGTGTGACAACCAACAATGTCTCCAGACATTGCCAAATGCCTCAGGGGGTGGGAGGGGGCAAAATCATGCTGGTAGCAATTGATAGGGCTGTGTAGTCCCTCGAGCCCTTTCAAAGCTGACCTTGGGTTTGCCTTCGTGTTGGCAGGGGAGGTGCAAAGCTCCAGGGCCTCTGGCTGAGTGGACAAGACCCCAGGACAGCAGGGAGCATCCTGATGCAGGGGCATGTTGTCTGCCTGTGGCCAGCTGCCCGGATGCCCCTTCAAATTGTACCCGCAAACCAGGTATTAGTCAGTTCTCCTGAGCTGCTTGGAAGTGTCCCTGCCTAAGCGAGCATGTAATTACCGGCTCTGCACACCCTCAGCCGTGGGCTCGCAGGAGAACAGTGGCGGCAGAAATGGGTAGCTCATTTCAGGAGCGGGGGCGGGCCTTGGAAGCATGACACGAATGCCAGGGATGATGGTGTCTGTCCCCTTTGGAGGCTGCACGTGCATTGCTGGCCTTTGGTGGGATGTAGCTGCCAGCTCCTTGCACACGGCTGCGGCCGCCTGACCTACCTGTGTGAGAGAGCGGGGCCTCCCAGCCACGGGGACCCTGTGGAGGCTGCACACCTGAACTCGCATTAAGCCCTTCGGTAGCTCCAGGGGGTCTTTCATGTGGCAGCGTCGCTCCCCATCATATCAAACACGCTTTAACTATAATTTATTTGCAGTAAAAGTATTTGAAAGGAGTTTAATGATTTTGCTTCTTAAATTATCTGGCAGTGGGTCATTCATCAAAGTCGCAATTACCTGTGATTTGCCCCACAACCAATAGGCATCCTTAGGAATTCTTGCAACTGTTTTCTCAAACGTAATGAAGTTTTTATGACTACTACATCATGAATACTGCATCCAGCAAGCAGCGAGGAGGCCGCCTTGCCACAATCGGCAGGCGTTTAACGAAGCATTTATTAATTTCGATTTTGCGGCTTTCTTGCTGAATTTCAGAGGCAATAATTTCACTCCACATCGCACACACTTGCACGGGCCCCAGAGAGGCCTGTGTTCAAGTCTCTGAAGGGGAGCCTTGCTCATTTCTCTTGCCTACGAGAAGGTGAGAAGTTCCAGAGGCTGCTCAGCAGTCACTTTGCCAAGGAGGGTTCTCTAGGTTGTTGGAGTCAAGCCCAGTTTCCTCTTTCTTGGTTTTTATGGGGGTAAAAATTAAGTCCAAACATCTGGATATCCACATGCGTGATTTGCAAACATCAAACATGGCGTTCATTCCTTATTTCTTGGCTAATTTATTGGACGTCGGCTTTCTGATCAGCTTACCAGCTGGGCATTTTACTTTTCCCTGTTATTGCAAACGAAGCGTAATTACTGCGATGCAAACAGGTCGGAAAAACAATGAGAAATTAAGTGTAATTGGGCGCATTTCCTGACGAGTTATAAACGCCGAGCCTGAAATGGGATTAGCCGGTATTTTATTTTCTTTTCTACAGATAGGGACTTTGCAATTATTCATCGTGGGAGAGTTCTACCCCCTACTGCTCTCCCATGCGTGGGACGGAGAGGAGGGATAATTTCCTTGCTCCCAACCAGAGGTAGTGAGTCTCCAGGACGCGTATGGTAATATTTAAAGACATAAAAAGGGACAGGACAATTAAAAATGTGCACGAGTAGCTTTAGGACTGACGTTATTGATGCCTTTGTGATCAATAGTGCTATTTTTATTTGGATTGCTGGGTAAGAACGAGCCTTAGGAAGCTACTGCCACGAAATTTAGAGAGCCCGACAGAGGCCCTGTAAACCCTGCTGTAACTCTCACGTCCAGCCCGGGAATCACGGCTGATTTAAAGGCTTTGGGTGATGGAGTGAGGTGGGGTTTCCATCAGTGTATGCCCGGGAGAGGGGATTACATCTGCCCAGCGTCCAGACCCCAGGTGGAGTGAAGCCATTTATAACAGAATTTGGCTGCCGTTGAATTTTAATCTTGGGATCCACCGATTGCTTTAAGGGCAGCTAGAGAAGCCGCCATTTGCTTTTAGTAGCGTTACCCAGAGACTGAAGAAATCCCACCCCCACCCCCCGAATTGCTCTGCTCAGGGTTGTTTTTGTGGAAGGGATTTGAAAGAGAAAATTTTATAAATAGGAGCCGTGGATCGTAGCTCTTTCTGGGTAAACTATTTGAACATGGGCTTTCTGATTATAATTGCAGCTAATATTTACTGGCTGCTAATGACACGCAGGGGTGTTGCTAAGTGCATTTCTCGTCTTGTTTACTTGAAAACTCACGACAATGTGCTAGACTCTATTTGAGGCCCATCTTCCGCACATGCACCGGCCGCCGGTAGCCGCTTGCTGCTGCGCTTGACCTGCGGCCGGTCCACGTGGGCAGCGGCTGCAGATGCAGAACACTCACCAGATTTCAGACTGAGGGCAGGAAAAAAAAGACTGCCAACTACTTAATTAATAATTTTTATATTGATTATATGCTGGGATGATAATAATCGGGACATATTGGGTTACATCAAATGTATTGTTAAAATTATATTCTTTTGACTTTGTACATTTGTTTTTTTTTTTTTAACATGGCTAGGAAATTAAAAAAATTACAGATGTGGTTCACATTATATCTCTGTTACTGGTCTAGAGAAAGAAAAGAGGCACAGAGAGGTAAAGTAACTTGCCCCAGGTCACACAGCATGCACGTGGCAGTGCCTTTTAGATGCTAACGGTGTGACCCCAAACCAGGCACTTGTGCTTGAGCCTGCCCTTCTCCACATCCCTGCAGACCCCTGTTGCATCCGTAACCTTGTGCTCTCGGTCCCGCCCTCAGTCACCGGGGGCTTGGCGGATGGATCTCTGTGGCTTTTTCCAGATGACATTCTCGGCTTTGTACTCTTTGGCATGGAGTGGTGTGATGTGGAGGGCGAGCATCCATCTCTCTCTTTATGCTTATTTAATTATATTTAATTAGGAATCTTGTCATATTTTAGCCTGCAATTGGTCTCCTGGGGCCGTCTGCTGTGAAGATATTTGAAAAATCCAAACTTTATTTCTTGCCATTGATGCACATGGTTAATGGGCCTGAGTAGGAATGATTTCACCCTCTTCTAACTCGGAACAAGGGGCAGAAGGAGAAACTGAGCAAAAACGGGCCGAGCACCGGGGAAGGCTTGCCCCTCGGGGAGCAGGGGTGGGCCAGGCTCGTTCCCTCGGTGCCCACTGCGCATGCCCAGCTCGCTACACCCCTTGCCGGGGTCCTGGGGAGGGCTGGGCCCGGCCTCTCCTGTGCTCTGGTTGATGTGGCACCCTCAGACCGATGCTGCCCGTTGGTAAAAAGGTGGTCTGCACGTGGTCAGCACCAATTTGTTACATCCAGTGCTCTTGAATCGGCCCCTTGCCCCCAGGCTGCCTCCCCGATGGCCTGTTCTGACTCACTGCCTGTTCTTCCCCCTCCAGGCGGAACGGACTGCTCATAGGACGGGGGCACTAACAGGAGGGCCTCCTTCCTTGTTGCCACTGTGGTCCTTGGTGGAGAATTAGGGCAGGACTCACAGCAAGACTGACGTTACCCCCGCTTTCCCAGAAGGGAGACCCTGGAGGCTGGCGGAGGCTGGCTCTCCCGCCCGCCCGCGTCCGCACGATGCTGGCTCCCCCTTCAGCCAGCCTCCTGCCCCCGCTGTGGGCGTTTAATCAGTGCAGCTGATTAGTGGAAACACAGCACAGACTGGGAGTCTGCGACCCTGGCCGGGGTCCTGCGCTGTCGTTTATGGCTGGGTGGTTTGAAGCCAGGCTTCCCACCCCGCTGAGCCTCAGATACCTCATTTGCAAAACGAGACTCATATCTGCCCTGCCTCCTCTCCCTGAGTTGTTGAGAGGTTCCAACAATGTACAAGAGAGTGATATGAAAATGTGGGCAAACAGGAGAGTAGTATTTAAATGCGTGCTATTACCATAATTGCCTCGTATTGTGTGTGTATATCTCATCTCCCCAATTAGATGTGGGATCCTTGGTGACAGCCACTGCATCTCACCCCCTTTTGATATTCCCCACACAGCCAGGATGGTGGTGAGCATATGGCCGCCGCTCAATGAATATTTACTGAATTGAACTGCATTTCGTTTTGGTTCCAAATTACCCCAAAAACTTGATTGGTGCAGCCCAAAGCTTTTCTCAAGGAGCAGGCAGAGTGAGTGAAGCTCCACCTGGCTCTGCGTCCCGTTGCGGGAAAATGTCTGTGGAATGAATGAATCGGTGAATGAATGCACGCCTTGGGGCCTTTGCTTTACTCTCCCGGTTCCTGGCTTTGACAGCAGCCGTGAAATCTGCCGCCTCTGTTCAAAAATGACTTCTCCCTCTCCTGCGGGACACGCTTTCTGCGTCCTGCGTCGCCGCAGTTCGGATTTCTATTAAGTAGTCAAACATAATATAAAATTGCCAACAAAAAGATTGTTCCCGGATTAATTAATCTCACCTTTACACAGGGAAAGACATAAAAGAGAGCATAAGATAAGAAAGGAAAATGAAATTAATCTTATACTTTCTATGGCTGCCTGTTAATTTCAAGCTTTCTTGCATCCAGTGCCTGTGCTCCTGCCTGGCTTCTAGATTGCTTGGTGCTTAAATGAAACATCGTATTAATCATTTCCCCAGAATGCTGTGCAGCCAAAAAAGAAAAAAAAAAAGGCATTCAGGAGCCACAATGAGTTTATTTTTACAGTAATGCATACCTTATCATCAGGTATGGCCAATACATCACAGCGAGGAGCCCGATTTGTATACTATCTCACACGGCTATCGACAAATCACCTAACACTAAGCTGCCGAATCAATTCCGCCCTGACACCAACCTCTCCGCGCAGGAGAGATTTGAGAATAAATGTGGAGGTAACCAGGGAATAAAACTGTCTGAGAAGTTTCACAAAAGAAGCTGAACTCTGCTAATCAGAAAGCAGATGCGTCTTTAATTCCAACATGACCCAGCAGCAGGTCAGCCGTCCTGAGGATGGGCAGCTTCTGGGCCCCGGGGTGGAGATGGATGGCTTACGTGTCTTTCCCCCCCCAGGCTGCGTTCTCACATCTTCCAAAATGTCCATTAACCCCAGAGGACATTCCAGCTGGCCCCTCACCCCACCGAGATGATGTATATGCAATGATTAACCAATCCACACGAGTATCAAGATTTCTGAATGCTCTTCTTCACTGAAAAATGCATTAGCTCCTGGCAGTACTGTCCAGAAATTAATTCACAGACAACTGAGCGTCATTATCCGGGGTCTGTCCTGGCTAACTGCTCTCCGTTAGTGAATTTGGGGATGGAAATAAGCTATTTCCATCTACTTTATCATCCAGAGACCTTAGTACATAGTGTGTCTCTGGTAAGTGCTGTTATTATACCCTGTTTCCAGAATTGCTGTTCCTAGTAATTCTACAGAAACAGGCTCCCACCCAGAGCCATCAACACAGTGCCTTTAAGTCTTCAGATCAGCCTTTAATCTCTACTTTGAAGTTGTCCGCAGAGATAAGAGTTTTATTGCAGCCCAATGGCTGGGCGTTTTAATTTTTTAAGTAGTGAGCTATTCCCTCCATCCCTGCTCCAAACACAGAAGTCCAGAGGCCACTCTCTGGGGAAAGGTCCTTGCCAGCAGCCCAGGCGCCGGGGCTAGTTTGGTAGACAGGGGTGGAGAGAACCGTAAGGGCTCCCTGTAGGAAAAGGTCAGGGCTAGCACGAGCCACCTTTACAAAACACAAAGTGAGTGAGTAATAACTGGGAGAACCCCTCGACAGACTGCACATTGCGTTTAGGGTCACCCTCTGGAAGGGCCCCTGCTCACTGCACCACGATGCGGCCCTCCCCAGCACCTCCCTCTCATCCTCTTACGTATGTCGCCCCGCCCAGCCCGTCCCTAGCTCCCACTCTCCCTGGCGGAGCAACCCCTCCCACGGTTTGCAGACTCCAGTTTTCATCCATCTTCTGTGCTCCAGACCCAACACTGGACCCCTTCTTGGACATTTCTCCTGCAGTGCATCTGTCTCCTCCCTCGTCCCCATGGACAGCTCTGACCTGTTATGTATTTATTCCTTTTTTCTCTTTTCATTTCTTTTACCTGTCCCCTGCCCCTCTTCTCTGTCTTTTAAACCTTTGCTTTCCTGCAGGTCCTCCCCTTCCGTCATCCCCCAAAGCGCAGACAGCTGCACCTTCTTCTGGAGCTGCTATACATGTATTCCTGCTGTATGTATTTGATCGCAGGGCTTATGAACTGGATTTGTTTCCATCTGACTCCTCAAGGAGATGCCAGGGCCCCCAAGACGTGGTCTGCATCCTGCTCCTTTGAATTTCCCCTTTTCCTGCAGGGCTTGTTGCACAGTAGGTCTCCACAAACATTTGTTAAATGAATACAGATTCAAACCCAGGACGATGGAGGAGAAAGACCCCAGGGACAATTTGATAAACAGAAGGCTTCCAAGAGATGATTTCCAATTCAAATCAGTTCTTTTCAAATTTTATTGTGGTAAATACACTTAACATGAGATCTATTAATACCATTCTATTTATTTTTTATTTTTTATTTTTTTGAGACAGAGTCTTACTCTGGCCCAGGTAGAGTGCAGTGGCATAATCATAGCTCACTGCAACCTCCAACTCCTGGGCTCAAGCAATCCTCCTGCCTCAGCCTCCCTAGTAGCTGAGACTATAGGTGTGCATCACCACGCCCAGCTAATTTTTCTATTTTTGGTAGAGACAGGATCTTGCTCTTGCTCAGGCTGGTCTTGAACTCCTGAGCTCAAGTGATCCTCTCACCTTGGTCTCCCAGAGTGCTAGGATTACAGACATGAGCCACCACACCCAACCAAATGATCTACCATTCTAACAAATTTTAAAGTGAATTGCACATTGTTAGATCAAATGATGATTGGAAAAAAGTTGAAAAGACTCTTAATACATACACACCACCTTTAGAAACAGAGTAATCATTATCATCATGACGTGGCTGCCGTGGATTGAGCATCTACCGTGCCCAACGAAAGCGTCGCACCTGTTCCCTTGTTTAGCCATCCCCAGATCCTCTGCAGGAGGTCTGCGCTCGCCTTCATTGGCGATGGAGCCCCAGCCCCCATCCCCCAGCCAGGCGCTGCCTGAGCAGAGCAAGCGCGTCCACGTTGTGGACTTTGAGTTCCTGCCTCTCTTTGCCATGCATGTCATCTCCAGGTTTCTAAAAGGTTGAATAATGCAAAAGTCCTGTTGAGGGCCCATTATGGAGAGGGCACGTTCTTTGTTTTCACCTTAGTGCAGAGCATTTTCCACCCACCAACGTATTCCATTCAATCTGCGGTATGATCAGTAATATATGTTAGCTGGAGAGAGGTTGTTGTGTGAGCTGCAGTCAGCCACAATGAAGCAGAAACTTTACCTCTAAGAGAAGCTAATGGGCCCAGTTTAGGGGGGCACCAGCCCCTGACCTTGGTTAGATTAGCCCCAAGCGCTAATCAACATTACCGAGAATGTCTGCATGCACGAACAAAGCATAAATATTTGGTCTGTATTGAAGGTCTCCAGGGCCATGGCAAACAGCTGCCTTAAACATGCATAGTCTACCTGCCTGCTAAGAAAGAGAAAACACAGAGAAAAACAGCCCTTTGAATCCATTCTTCCCCATAGAAACAGAAACGATGTCCTGATCATTATGTCTAAAAAAGCAGCAGATACGAAATTGGATTTGGTTGGAGCTGGATTTTAGCTGCAAATGGGTGGTTTTTAATAAAATGCCTCATAGCAACCGATCTGTGAAAAGCTGCTACTTAAAAGCAAGTTCATATGATCTCGGAAAATGTCTCATCCAGACAGGGTAGTCTGTAACTGTTTATTTACAGTCGTCTGGGCCAGATCAGATAAGCTGGTGGAAGTGGGGGGCTTCCAGGAAGTACCATCCCTTGGAAACTCACAGCTTCAGACTGTTTATATGATCAGGAAATGGATCATCGGTTCCTGCTTTTAGAAACAGGGCCCGGTGGGAAGGGAGATGTGGGTCGTGGGCTTTGCCCTGGGCTGGGTGCTCTGCAGGCACTGAGCACCGGAGCCGTCCGTGGCGCCTGGGCGCTGAGAAATGGCGCTGGGGCTGGGTCCCATCTCGAGACTCTCTGGCTGTCTGACTTTGGGCTCGTGCCTTGCCCTTTCTCTTCTTTTCGTTCTTTCTTTTCACCAAGGCTTTATTGAGATACTATCCACATACTATACAGTTCACCCATTTGAAGTGTAGAACACGATGGTTTTTAGTATAGTCACGGAGTTGTGTGACCATCACCGCAGTCATCTGCGAACGCTTTCACCACCTCAGAAAGAAACCCCGTACCCTTTAGCTCTCGTCCGCCGCCCCATCCCCTCCCGCCCCACGCAGCCTTCGGTCTGCTTCCTGCTCTGCAGATCTGCCTGCTCTGGACATTTCCTTTGAATGGACTCGTGTGATGTGTGGTCTTCTGAGTGTCACATTTCCCGGTTCCTCCACGTCGTAGCGTGGACGAGGATGTCATTCCCCTTTAGGGCTGGCCCTTTCTGGTCACCGGGGTCTTCGTGGGTCAGATGGGGCGAACGCTGTGACTGGAGGCTGTTCCTGTTCTCAGTCCCTGCTAATAATCTTTCCAGAGTGGGGTCTGGCTGCAGTGTCGGGGGTGGAGCTGTGGGAGCCCCCAAGGGGCAACTACTGCTGTAGCTTCTCCAGCCCTCTCCCCTCCCCGTCAAACGTGGTGATGGTCACCCGCAAAACAGAATCCGTCCTTTCTTTCCCCCTCCAACTCCCTTTTTGCCCTGTGGGATGCATCACTTTGCGTCTGTCTTGATAATAGCAGTGACACAACTCGCTCATACGTATTGAGCTTCAGGAGTGGCCGAGCCCTGTGTTTGGGCTTCCCATACGACAGCTCATAGCGACCTAGCGAGGCAGAGAATCACAACCCCCATTTAACAGATGAGGACATGGAGGCTCAGAGAGGGTAAATGAAGCCCTCCATGTTCTCTGCAGAAACCGCGATTCTTCTATAAATGGCTTGGGGTTCAAGAAATGTGGTTTGCCTTGATGTGAATTTTCCAATACAAATCTCTTGAGTGGGTCTCCGTGGCCCTGGAGAAGTTGTGAGATTGGTCTCCAAGCCCAGCACCTTGCTGCCCAGGGACCCAGACCCCCAGGAATGCAGAGATGTCAACAGACAAGGCCAGCAAGACAGTTTGACAATGGGGATGAGTGGGAGGGGGGCACGGTGGTCTCCAAGCCTGTGGCCAGGAAAGGGAGTTTGGAAGAGGTTCCCTCAGAGGTCACGCCTGAGCGGTGTCATACAGCACAAAGTGATGTCACTCCAGCGGGTGAGGGGGGAGGCCCTTAGTACAGCCTTTGATTAACTATACTTAGAGGAGGTAGGTACAAAATGTCGTGGCAGTGCGGGGGTGGGGTGATTAATCCTCCTATAATCTGTTGGCCACAGTTTTGCTGTTGCAGGAGGTTTTGCTGGAGAGATCGATCGGGTCTTAACAGAGTGGTGAAATGGTGCAGTGACTCCGCTGCTAACTCCAGTGGAGCTCACCTCTCTGGGCCATGCAGCTCTGGGGGTTTTCACACCGGTATGTCTCTCAGTGGACTGAGGAAATTGTCCCAGAGATCCCATTTGTGTGATGCAGGAAGCGGGGAGGACCCGAGGAGAGCGGAGGAAAAGAGGAAGAAAGGGAGCGATCGAGGTGGTAACGATCTCTTTATTAGATTCATTATCGAGAAGGTGAATGTGCTCCTTCTTCCTATTTCCACGTTCCTCGTTTCTCTTAACCCTCACCACAACCCCGTGAAGCAGGTTCTTGTCCCTCATTTCATTGGTAAGAAATCTGGGGGCCCAAGAAGTGGAGTGACTTCCCTGGACTCAGGCAGGCAATCAATGCCAAGTCCAGGTCTGAAACCAAACACTCAGGAGTGAAGTAAGCACTCATGGTGCCCATGATGAACCAGGCCTGAGGTTAGGGCTGGTGCAGGGATTGTACAAGGACAATCTTGCCACATTGCTGTGCTGGAGGACAATTTGGGTTGTGCATACTGGGCTGCGGAAGCACAGAGAAAGGAACCAGAATCTGCTGGGGCAGTCAGGAGAGGCTTCTTGGAAGGGGGTTTTTGAGGCTGGGCTTTGAGGGATGTGTAGGAGTCCTTGAGTTCAGTAAAGGTATAGGCTCATTCTGGGAATGAATGGAAGCAGTGTGTGCAGAGGCTCAGAATTGAGATTGAGGGTCATGTATGGAGGGAACAATAAGACTTGCAGAATGGCTGATTGTAGGATGTGGGGCTAGTGGGGAAAGGGAGCTAGAAGGAGTACCAGGGTACCCAGCTCCTCATTCAGCTCTACCTCTTCAGGTGGGCATAGGTAGCCTTGTCCCGTGGTAGGATTTTACTGGAATTTAGGGAACCGGTAATTACGTTAGAGGTCTGTTATGTTTGCCACCCCGTACACATACTTTGGAAGCTAACAATGGATTCTCTGAGGAGTGACGGCAAAGTGACAAGCAGGAAAGGATGCTGCTGAAATCGTGTGACTGGCTCCCTCAGCTATCATCTAATTAAGGAAGGGGTTGGGGGAGCCCCAGGGCTTTGAAGTAGCAAGAGAGAACTCTGAAATGTCTCCAGCTGGGCCCTACGGAGGGATCTAATTACAGAGCAGGGTTCTCCAAGTGTGACATCACTCAGGGGCGGTGGGGGTCAGTCACGGCCAGTGGCATGGGGTACGTGGAGGTGGCTTCGGTAAAGAAACCACAGGACTAAGGTATCTGCAGCGACAGCCCCAAAGGCCACAGCTGGGCACGGCCATTCTCTTTCCAGGTGAGGCGGAGCGTCCTGGACAGTTTTCCGGGAGGCCTGGGCGTCGCAGGGGCGTTGCAGAAGGAGCTCCGGAGTCAAGCACTCTGCTCTAGCCTGTCGTCTTGGCTCTTGACAAGGGTCATTTCTTTTTCAGGGTAAAAGTGAAATTTTTTCTGGAATAGATGTTCAGATCCAACAGCTCCATGGCTGGTCAGAAGGAAAGAAAGAAGAAGGATAGGTTACCACTCCAGCGACTTCACTGGGCCTCACACACCACCTGGGTGGTGCTTTGCATCAGTAGATTTTTGAGAGGTGATGGTGGCACCATCTTGAAAATATTGTGCTGCCATTGTGCCTGAAAATGCCACTTTAGGGGAGTCGCCAGCTGAGCAGATCTTTAAGGAGCACCCCGTATGTGCCAGGGGCAGTCGGGGCAGCAGACACTGGCCCAGTCACCGTGGGAGTGTGGTCTGCAAGCGGAGAGCAGTAGACACGTGTGCTTATCCCAGGCTGGAGTCGGCTCTGGGGAAGGAAGAAGGAGGCAGGCAAGGGTGGCCAGAGCCTGGTGCTCTGGAGGGAGGCTGCTCTGCGGAGTGGAGGGACAGGGTCCCGGGCAGAGAGGGTGGTCTATGCGAAGGCTGCTGAGGCATCAGCCGGAGGCCGGTGTGTCTGAAAGGGTGGGAGCAGGGGAAGGATTCTGGAGGTGGAGGCGGGAGCAGCTGGGAGGACACCTGCACTTTTTCACAAGGACCTGGCCCAGTTGGGACCCTCAGGCCCAGCCCCTGACCCAGGGGGTCTATACTCCTTTACTGGGTGTGGGGACAGGGCAGGCAACTGGATTTATCCCTCTGTTTTTAGGTTTTTGCATTTTAAGTTTTTGTACTCCGTAGCTACTGAGGAGATTGGAGAGTCTTTAGTTTGAAATGTAAGATGATTTCTTCAGAAAGAACGATCAGATTCTTCCTGACCTCTTGTTCCAAGGAGAATAGGCAGTATTTTATCATTGCGGCATTGTATCATAGCTACAGCTAAACCCATCTGAATGCTTGCCAACATAACAAAGGGAAGATGAAGTGGGATGACTCAGTCTTGGGTCGTGAAAGCTCAGGAAAGCGAGACAGCCCCCTCCCCCGCCAGCCGGGTACCAGGAAGGAAGAATGGCAGGGCTGGCATCCCTCATGCCCTGCCACGATCTCCGTTTAGCAGACATTCAGCTGCCCAGCCCAGGGTCCTCAACCCTCTCATTCACCTGCTTGGAATATTTGCCGGTTTAAAGAATCTTAGAAGAGGGATGCTTTGTGAGCAAGTCATTAGGAAGACTTTAAGCCAACATGTAACAAAATAACACCGTGCAAAACACGTTTCCTCACTGCAGGAATTCTCCAGGCTAACAGGGACATCGAGACCCCTCCGTATGGAGGTTTTAGTAGCTACTGTTTTCCAAACTCACTTAAGGATAAGTACTGACTTTAAGGTACATCTTATGGGCTGGGGATTTTGTGGAAAGCAGTTTGGGATATACTGTTTTAATCTGATATTATTATCCCATTACCTCTGTTGTCAAGAACAATTTTAAAACTGTCCGTGAGCAACCGTCTATTCATCTACTCAACTATCCATCCAACCACTTATTCAATCAATCGTCCATTCATTCATGCAAGCAGTCATCCATCCATCTGTCCATCCATCCACGCTTTATCTGCCATACACCAAGCAGGCAGCCACCAGCCAACAGATGGGACAATACTAGGACTTTGGTAGATCCAAGATGTCTTCAGGGAGCGTCTAGTCTAACAAAAGACTACCTCCCATATACAAATAACCAGATTTCTGGGTGGAAAGTGATTTTATCCTTGGGAAAATGAAGTTCTTGAAGCTCAGAAAGGGAAAATGCTCCTCTCCTTAGGTGAATCCTTGAGGTCTTTGTGGAGGAGGTGGCCTTTTCACTCAGAGAAGGGATTTGGACATGAAGAGATAGAAGCTGGGGGCCAGGAACCCCTGCAGGGGGAACCAGGGGGACAGAGGGCCAGAGCTTCCACAAGGGCAGGCTGGGGGAAGCCACCCGCCTCCCCCTCCTCCTTCGAGCCTGCCCGGCTGAGTCGTGACTGCAGCGTTGATGACGAGCTGCTGCCCTGCCGCCTTGTTACTGGCGGGAATGTCGCTAACGAGGCCTAATTCTTCCCTCGGCATGCCTTTCTTTTGGTGCCGGCTTCAGAAACATTTAGCTCCATTTAGAATCAGAGGCTGAAATGTGTTTGTCATCACGGTATCCACAGATGAGGCCTCCAGAGCCGTCTTCGGCTGCGTTGGGGGATGGAAAGGAGCCACTGTTCAGCGTTACGCACCCTTCTCCTGGGGCCCCACATGCTGACTTTCCAGAGTATCCTACCCGGGGGCAACAGAGTGGGTGAGATCCCCAGACACCCCCAGAAAGGGCTGAGATCTCTGCACCCTGCACATCTGCCCAGCAGAGCCGTTTGCTCAACATTCAGCATGGCCATGGAGTGTGCGGCGGGAGCCAGGCGCTGAGCGAGAGTACGGAGCGGGCCAGACAGCCAGGCCCCCTGACCCCCGGAGTTTGCATTCAACGGGGGACACGGACAATACGCCACTGAATAACTAAATAGGGTAATTACACGCAGTGATAAATACTCCAGGGAAATAAACAAAGTGATGTGCTGGAGGGTAACTTTAGGGGAGGACGATTTTAGATGGAGTGGTCAGGACAGGCCTCTAAGGAGGTGGCATCTGAGCTGAGACACAAATGACAAGAAGGAGCCAGGCAGGGGTGGAGCTGGGGAGGGAACAGCCATTGCAAAGGCCCTGAGGTTGACGGAGCGGAGGCATCTTGGGGAACAGGAAGGCCAGTGTGGATGGAGGCGATGAGCGAGGTGGGGAGTGTGGTGCAGAGTGTTACCGGTGAGGTGGGCAGGGGCCCAGTCACTCAGGGCCTGTGGGAGAGAGGAGGGTGGAGGACCACTGCAGATGGGGCTTGAGTAGCTGAGATGTGGCTCTACTCCTGGGCTGGGGGAGGGTGGGGAGAAATAGGTGTGGGGACAAGAAAGCCAGGGTTCTGCTGTGGCCAAGTTGAATAAGAGAGGCATCTTAGCTGTCAAGGAGGCAGTTGCATATGTAAGCCTGGATTTACTGGGGAAATCTGGGACAGTCAAAAATGGGGACAAGAGCCAAAGAGAAGCAGAACCAAATAGAGCAAAGAGATGGAGGGATGGAGGGAAGAGAGCCCAACTTTGTTTGATCTCCTGGATCCAGCCATGCCTGAAGCTCTACCCACCTTGGACTCTAGTTATGTGAGCCAGCCAGCCCCCATGCCCTTTGTTTTCCCTGAGTCTGTTTGAGTGGAGTGTCTGTCACTTGCAATGGAAAGAGGAGGCATTCTAAGTGCTTCAGGCCAACACACATGCCCTTCCTCTGCCGCCCAGGGGGCAGGACGAGAGGTGGGAAGAGGGTGGTAGAAAGAGTGGACCTTTGGCATCAGGCAGACTCAGGACCCAGTCCTGGCCTTGCTGCTGGCTGCCTGTGTGACCTTGGACAAGGAGACCTGCTTCTCTGCCCTCCATGTCCTGGCATGGAGGGGTTGCGCGAGGACGGGAGGGAAGAGGAAGGGAGGGTGCGGGGCCAGCCACGGTTGTGTGGCAGGTGCTTAATAAGTATCAGCTTTTGGCCTCTCTCCCCCCCTCCCCACGATGATTAAAAGCTCAGGTTGGCAGTTATTTATGTCTTTGATTAATTAAACAATTGGAAAACAAATTAATTATTACTCAACGAAGGCAGTTTGGGCGACACAATCTTCGAAAACATGCGGCCTGGCGGGGAGGAGAACAAAAGTGATGCTCGGCGGCGGGGATGGAAACCACTGGAGTAGAAAATCTTCAAGGTCCTTCTCATCTGGAAAATTCGCCTTTTCTAGACGTGCAGAATGTGGCTCCCTACAGATAAATGTTGACTTATGGTTTGAGTGGCTTATTATATGTCACAGCGCCTTCAAATGGCAGCCAGGTAATCACTCTGGTGTCACCTACATGGAGTTTATCCAAGGCAGGAGGCAGAGAGGGAGAAATTGGACCTGAGTCACTGCCACGTAGCTGGCCGCTGCCGTCATTCAGGTTAAACTCACCCCTGTCGCTGTGCTCCGCGACGGCCCCCTCGCCCCCGTGGCCGGCCCTCCACGGCGGCTGGATCTGGACGGGGCTGGGCTGAGCATCACCCAGCGCGGCCGTGACCCTCGCAGATGCCTCCGAGTGCCCTTGGCTCCGTGGGGGAGGCGGGGTGGGGGGCTGGGGGAATCGTTGTGCTTGAACTTGCAAACTGCCCGAGTTGTTCGCCTCATTAAGTTACCATTCCATTCAAGGAGAAGTTCCCGGAGTCCAGGGTCTGCGTGACGTCAGCCCCCAGCCCCAGCCTTCCTCGGAGTCCGCAGCACCCTCGGCCACCGGCTGCCGGGGAAGGAGCATTTCGGCCACTCCCCGGCTGCTTAATGGCGGCGTCGCTCGAGTGCGTCGTCTCATTTTTTGAAGGCACCACGGTGGTTTATGGCTTTGTCACCTCCAAACCCGCCCTTATTGGGCGCAGGAGAAATTCCGATTTGTCAGGAACCTGTCCGGTCATCCGGAACCTTCCCCAGGGCTGGGAAGGTCAACTCCCACCATGGGTCATATTGATTTTATTGGATGGCTTTTTCCAAAGCCGTCAAACAGCAGCAGGGTCAGCGGGGAGGGGGTTTCCAGTTTGCTCGGGATCAGTCTTCCCTGCTGCCGTGTCTTAAATGGCTCTCTCCCCCCCGCCCAGTACTGAATTGCCTCCTAGGTCGGGCCTCCCCCACGTTATCAGAGGGGGGCTGAGTCAACCTAGTTTCCTGAAGTTGCCGTGTGAGCCTGGTTCATGTGTCACCACAAAGCTAGACACCCCATCTACCCACGGGATACATCGAGGTTTGTGCATCGAGGGCTGTCAGCTGCCTCCTGGGAGCTGCCACCGCCAGCCCACATTAGGAAAGAGATGTTAATGGGACTGGAGCTGCGTGTGCCTTAGGAAGAGTTCAAACAAAGGGGAAGAGAGAAAGAGGAACATGGTTTGGAAACCTGCTAGATCTGGGCTCTATCCTTTGCTACCTTCCAAGGGAGGTTTGATCCCATTGTACAGATGAAGACCCTGAGGCCAGAGGAGGCAAAGTGACCTGAGAGCTGGGACCAGAAGCCGGGTCTGGCTCTGGAGCCTGTGCTGATAACAGAGGGAACGGCCGTTCTCTCGCTTTGGTGCACATCAGGACCACAGGTGCTTGCTACGATGCTGTTCCTAGGCCCCCACACCAGACCCAGGGGATCAGAATTCTCTAGATGGCCAAGTCATTGATGTGAACTGTTGGGGGCCAAGTGAGGACCCACGGGTATGCTGCTGACAGAAGGTCTTCTCCAGTGACGGGCAAACAGCTCAGGCCCATGAGAAGTGGAGGAGGGACACAGGGGACGCTTGGGCTCTCAGGTTGCAACTTCTAACCCCCGTAATTTATCTGATCCTTCTCACTCAAAAGAGCAATGATCCTGGAAAGGCCAATGCATCCGCTACCTCCTTAGAGACACATCTGTGTTTTGTCGTGCAGCAAGGACAACCTGGGCACAGGCACAGAGGTCTGCAGTCACATGGGTGTTTGGGGACTGCACGTTGCTGGATGTTGCTGGGTAGTCAGATATGAGATGGGGTGTGAAAGGGTGGATTAGAGAGATCGTGAAGGTCAAATATTTTCTCTCCCCCTCCCCTTTTTTCTAGCGGTGATGGGAAATCTCACAAGGGTTTTAATCAGGGGAGGGATGTGGCCAGGCCTGGGTGTTTGAAGGCTCACCGTGGCTGCAGCATGGAAAGGGGAGGCGTAGCCAGGGCTGTGATCAGTCAGGACACTTGTGTGGTCCACGCAAAAGACACAGAGGGTCTAAGCTAAGGTAGGAGGGTGGAGGGGAGAGGGCAGGTTGATGGCCCATTAGTATGCGCCCCTTTCTTCAGTAAGTCCTCACTGAGCATCTCCCCGTTACCCTGGCAGGTGCTGGGGAAAGAAAAGTGAGAAAGACGGGTCCATGCCATCATGGGGCTTGCATTCCTTTGAAATAAGCAAAAACCGGTCACACCGAATGTAAAATTGCTAGTGTTAGTTCTGCAAAGGAATAATATAAGGTGTTATGAACAGATATCACAGGGACACCTAGCGCAGCAAGGCTTCCCTAAGGAGGTGGCAAGTGACTGAAGAGATGAAGAATGAGTAAAAGTGACCCAGGCAGAGAGGGAGGAGGAGTGTTCTGGGCAAAAGGAGCAGTGTTTGCAAAGTCCATAGAAGCAGAGTGGAGAGAGGAAGGGGATGGAGCAGTAAACAGGGTCAGTTCAGACAGGACCTTAGGAGAAGTGGTGTGGAGTGTAGGCTTTATCCTAAGAACACCGGAAAGTTTTAAGCAAGAATTTAAATATGAAGTGATTTAAATTTGTGGAAGATTGATGTCTACTTCTGCCCATGGTGGATAACGGGGACCAAATGGAGTAACTAGGAAAGTGGAAAGAACATGCGACATCACTGTTGTCGAACACTGGGTAAGAAGAAGCCTGGGACTGTGACCATAGAGAAGGAAACAAACCAGGTGAGCCTGCAATCGCCCTGGCTTTCTGTCTGGAACCATTTTTCTCCTCTGGGGAGTAGGGAGGGGAATACCAAGCAAAACGTGACAGTTGTGATAAATCGAAGAGGCACGGATGGAACCTTGGGGAGGTCAAGGAGGCTAGAATGTGTGGGATAGGATTATGCAGGGGAGGGAGCTATGTAGTAAAATAACTCCAGAAATTTTTATGGTCTTGTGTCTTAGCTGAACACTAAGATGCATGTGTAGAGGGTGAAATTTTATGAAGCCATGAAAACAGTGGCCTAGGAGCTCTGAGCTAACACAGGACCGGGAGGCATTTGAGTTCAGATTTGCCAAAGTGAAGAGTCCTTATTGATCAGTCAAGGCATTCACTAGAGAAACCAGAAGAGCCACACCTTAATAGTGAGCCTAAACTATTCCTAAGGTAAAAGCTACATTAGACCCATCCTAACCAAGATTATAAACAAGTCTCAAAAAGGTCAAACTGAACTACAACTTCACTTCATTTGTCTGAAAAATTTTTTGCCCAAAAAAGTCTTTATTTCATCATCTGCTACCAAAGCAAAGCCCAACACTCTTTGAAGGAAGACAACAATATTTAGACATTCAACAGTATAATTATCATAATGGCCAGCACCCAAACAAAAATTACTAGATATGTTAAGAAGTTAGACAGTGTGACTCATAACCTGGAGGAAATCAGTCAAGAGAAACAGTCCCAGAAATGGCAAGGATGATGGAATTAGCAAACAAGGGTGTTAAAACAAACATTAAATGTATATTCAGTTATTTAAAAAATGAATTTAGTGAAGAGAGAAATTTAAGAGATAAAAAGAATCAAATGAAATTTCTAGAGATGAAAACTACCATATCAAAAATGAAAAGTGTACTGTATGGGAATAACAACAGATTATAAAATGCAGAAGAAAGAGTAGTGAATGTGAAGACATAGCAGTAGAAAAAATCCAAAATGAAAAACAGAAATAAACAAGACTGGAAAAAAATGAAATAGACTTTCACTTTGACATTTGGGACAATAGCAAGCATGTGTAGCTGGAGCTCCAAGATGAGAATGGTGGGGGGAGAAGGCAGGAAAAAAATGGGAAGAAAATAATGATTGGATATTTTCCATATTTGCCGAAGTCTATAAATCCTTAGATCCAAGAAGCTCAGCTAGCCACCAACAAGATAAACACACACACACACACACCCTGCTCTGACATACATCATAATAAAGCTACTAAAAACCAGTTATGAGGAAAAAAATTAAATAACAAATGACATTATGTACAGAGAACAAATCCACAAAAATATTTATGCAAGCCATAAGACAATGGAATGACATCATTCAAGTTCTGAAAGAAAAAAACTAGTCAACCTAGAATTCTATACCCATATCATTCAAATGATGGCAAAATAAAGACATTTTTTGGACAAACAAAAAGCTGATAGAATCTGTCAGCAGCAGCCCTGTACTTCAAGAAGCATTAAGGGAAGTTCATAGTGCAGAAAGAGAATGATACCAGATAGACACTTAATCTACAAGAAGAAATGAAGGAATGACGAATATGTGGGTAAATATAAAAACCATTTATTTCTTATGTTTAAATTAGTTTAAAAGCTATTTGGCTGTTTAAAACATAAACAATTACAACGTGTAGTGGGTTTTATAACACGTAAAAGATATGACCACAAAAACACAAAGGACAAGGGAAAGAAATGGAAGTCTGTTGTTACAAGGTTATTGCACTGTATGAAAGTGGCATAATATTATTTGAAGGAAGACTAGGTAAGTTAAAGATGCAAATTTGTAAAAGTAAAATAAAACAAAGAGGTCTAATTTATGAGCCAATAGTGGGAATAAAATGGAATCATTGAAATACTTATATTAGCAAGATGGTAGATATAAACCCAACCATATCATTAATAACATTAAATATAAATGAAAGAAGATGATCAGATTGGATATACAAACAAGACCCAAATTTATGCTGTCTTCAAGAAACCTACATTCACTATGAAGATATAGACAAGTATTAAACAAAATGATGGAAAAAGATATATTGTGCAAACACTAATCAAAAGTAGACTGGAGTGGATGTATTAATCAAGTTGGAGTAAGAACAAGAAATATTACCAGAGCTAAAAAGAGAAATTCTATAATGATAAATTCTATAATGATAAATTCTATAATGATAAATGTTATGTCTTCATGAGAAGACATAACATTCCTAAATGTGTGCATATAAATAACAGAGATTCAAAATACTTGAAACAAAAATACCTGAACTGGAAGGAGGAATAGAAAAATCTAACATTATAGTTGGAAATTTCAACATCCCTAAATTGATAAAAGCACAAAGAAAATTGATAAGGATATAAAAGACCTAAACAATATTATCAACCAACCTGGTCTAATCGACATTTTTAGTATCATTCCACCCAACAACAGCAGAATACACTTTCTTTGAAAGCATATGTGGAAGTGTTATCAAGATAGATCATGGCTTAAAAATGAAAACAAAAACCCTGACATTGTGAAGTGCTGGTGAGCAAGTGGAGCAACGAGAACTCTCCTACGTTGCTGATGGGAATGGCAAATGGTGCAGGCACTTTGGAAAGTAGTTTGTCAGTTTCTTATGAAGTCAAATATACTTTTACCATTAAGACCTAGCAATCCCACTTCTGTGCATTTACCCAAATAAACTGAAAACAGGCACACATAAAAACGTGTGGGAATGTTTACAGTGGTTTTGTTCATAACTTCAAAAAACTGGAAACAACCAAAATATCCATCAACTGACGAACGGACCGCCAAACTGTGCACATCCATATGAAGGAATTCGTATGCTGGCACTGCTCAGCAATGGAAAAGAAGAACGCTGATGTGTACCACTTGGAGGGATATGAAAGGTGTTATGGTGAGTGAACGATGCCAGGCTTAAAAGATTGCATGACATATGATTCCATTTATATGACAGGCACATTCTGGAAAAGGCAAACTTGTAGGGAGGGCAAACTTGATTAAAAAGGAGCAAGAAGGAAGTTTTTGGAGTGAAGAAAAAAAAGAACTTCTTGCCCGAAGGATGGACATATTTGAAACACGGACTTGGGGGCGGGGAACCAAGGGAAACACACGTAACCTAAACATCTGTACCACAGGGAGGGCGGTGGGAGGAGGGGGGAGGAGGGAGGAGGGGACGGGTATTTGTATACACAAGGAGTGCAATGCGCACTACCCGAAGGATGGACATATTTGAAACATGGACTTCGGTGGGGGGGGAACCAAGGGCAACACACGTAACCTAAACATCTGTACACCCATAATTTGCTGAAATAAAAAAAAAAAGAAAAAGAAAAAAAAAAAAAAAAGAACTTCTGACATGATTAATAAAACCGAAAGACAAGGCACAGGCTGGGGGAAAACATTTGAATACATAACTGTAAAGGACTTTTATCTATGATATATAAATAGCTTCTACTATTCAATAATAAAAAGACAAATAACCCATATTTAAAATGGGTGAAGGATTTGAGAAGACATCCCACAAAAGAAAACATATGAACTGAACAGCCAAACATGTAAAGATGTTTGACACCATTAATCATCAGGGAAATGAACATTACAAGCACAATGAGATGCCACTACACTAACCAAATGGCTAAAATTAAAAAAGATTATATAACTATTATGTACCCATAATAAGTAAAAATAAAAAAAAGTTTTTAATTAAAAAAATAAAATTAAAAATATAGGTGATATCAAGTGTTGGTGAAGCTGAGAAAGGACTAGAATCATCCTACATTGCTGATTGGAAAAGAAGAATGGCAGTTTCCTAAAAAGTTAATATATTTTTATCATCCGACACAGCAACCCACCTCCTGTATGCACCCCCGTGGAAGGCAGTTAGGGAATTGCTGGTCAAAGCCTTCGTGGTCTGCGCAGGTCTGCTGCGGCCACGCCGGTCCCTTCAGGGGGGTCTATGGCTGCGTTTGTCCTGTGTGGTCTCAGGTTGCTATGTCTTTTTATGAGCTTGTGTCCAATTTTGATAGTTTTTCTAGTTTGTGTGCCGTCGCCAGGCTGTCAGAATAACTTTTATCAATGTTCACATCTGTAGCATCCTTTTTGTAACGGTGACCTGCATCTGCCGTGACCTTCACACAAGCAAGGACACTGACTGTCATTCTTACTGCTGTCTGGCTTCATTTCTTTATGGCCTTTTCAAGCATCACCTGACTTTATCTTCTGGGCAGGGACTGTCACTGTCATTTACCACTGGGTCCCCAGCCCTGGTGCCATGTTGGGATTCAGATCCAGGTCGGGAGGACACCAGTGTGTTTTTAAGCACCAAGCTGACAGCATGAAGCGAGAACTCACAAGTCAGTGCCTCCTGTCGCACAGACAGACACCATTGGTGGGAGGCCGGGGGAGGGAGCAGGGTAGCTAGGGGGCTTCCCAGAGAAGGTGGAAGAGGATCTCCACCTGGAGGTTCTGGGCAGAAGAGAAACCCCACAAGCCCATTTAGAAGTGCTTGAGGGGACCAGGCTGGTGGTAACCTGGGAGGTGGATGGAGAACCAGCTGTAAAATTAATTTAGTGCTGGATTGTGCAGGGCCTTGAATGCCAGGCCAAGTGCTGGGTGTGACCATATGAACTGGTGCTGAAAGGCACCATGCGCAGGTGCCCCAGCCAGGGGTCCCTGGCTCATGTTAATGATACTGGAATGCTAACAGCCTGTGCAAATGAAGGACAGCTTGCCAGTGGCTGCCCACTATGAGTCTAGCTCCCTTCTCTTGCAGGAGGGCTGAGGCAGAGGACAAAGGATGTGTCCTCAAGCTTTCCTGCTGCTGTTTGGGGGGCTTTTCGTCTTTCCCAGGACATAAGGGGTGCTCGGAAGCCTGGCTGTCTCTTTTCCTACCTCTCTGCTCCGCTTTGAGAGGGCTCAGCCTTCCTCGGTGGGATTAAGTGGCCACAATTAGTAGTAACTTTAGACAGGTATAAAAAGTCACGGGTAAATGTGCCTCACTGGCTCCCAAGCACGTCTGTCCCCTTAGCGATGAGTCAGCGAGGCAGTGTGAAATGGCACACACCTGGTGATTCTACGCCCCACAGCTGCGGCAGGAAGGCATGAAGCAGGTGGCAGAGCCTGAGTGTGTCTGAACACACCGCTGCCGTCCACCCCTGGAGATGTCCTTCTCTGACCCCTGCCTGTTCTTCCGAGAAGGACCAGCTACCCAATTTCCAGGGCCGAGTGCAAAATGAAAACCAGGCCTGCTCATTTTCAATCACTGTGAAAAATTTCAATATAGTGACAGCCGAACGTGAAACCAAGCATGGGGCTCCGCTGAGCACGGGGCCTCGGGTGGCTGCACAGGCCGTACCCCCGTGAAGCTGTCCCCGTTCCTGAGCCTGGCCTTGTTCCCTCCTGCGAGGGGAGCTGGCTAGTCCGCAGGGGGCACCGCCTTAAGGTCGTGTGCCCTTGTGTGTGTGCTGTCCTCGTTCTGACAGCGCGGGGGTGAGGGGCCCCAGGGCGTGGTGCCTTGCAGAGCCTCGCTCGCCTGTGCAAACGTGGCCGGGTGCCGGCCCCCCTTGCCTGGGAGGGGCGAGGGTGCGTGTTCTCCATTCTCCGCAGGCCTCTCTTCCTATCCCTCTGCTGCCTACTCCCGAATTTACAGTCTTAACACATTGTCTTCTCTCCAACCAAGCCCTCCTCCAGAACAACGGATTTCCTCCCGATCAATACCAGCTCATGCCCAGTGCTGATGGGTTTCGGGGCATCCTTTCATATCCCTACGAGCTGGTCAGCATTCCCTCTTCAAAGCCTGAGCTCAACCTCGGGGCGGGTTGTGGCTGCGCAACTTCTCAGTGGGCAGGCAATTAGTTGAGACATCTCTTTCTTCTGCAGCTGTGATGTGAGCCAGCTCCCCTTCCTTCCCTCCAGGAGACCTGTCTCCATCTCTCTGCCTGGGGACGCCTTGGGCCCCATGAACAAAGGCCCAGGCATCACCCAGAGAAGCGTCCGCGATGCATGTTAACGGTGGTGCGTTCATGCATTCACTCACCTACTGGGTCTGCGGTCGGGGGATGTGCAGGGGCTGGGGATGCAGGGATGAAGGGTGAGAGGAGAGTGAGGAGAGCAGCCTCTGGAGCCCCAAGACTCGGATTCAAATCCAGCTCTGCCACTTGCTAGATTTGTGACTTTGGGCAAGTTTCTGAACTTCTCCTGTCCTCCCCTGCCCCGGCACCTCCCTTGGAGGTTGTGGAGGGAAGGGAGAGGGCTGGGCCCCTACCCGCTAAGGGCTTGGGACTGTGAGCTGTGGGGTACGTTCTGATTCCTAGCCCGGCCCTGACGCGGCCCCACACAGAGTGTCCGAGCCTTGGGGAGGGCCATGGCACAGATGACCTGGAGCCCTGGTGCCGGTGACACACCTCCCACCTCACTCTGCCCTTGACCCGGGGCCTCCTCCCTCTCAGGCTCCAAGCTGGGACTCGCCCCTGCCTCCTGCATCAGGTTCTAGCTGCCCTGCAGCCCCAAAGTCCCCCACCCCCTTTTTAAATGCCCTCCAGGCCGCTGTACTTTTCTGCACTGGCTCATATATTTACATTTAAAATATTTGTGTGATTATCTGGTTAACGTCTGTCTCCAACACCTCACTGGAAGCCCCTCGAAGACGGGGTGGGGACTGTCCATGTGTCCCCATCCTATCTGCGGTGCTTAGCCAGGGGCCAGGTATGAAGGTGAAGCTTGAGAAGTCTCTGTTGCAGGAAAAAGTGAGTTTCTGGGAGAGAGAGGGAGACAGAGAGAGAGAAGGAGAGAGGGAGAGAGGGAGGAAGGAGGTAGAGAGAGAGGGAGAGACAGAGACAGAGAACTCTAAGGATACCTCGCACCTGGGGTGTAGACACAGGTGCGGGGGGCGGCAGTGGGGTCCAGATGTTTCAGGCATGGACCATCTGGCCAGGGCTAAGGCTTTGGGTCTTTCTCCCGAGGCCCCTGGCACCTCTGAAGGGCATCTCGGGGCGTGGGCCGCATCCGATCTGCATTTTAGGAAGATCAACCGGCAGCTGTGGAGAGTGGATTTATAGCCTGGCTTCTTTGTTCAAATCCCCAGAGTCATTTTCTTCTTTTTTATAGGATTCTGCTTGTTAGGGACAGAGTCAGGAGCCGATTATTTCTTCCTAACTCACTTTGTGACCTTGGGCCAGTCCCGCTTCTCTGCAGAGAGCTGGTGACAGCCCCTGGCTGTTCCTAGTGGCTGCACAGCGGTGGTCTCCCAAAAGACCCAGTGCCTCTCCCAGGAAGCCCTCACCTGCCACCCTCCCAGCCCCGGGGTCCCCATTGGATGCGCCTTCCCCCCACTGCACCTGGAGCAACCTCCGGGACTTCATGGAGGCACTGCCCCAGGGGGTGTCTAGGGGGCACACGGACATCGCAGAGTGACCTCCCTTTGCCCTCAGTGGATGAGAAACCCACCTCGGCCTGCCTGTCTTGGTCCCCAGGTCTGAGCGCAACCACATCGGTCAACTGTTGTTCCGACTTCACTCCTATGCTGCCCCGCACACCCTACCCGCTCCCGCTCTGCCCTCGGTGGGGGCTTGCAGACGTCTGCCTTCCGTAACACACGCGGCGCCCACCCACCTGCACCCCCTGCGGAGGGCGATGGGGTCCTGGTGGTGTTCTAAACAAGGCCGACAGAAAAACTCCACTCCACTCCCCAGCACTGCCAAGAGCAGCTCTCCTGCTAGATTTATAAAGACAGCCTAACTTTCCTTCCGCCACCCAGCAGGGGCCTTCCCTGCATTGGAAGAAATCACCTCCATTCTTGTTTTGTTGTTTGTTTCTCTGAAGAACAGATGAAGAGTTTGGCTACAAGTCTGGAGGTCTGGCAGGGCAGGGGCGGGGGCCAGAGATTCAGCCGAGGTTTATTGCCCGGAGGAAAACATACCTCGGTTATGAAGTATGCGCCTTTGAAATCTCACTTGACAGCGAGATTTCTGTAAAGAAATCTGTAAAGAAAGAGTAACGTTTGTAAGAAGCCGGCTCAGCCACCTAATACCTTCCCTCCAAAGCGGAGCCTTTTGGAAAGATTACTACAGAGCGGCAGACAGTCGGTCACCGTGATTGCTCTCATCCCGGCGAGTTCCCTGCCCACGCCGCGGCCGCGCTGGAAGCCCCAGGAAAGCTCCGTCCGGAGTGCCGGGGTGGGAGAGACCGCGAAAGGCCGCCAGCCCCGGCCTCAGGGACCCTCGCCCCAGACGCAGGGGCGGCACGTGTGCACAGCCACCTTTCCTACCTCTCCTCTGCAGGGAGGACGGGGCAGAGCGCTGTTTGGTGTTGGTGGGCATTTATTAATGGAATTAAGGACGATTTTCAAAAACCGTCTACTGTTCACACCGCTTCCCTCCTGCCATCTGCTTAAGAAATGCAATCCCGAGCAAAGGCTCTGCATGGGCGGCTCAGCCTACCTGCCTGTGCTCCGTTAACTGAGGAAAAGGGAAGTCTGGGGTGGGCCAGGGGCGCGCAGCCTTCAGGACAGAGAGTCCCTGCGGAGGCGCTTGGCCATGCTGGCGGCTGGTCAGCCTAAGCGCCTAAGCGTGGGTCTTGGCCCCAGTTCATGTCCACGAGACTCCCTCCTCCAAGGCCACGTAGTGGCCTCTCAGACGTGGCGGTCTCAAGACTGCTGAAGCTTGGGAGTGTCACCTCTGACAACCCCCTAGGTTCCTTGGTGGCCTTAGACACGTGCCTCACAACTAGAAACATGGGAGCAAGTGGAGTTTGCCTTCTGGCTTCTTCCTTTTGCCTTTATGTCCGTGTGCCTGGTCACACCAAGCCGCCCCGAACCCCACCGTGGGCACCTTGGGACCTCAGCTTGTGCATCAGGGGCTGGCCACAGAGACGCTTGAAATCTACCCCCTACTCCATGTGTGGGAGGAAAACAGAGGCCCAAGCTAAATGATTTTTTTTAAAAAGCATCATTCCACAGAGAATGAAGTTTTAGCATTTCTCCCGGGAGAGGGGATTGGATCAGGACTGCCAGTGTTGCGAAACGCGACGTCTTCATCTGGAGGCGGGTGGCGCACCAGCTGGATCGCCTGAGGCCACACTCCCCACCTGCACTCCAGCTCACTGACCCGCTCTGGGCCGGGTGTCGATTAACTTCACCGAGGGTCCCCCTCGGCGTCTGAGGGCAACTTCTGACCCGGATCAAGTCTGCGCTAACCGCATGACCTCTACAGAAAGGCAGCGCCGTGTCCCCTCTGGGGTCCCCAAAATCATAAATCACCCGAGGGCCAGTGGAAGACGAGGCCACGAGAGGAGACAGACAATGGACAAAAAAGGACAATAAATCTCACTTCCAGGGAGCAGTCATTATTTTTTTTTTTGCAGTCATTTTTCTGAAATGTAATTATAATACAAATATCAACATCTGGAATTCTGCTGTCTAAATCCCTGTCCTGTTTCGAAATGGAATACTAATGAGGCACAGTTTCTCTCCCATTTGGGCCGATCGCAGGTCATAAGGGAAGGGCCAGGAGGGGAGAAAGCCGTTCTGTCTGCTCTGTTCCTCGCTTCCAGTCGTCACTCAAGGAGAAGCCCCCAGGAAAGGGTCATCAATGAGACCCCCGCCCTCCCTGACCTGCAGGCCAGAACACGGGCGTTCACCACCTAACCAACAGAGGCCCGGAGCAAACACTCTCAGAGACACCTGAGTTTGAAAAGCACCAAGAAAGAAGCCAGACTTGGTCAATTTAGTAATTGCACTTGTCCTTTGCATTTCTGTCCTGGGTCAAAAATATGAAGGCACACTGAGGAGGAAAGTGCAACACTGCCAGAAAGCAGAGACCCTCTCTTGGGAGAAAGAAAAACTGCCTCAAAAACCTCTAAAATGTGATTGATCCCTAGTGGTTATTAATTTTTAACTTTTGATGGTTTTTATTACCCAAGCTTGTGCATTCTACCTCAAAGGCCCTAAGACAAGAAAGATGGCTGAAAAGAGTTTTGCAAACATTAAAAACAAAAAACAAAAAAACCCCACTATAGTTTCAGGATTCATTGCTCTAACTCCACTGTTATACACCCAGTGTTTGGAGTAAAATACCAGGTGTCCTAAGAATTATGCAGCAACTGACTTCAAACCAAAGGCCCACAGAGTTTTAGTGACCAGGTGTTTCTCTACCAGCATTAATTCTGATGTGTATTTTACAAGCCACTGGTCAAGACATAAAAGTAGTGTAAGCCCCAGAACAACCACTAAGGTCAGGAATCAACAATTTGTAAATCTATAGAATTGTATGCCTTGGGGATAGAAAATCTTCCCTTTTCTTTAGATAATATAAATTGGACCGGAGTCATAAACAGGGAAACAAAAACTGTTGTGACCTCACCTCCACCCACAACACAGAAAATCACAGACTGGGAATCAGCCTGCCACCCGTCGACGGCAAGGGGGAATGCTGGTGGCAGGGCCTGCAAACCCAGGTGGCAGGGCCCAGACTGCTCACTGGGGTCGGGCATTTTGTTCCTACTGGCTTAATAACCTTTTTCTCACTTGACATCTTTATTGAGAGCCAGCTCGGCGGCCCTAGCCGCCCCGGCTCCCAGCAAACTCATTTTTGGGCGCTTGCGTTTGTGCAGGGGCAGCTACATTTTCCGTTTTCTAGCTGGGAATGGAACGTTGATACTGTGTGATTGTTTTATTTATTTTATACGTTTTCCTTGGAATGTCTACGTGTGGCCGCTGCCCTGGCTTGGTGGCCTCTTGATTTACGGTAGTTATAAACATTCCAAAGTAGACATGTCAGTTAAATGATACCATAACATTATACAGTTACAATTCTGTTATAAATGTGCCGACAGTTCCAAAAAAAATCCTCGTTCGGCTCCCCTCCCCCACCCCACTCCTTCCCGCTACCTACTCATGGTGACTTTGGAAGCCACCAGCTCAATGGAAAGACGGCGGAAGACCCAACGTTCTGTCATGGCCTCACCATCCCCCCGGCCCCACCTTCTGGAAAATATTTCTGAGAAGCCTCAGTATCGGTGTCCAGAGGAACGTGCTCCTTTAGAGAACACATTTGAACTTGCTTTCCGTTGAAAATCACGTTTATTCACACAATGCACACATCCCCAGGAGCAATGCAGTTCTAAGAGGGCGGTCGCTGAGCGAGCAGTGCTGGGAGACAACCTGGCTCTCTGAGTCCACTGCACGGCTGCCTGTCCTCTCCAGCAACACGGAAAGAGTGGTTTGTTTTTCCTAAAAGACGCTGAAGAGGGAAGGAAGAAAATTTCTACACAGACACAGCACTTTGGAGGCTTCACATTCAACCAGAAAACCCACCTCCGTCATCTCCCACAGAGACACGCCACGGAGAGATTCCCTACGCGTCTTTTCCCAGAAAACACTGGAACGCAGGCCACTTTCGCTGTTCACTTCTCTTTGACGTATACAAATATGACAACCAATATTCGAGGTAAAATGCGCACCTAAAGAATTTTCATCCCCTCTCCTAGAGCAGCCGTCTGCCCGTGGTGTTTTCGTAAATAAAGTTTTATCGGCACACGGCCCGCCCGTTTGTGCAGGCCTCGCCCCGGGCTGCTGCGTCGGCTCGGCTCGGTAGTTACAACGGAGACCGTGTGGCCTACGAAGGCAAAAACTTTTACTGTTTGGCCCTTCACAGGACAGGCGCGCTGGCTCCTGTCCACGGATCAGCTCAGACGTGAAACTGTCCGATTCTGTCAAGGCAGGGCACAGCGTCCTGGCCAGTCTGCACGGGCCCCGCCCACTTGGCCTGGCCGCACAAACCAGTTTCCTCATCAGCAAACCAGAGGGAGAAAGACCAGCACGGAGGATGGTTATGAGCATGGAGTAAAGGGGTGTGCTTAAAGCCCCAGCACAAATAGCAACCGCTGGTTTGCGCAAGCATTGCTTTCCGCATGGGGTAGGATGCTGCCGGGAGGCTTAGGTGGCCGTGTCCTCAGTCTCTTCCACCTATCTGGGAAGCAGGTACTATTGCCATCTCTGTAGGAGTCTTTTCATTCTTTGGAGTGTAACTCTGCTGGCCACACACCATCTACCGTAAGGAAGCTGAGGCTCGCAGAGGCCGTTCACGCGTCTGATGGAGGCACCGCAGCCCGGTTCCTCCTCACTCCAAACCGTGTGCTCCAGCTCCCTACTGACGGACCTTAGCTCCATCATGTCCATCCCGAATTTTCCACTGAACTTTTTATGAGGTGTCATGGGTCTAGTTTCCCACCTTTAGAGGGTTTTAAGGAATCTTTACTAACCAGCAATGGCTCTTGCACCTTTAGAGAGGAATGACCAAGAGGTGCCCACAAGACCAGTGAGGGCAGACCTGGAGGCCCACCTCTTCCAGCCTGCAGGCCCTGTTTCCTGGAACTGGCTTGGGTCACCCTCCCCTGTTCCTGCTCTGAAACTGTTCTCGTGACAATAAGCTGCTCCCTCAGGAAACAACAAGGTTTTTGCCTCTCAGGTAAGGCGCTTGGGGAGTGTAGGTTCCGGCCAGGGATCCAAACAGGAAACCTATGTTCATTCTTATTCTTCACCCAGCATATCCAAGTCCATGTAAATCTATCTCCAAACGAGCTCTCAAAGTCATCTGCCTGTCTCTTCTTTAATCCCTCTCAAGTCACTACCATTTTATACTTGGATGACTGTAATAGCTTCCTAACTGGTTTCCCTAAAACCCATCTATTCACCTATCCCTTCCACCATTCGTCGCACCATTGCTCCATCTTCACCATCCACCATCCCTCCATCCATCCCTCCCTCCATCCACCCACCCATCCCTCCATCCCACCACCCATCCATCCACCCAATTATCCATGCATCCATCCATCCCATAAGTATTTAGTGGTTATAAGGTCCCAAGCACTGTGTAGTCCTAGTGTGGGTAGAAAACAAAACAGGTTCCCTGCCCTCAAACAAAACAGTAAATTTCAAAGTATAAAGCACCAAGAGGGAAAAAAGTAGGCTGTCTCGAAAGAGAATGACATTGGGGGACACACATAGAGAGGGTTTGGGGACTGGCGAACCTCACCAGGGAGGGGATATATTGGTAGAGAGACTACATAATTCATTGTCTGAACTGGAACACTTTTGAGAATTAGAGGGGGAGCTATTAAAAATCACAGCAGGGCACCAGGTGTACACCAGGGCTGACCCAGGTCAACTCAGAGGCGTGGTCACCTCCTATGAGCCCAGACCCGGAGGCTTAACTGAGACCATAGGGGACAAAGGGGAGGGGGCACCTTCCTTCCTCAGTGAGAGGCTGCAAACTTATAGGAAAAGAGCTAGGAGGGAAAGGAAAGAGAACTCTGCATGATGTCAGGGCAAGATCGAGTTTTGGGGATGGAAGTTACGTGCACAGGAGTCTCTGAGGGCGATGTGGGATGGGAAGGAGTTGGGGAGAGGAAATTGGGTATCAGAGAGATGTTTCTCTGCACTGTGAATCGGGGCTCCCTTTAAGACTGCATTTATTGTTATTTTATCAAAAGATGCAAGTGCAAAAATGGCATTCTTTTTTAATTTCTCTAATGAGCTTTTGCTGTTTGGTGTGCACATCTCTGGGTAAGTCTCCTTCCGGAACTTGGACTGCCAGGGTCTGGCATCACTAAGTTTATCGTGCCCAGATCACCCTGGCACGGAAGGTGTCTGAAGCTATTATTGTCTGTGCGCCCTTGCTTGACCGCGAGCTTTCTGAGGGCAGGGACTCTGCTCACCTCTAGTCCCTGCACTAGCACAGGGCTGACATGCGTGTGCTCGACCACTGCTCCGTGTGGAGCGCGTGCCCAGCCCCCACAATGGTTAATGTCCTTCATGAGGTGCCTCGGAGGAGCCGTTTTCCGAGCTCACGCTTCGTTTCACATCCTGCTCCTGCAGAACCGGAGCAGCTGCTCTGTTCGGGCTATTTAATGTCAGAGTTCCATCTTCCCACGCTAGGCTGGCCTCATGCCTATCTCCATCAATCCTCCAAGGCCGTCCAAGGAGCCTCGAGAGCGGAGGTCTGCAGATGGCTCATGTGACCCGCGGATGGGTGTTGAGCTTCACGCCTCACTGCCTTGCAGACTGGCCTCTTCGCAGCATCAGCAGGCCAGGCAGGGTCTCCAGGCAGACCCCCAAACTCCCAGGGTCCCTGCCTGCCAGTTCTGGGCTGGTGCCCTCCAGGGTCAGGGATGTCACAGCTGGCGCTGATTGCAGGCTGAGAGCCTCAGCCTCTCCTCTTCCTCCAACGAGCTCCGTGATTCTGGGAGAGAGGCAGCTTGTGTCTGAGCCTCCACTAGCCCTTCTGTAAAACGGCGCTAACACAGCACCCTCCGTACTAGGCACTCGACGCACTTTAGCAAGATTTATCACCACCACGCCTTGATCAAAGGCTGCTTGTCCTCTGAGAGGACTCTCAGTGCGGGCTTTGGAGTAAGGCCCTCTATGGGTGCCCAAGGGGCTGCCATTGAAAGGTCCTCTTTTCTCTGTTTTTGTCCTCGAAGGTGTAGGACATTGCTCGGCTGGGCCAGGTGGCCGGGCCTCACTGCCTCTCTGATAGCTCTGCTCTCACCCAACTCAGGCCATGCAACACAGGCCACGACTTTGACTGCGCCTGCCCGTGGCTTTCGGTGGCCGTGCTGAAATACCTGATGCCAGCTGTAGTTTCTGCCCAGAACCTGGTAATGAGGGCTGGCACCGTATCCCCGACATGATTTAAAACAGGCTTTGTTTATGCTCTCTTGGAGCAGACGAGACATGCATTTAAAGCATCCCAGTGAATTCAGAGAGAGGAAGGTGGCTCGATCTCTGGGATGGGAGACGTTTCTAGGGGCCCAAGCCCGAGTCTGATGAGGTGGGAGGGGCGAATGTTGGGGAGGAAGGGGCTGTGGATGGCCGGCTCCTTTGTCGAGGACCCGCAGTCTTCGGGTGAAGCGCAGAGAGCACAGTGGCAACAATCCACCCATCCGTTCAGCACCTGTGTATGCACTGAGCGCCTGCCATGTGCCAAACCTGGGCGAGATGCCACACAGTGACGGCGGCGGGGATCGGAGTCCAGGCAGGAGTGGCGTTGTTTGAGGAGATTTGATTAAAGTGTGCGGGTGTGGGCAGGGCTTAGGAAAAGCAAGGAGGCATGGTGCCGGCCAAGAGATCACAATGGGGAGCTGTTCCCACCCCAGGGCCGTAGGGCAAGGGCGGGGCAGTGACCCGAGCCAGGGAGGGGCCTTCGTGAGAGGAGTTCTGGGAGGAGCTGTGCCACCCGGTGGGAAGAGAGCCAGGACAGTAAATCCCCCATCCAGGTCTCCTACAGGTGCCTCCCCTGGCCCAAAGACCCAGAAGCCTGAGGGCTCAGGGGCCTGGTTATTGTCCACACAGAGCAGCTTCCCAAGGCCCAGAGCGAGGCGGAGAAGTGTGGGTGTGGATCCAGGTGGGTCTGTGGGGCCGCTGGGACGGACGAGCACAGACCTGCTCCCGTGGTTTCCAGCAGTGGCTCAGGGTCTGCGGACTCAGGCCCTCCGGGGCCAGGCAGGTCACGGGAGTGAGGGAGCCAGTCCAGTGTGAGATAAGGGACAGGCAGGGAGTGTGGCAAACTAGAGTGTTGCCACCAGGAGGGGAAAGTGGCCCAGAATAGCCAGATCTTCCAGTTTTTTGGCAGAACCTGGAAATGGGGGCTTTGGTGAGCTAACTCCTGATATTAGATTTTAGCGGCATAGTTAAATTTCTGAAAAGAAAAAAATTTGCAGGCGGGACAAATGAAATTTGTGGGCTGGATGCCACTCCTGAGTGGCTGGATTGGATCCTCCCATCGGCAGGGGCGATGGGATGAATGAGCGTGACGCATGGACCTGGACCCGCTGTCCCCGCCGAAAGGGGGTTGGGGCGGGGGATGGCGGTCAGAGCGCCCTGCCTGGGTTGGGGGCTGAGCTAAACCTGCCATCTGTGAACAGCATGCCTGGCACCACATCTGTCCCCCCAACCCCACCCACCCTGCCTCCCCGTCCTCTACTGCTGCACCCTGTTCCTTAGGGCATTTATCCAAAGTTACGATCATATATTTCCTTACTTACTCTTTCCCCTCTTCCCAAAGACCAGGCATATGTCTGTTCCCTTCTGTGTCCCCAGAATAGGGCAGATAAGAAATGACTGATGGATATTTGCTAAGTAGCTGCCGTTGAACACCCCAGAAGGGAGGAATTATTATAATTATTCTTAGTGGTAGTAATAGGTGTCATCGTCATAGTCATCACCCATGTTTTTAATAATTGCTTTTCATTTTCTAAATTTTTAATTATTCTGGCTACAAAATAGTCATATATATTTATAGGGTACATGTGATATTTTGATATAGGCATACAATGTGTATTAATCAAATCAGGGTAATCAGGTAGTCATCACCTCAAGAATTTATCATTTCTTTTTGTTATGAACATTCCAATTCCACTCTTTTGGTTATTTAAAAATAGACCATAACTTATTGTTGACTATAGTCACTTCATTGTGCTATCAAATAATGTTGACTCTATCTATGTAACTATATTTTTGCATTTGTTAACCATCCCCACTATATCCACTCCTCCCGGCTACCTTGCCCAGCCTCTGGTTACCATCATTCTACTCTCTGTCTCCATGAGATCAATTGTTTTTAATATTGAGCTTCCACATTCGAATGAGAACATGTGAGATTTGTCTTTCTGTGCTTGGCCTATTTCAGGGAACATAATGTTCTCCATTCTGTCCATGTTGTTGCAAATGGCAGGGTTTCATTCTTTTTTTGGTGTGTAATATTCCATTGTGTATGTGTACCACAATTTCTTCATATTTATCTGTCAATGGATACTTAGATTGATTCCAGATCTTTCCTATAGTGAATAGTGCTACAATAAACATGGGACCGCAGATACCTTTTCCATATACTAACTTCCCCTCCTTTGGATATATACCTCGCAGTGGGATTGCGGGGTCATGTGGTAGTTGTATTTTCAGTTTCGTGAGGAGCCTCCATCCTGTTCTCCACAGTGGCTGCACTAATTCACATCCCCACCACCAGTGTACTAGCATCCCCCTTTCCCCACATCCTCACCAGCATTCGTTATTGCCTGTCTTTTTGATAAAAGCCATTTTAGCTGGGGTGAGATGATATCTCAGTGCAGTTTTGATTTGCATTTCTCAGATGACTAAGGGTGTTGAGCACTTTTTCATATACCTGTTGGCCCTTTGTATGTCTTCTTTTGAGAAATGTCTATTCAGATCTTTTGCCCATTTTAAAAATTGGATTATTTGATTTTTTCCTATTGAGTTGTTGGAGCTCCTTATGTATTCTAGTTATTAATCCCTTGCCAGATGGGTAGTTTGCAAATATTTTCTCCCATTCTGTGAGTTCTCTCTTCACTTTTTTGGTTGCTTCCTTTGCTGTGCAGAAGCTTTTTAGCTTGATGTGATCTCATTTGTCCAATTTTGCTTTGGTTGCCTGTGTTTTAGGGGTGTTACTCAAGAAGTCCTTGACCAGACCAATGTCCTGAAGTGTTATCCCAATGTTTTCTTTTAGTAGTTTCAGTTTCAGGTCTTAGATTTAAGTCTTTACTTCATTTTGGTTTGATTTTTGTATGAGGCAAGAGATAAGGGTCTAGTTTCTTTCTTCCGCATATGGATACCCAATTTTACCAGCACCATTTATTGAAGAGACTGTACCCTGCTACATGTTCTTGACACCTTCGTTGAAGATAAATTCAATATAGATGTGTGGGTTTATATCTGGGTTCTCTATTCTGTTCCACTGGTCGATGTGTCTATTTTTATGCCACTACCATGCTGTTTTGGTTTCTACAGCTCTTTAGTATAATTTAAAGTCAGGTAATGGGATTTCTCCAGTTTTGTTCTTTTTGCTCAGGATGGCTTTGGCTATTCTGGGTCTTTTGTGGTTCTATATAAATTTTAGGATTATTTTTTTCTATTTCTGTGAAGGATGTCATTGGTATTTTGATGCGGATTGCATTGAATCTGTAGATTACTTTGGGTAGTATGAACGTTTCAACAATATTGATTCTTCTAATCCATGAGCATGGAATATCTTTCCATTTTCTTGTGTCCTCTTCAGTTTCTTTCATCAATGTTTTATAGTTTTAATTGTAGAAATCTTTCACTTCTTTGGTTAAGTTTATTCCTAGGTATTTTATTTTATTTGTAGCTATTGCAAATGGGGTTACTTTCCTGGTTTCTTTTTCAGATTGTTTGCTGGCATATAGAAATACTACTGATTTTTGTATGTTGATTTTGTATCCTGCAACTTTCCTGAATTTGTTTCTCAATTCTAATAGGTTGTTTGTGGAGTCTTTAGGTTTCTCCAGATATAAGATCATATATGCAAACAAGAATAATTTGACTTCTTACTTTCCAATTTGGGTGCCCTTCATTTCTTTCTCTTCTTGTCTGATTGCTCCAGCTGGAACTTCTAGTACTATGTTGAATAACAGTATCACTCATATTTTATAAACGAGGAAGCAGAATGCACAGTGGTTAAGAGACTTAGTTCAGATTGTGTAGCCAGGAAGCACTGGAGTGGAGATTCAAACCTGTGACTGACAAGAGTCTCAAGGCCTCTGCTCTCAGCTTGAACACTGGCTCAGCCCTAGGCATCCCTCCAATTTGAGTGCAGACCTCACCTCCTTCAAGAAAAGCCCTCCCTGACTTACCTGTCCTCTGAGTTAGGTGCCACCCCTGGCTCCCCGGGCCCCTGGTATCCTTTACACAGGATCTACCCCTCTGCTCTTCAGTTTCCCATTTCCCTCTCTGTGCTCTGGGTCATCAAGTTCACCTTGAAAGCAGGGAGCTTGTTGTAGCCACGAGTCCTTTCCCAACGCCTTACAGCCCAGTGCCTGGTATGCATGAACAATAGTGACAACACTAATGGTAATAAAAAGGACAGGACTTTCACTAAGGAGTGCCTCCCATATGCCAGGCACTGTACTAAGTGTTTCCTGTTTGTGTTTTTATTTAATCTTCTCGACATCCCTGTTTATAGATAAGGAACCTGGGACTCAGAGGGCAGTGTGGTCAGAGGTGAAAGTAGGATTCAAATCCAGCCCTGCCTGTCCCTGAAGCCCCCGTACTGGCCCTAACCACCACCCTGACAGATCCCACTACAGGTTCTCAATCAACCCCAGGTGATATAAAGGGACAGACCACACATAGCTCTGGCTTAGTGCCCATGCCGTCTGTCACAGCTACTTAATTCTGCTGCTGCAGAGGCAGCCATAGCCAGCTCGTAAACAAAGGAGCATGGCTGCATTTCAGCAAAGCTCTGTTTACAAACACAGGTGGTAGGCGGGATTTCGGCTATGGGTCTTAGTTTGTGACTTCAGTGTGTGTTGTTCAATCAAAGATGTCAATGTTACAAGATGTCCTGGTTTCAGACGTATCATAATGTAAAAAACTGTGCATCTTAGAGTTAAGGAGATTTGATGTTTGTTGAGTGAATGAATGAGTGAATGACCAATTCAGACGTATGCCCCTGAGTGTTCAGCAGGGAAGACAAATACATGGCAGTGAGTTCCATGAATGTTCCATGAATGTCCTCCAAGTGGCCTTACCTAGGGGACATATGGGAAACCGAGGCCCCAAGGAATGATGAATTGGCTCCAGCCCATGCACCACGGTGATTCTCTCAGGAACGAGGTACCATCCTGGTTAATGGGCCCTTAGAAGTGGGATGGGCGCAGCTCCTCGCCCGCTAAGGAAGCCAAGCCTCGAGGTCGTAGTAAGTGCGTAAAGAGTAACATCTCACTTCAATTCCATCCAGGTTAATTCAGTGGGAGTTTATTGAACACCTTTCATCGCGGCTGGACGGGGAGAGGTGCCTATAAAACACGGCTCCTGCCCGCAGGGAGCTTAAGTACATCTAATCTTATAAACCACCCAAATGTAAAACCAGCACGAGAATTCAGAGGGGCCAAGACCCCTTCCTGTCCCCACAGAGCCTTCTAAGGCCCGCGACGTAGAGATTTTCCAGGCAGGAATTAATCAGGGCTCTGTCGGCGCTCCAAGCCAGACCCTCCTTAATGCTTTCTATAAAGAGCCTTATTACACCAAAACGTTGTATATTATATTCTTCACTGCACACCAGCTCCGTGCGTGGGCTGCTCCCGATGTCCCTGTGCCAATAAATTAGATTTAGATTACAAGGGGAGGAAAGGCGGCCCAGTGCGTGGAAACCTAACGGTCGCTGTGGACTGAGATGTCTTGATTTAGACAGCTAAATGGCCCGGCGAAGGGGCGGGGAGGGCGCAGGCTGGAACATAAAATGCTCCTAGGCTCTGTAAGCAGACCGTCACCTTGAGCAAACAGGCCCGCGGGCAGGGGCCGGGGCTGCAGGCTAATTGGCCGCTCGGACCCAGTGTCACACTCATTTCCCGAACCCAAATCACTTCCAACTACAGGTTATTGATCCCTGTTGGGGAGCGTGGTCTGGCTCTGACGCAGAGGCCCCTTGTCTGGCTCAAAAGTTTTCCGACTTGGGGCATTAGTATTTTTCAAGTGTCCTTTGGGACCAGAGGCCAGTGCATTCCTGTAACCCCAGGGCCCTGGTGGGAAGCTGGGAAGGCTGTAGATGGGGGGGCAAATTGTCTTGCCTGGAGCCCAGAGGGGTGAGCCACGGTGCTGCGGTGGCCCCGGCGGTCTGGCTCCCACACGTGCCTGGGGAAGGAACAACCCTCTCCCCCTGACACCCCTGCTGGAACTTCTGATTCAGCGGATCTGGGCTTGGGCTCAGGCTCCCGGGTTTCAACAAGCTTCCCAGGAGACTGTGGGTGTCCACGGCGTTAGAGCTCATGGACGCTCTTCTTCTGGAACCTTCTACCCAGGCAGCTTCACTGAAATTGGCGCTACAGACCAGCTCAGCACCCTGGGCAGGAAATGGCCAGTTGGGGGCCCAGCCGCCTGGCCATAGGGCTGGGAGTTCTTAGAGGGCTGGGCTGAGCGCCTCGCTCTGCACAAGAAAGGGACAAGCACTCCTAAGGAAGAGAGAATGGGGAGGGCGAGAAAAGTTCCTCGAAACTAGGATCTTCATGATGCTGGAAAGTGCCAGGAAATGAGCAAAGGCGGTGAGAACAGAACAGTGCACACAAGTGCTGCCAGAGGCAAAAAGACTCAAAGTGAAAAATCCGCCCTCCCTGTTCCCTTTATCCTCACCTGCCCCCCCAGCAGTGGCCCCATTAGCACGTTCGTGGGAACTCTTTGCGTTGAACGGCATAGGACTTGTTTTCTGTTCTCCCACAGACGGGACTGTGCCCTGCGGGCTACTCCCTGGCTGCTTCTTCACTTAACCCTGTGTCTCGGAGGTCTCCCCATGATCCAGAGGCCCCCCCACATTCCATTTTTCAAACAAAGCACCCCGATTTTTAAAATTCTTGAGATAACAGCACATACTTAGTGAAAGCAAGGGAGGAATGGCGCTGGCAGTGGAGGACGGAGAGGATGTGGGGGCTTCGAAGTGGAGCAGGTCGGGGTCCCATGAGTAGCGAAGGGAGTGAGAGGCGAGGGAGAGAGGAGAGGAGGGTTGGCTGAAAGATCAAGGAGCCAAGAGGCCTAGATGAGCAGTGGGTGGCCCAAGGGACACCAGGTTGATGGTGGGACCTGGAGCGGGGAGGCCTCGAAGCTGCAGAGGGGGAAGGTACGAGTTAGCCAGGTTGCTTTTGTTCACAACTAAACAGAACCCGTGTCAAACAGGTACAGCCTAGAAAGAGGGATGTCACTGTTGGCTCCTTAAACACAAAAGACCAGGAAATAAGGTTTCAGGAATGGCCAGATCCAGGTGCTCAAATGACATCATCGGGACTTGGCTCCCCTTGCCATCTCTCTGTTCTGTTTTCTTCTATGTTGATCTCACTCTTGGGCAGTCTCTCCCTGAGTGGTGGCAAAGATGACTGGTAGCAGCTGCTTGCTAATGTCCCCCAGTTCAGCAACCCCCGGGGACAGAGAAGATCTCTTTTCTAAAGTTTTAGTAAAAGTCCCAGGATTGGCTTTGGTTGGAGTGTCTTGGGTCATATGTCCACTCCTATAGCCGGGACAAGTCTGACCCAAACTGTGTGTATTGGCTGTGCATGAGAGTGGTAAAATTGGGGGGCTTTCCAGAGGAAGGGGGACTGCATGCCCCCAGAGGGACCTGCTGGCTCCAAGCCCCTCCTCCTCACTGTTGGTACCACCTCCCAGCCCCTGGGTCTCCACTTATAGGGGACACTGTGCCCAGCACTGCTAAAGCTTAGCAAGTTTCCCTAAGTCACTCAGAATTATGTGGCCCATTGCAATGATTTCCCTTTTTGCCTCAGCTGCCAGGACGCAGGGAGCCAAACTATAATATCTAATCTGTTACTATTTCTCTATTTAGGAGATTTTCTCCTCCTCCTCCTGTGTGGTGTTCTTGATTTTTCTCTTTCTAGTTAACAGTCTTTCCATTTTATGTGTTGTTTATTGTAAACCACCTCAAATCCTTTTTGGAAGCAGGGAGGGTATAAATTATAAATAGATTTAATTTTAAAAACTCAATAGGCCAGTCTCTCTGTAGGGCTCCCAGCAATTGCTTCTGCTGACATTTCCCTCATTACCCCAGTGGAGTGGGAGGGGGGCAGTGGGAGCAGCTGGGAAGGGGCTTAACCCTTGGGGTGCCGTGTCTTGGGGCGTGGCCCCGGGTGCGGGGATCAGAAGGAGGTCGGCACGGACAGGCAGCCACGCGGCCCTCGTGGTTCGGAGAGGCCGAGCTGCTGCAGCAAGCGGGTGACTCGTGCGCCTGACACTCCCACCCCTCCTAGGAATCCATCCTTCCTGCAGTTGCCCTGTGTTGAGGTTCAACACGTCCACGGCTCCAGCTGGCCTTTCCTCGTTTTTTTCTTTCACGAATCACTCGGCCTCACACTGCCACAGTGCGACAAATGAGACCCACGTGCCAGGCCACAAAATCCTGGAGAAATGGTGCTGGATCTGCGGCCCGGCGTGTCGGTGGGTTCTGGGGGCTGCTTGCCTTTCCCGGGTCCCCAGAGCTGTGTAAAATATCTCACTTCTGGTCACCAAGCTATAAATGTAGGCCTTGAGCCATGCCAGCTCAGAGTCCCAAAGCGTGGAAGTGGAGGAGCCGTGGATGGGCCGTCCCGGTGCCAGGCCGCGTAAGCGGGTCAGGGTGTAGGTGCAGGGTGAAGTCTGCCTGCTCGAACACGATGGGCTGCCCTGGGCTGTGAGACCTCAGCGAGACACCCTACCTCTCTGAGCTTCAGCCTCCTCAACTGTAAAGTGAGTATAATACAGCACCCATTTGAGAGGGTTGTTGAGACGATTATTTGAGTTATTAAAACATAACTACGGTGCTCAGAATGGTGCTTAGCATATCGTAAGAACTTAACCCAATCTTCACTATGTTTTTGTACTTTCTCTTTTGGGGAGTGCATGCACACACACATACACGCACATCCCAATATAGCTCATTTTTACAATTTTTATTCCCTATGCCCGGCCTTATCCTAGAAACCCATATTATTTAATGGAGGTAGGGTCGTAAGATCCATCCATCTTCCTTCCTTCCTTCCTTCCTTCCTTCCTGTTTGTTGAGTGCTTACTTCATTCTTGGTACAGAGGGACACAATGGTGAGCAAAGACAGACATACTCCCTGCCCTCCTGGAGGCCACATTCCAAGCGATACTGTAGTAAACCGGTGAACAAGAAGAATGTCAGGAAATGAAAATGCCATGACAAGAATAAATGGGCTTAGGAGGCTAGATTGGGAGGGGTGGGGTGCTTGTGGAGGGGCCACTCCAGGGCGGGGACACTGGAGGCTGAATGATGAGAGGCAGCCGGCAAGAGAAGCTTGGGAACCAAGCATTCCAGGTAAAGGAATGGCAAGTGCAAAGGCCCTGAGGCAGGAGGGAGCTTGGCGGTTTCAAGGTCCAGAAAGGATGGCGGGGCTGGAGCCAGTGAAGCCAGGGACAGAGTGGTTGGTGGGTGGGAGATGCTGGCTGAGGCTAAATCCCACAGAGTCTGGCGGGGACAGTGCTGGTGAGGAGTTTGGATTTATTCTAAGTCCTTAGAGCAGAGAAAGAAGACTCCAGGGTTCTCTTCTCTGGCTGCACTCTTGCCCTCTCTCTAAGGCTCCTGGGCAAGTTGACCATAATGCTGGACTTAAGCAGTTAGATCTGGGAGGGTCCACCGTGGTCAGAGGCCCCTGGTCAGAGGCCTCCCCTCTATGACCTGTCAAGCAATTTTGGTTGTGCAGGGGCTGTGGGGCTCGAGGCTCCCGGAGCGCCTGGTTCTCAGGTGCCGTTGTTGCCAGGCTCTGTCCACAGCTGTAACGAATGATCAGTGGATCTCTTTACGTCATTGGTTTATGTTCCATCTGCACAGAAAGTATGTACTTTATTAAATGTACATATGCCTCACATTTTCCAAGGGGAGAGGAGTTCTTTTCCCACCTGCCCCAAGCCAGCTACAGAATTCCGCAGCTTCAAGAAACGCTGAATTGATTCATTTGCTTCTCAGAGAGATTTGTGTTGCTTCCCCTCTGTGGGGATGCCAGGCCTGGAGGGCATGAGAAAGAAGGAAGAGGTCATCATTTCTGCCCTCAAGGAACTTGCAGTGGAGCAGATAATATTAGCATAAACCAAAAAGCTAAAATGAAGAAGGGTGGATTGTGATTGCTTGCAGGAACCTGTACGCCTGCATATTGTGGAATATTCCTTCCAGAAGCTGTTGATAGAGGCTGAATAGAAGAGGGTTTGTGGCCAGATAAATTGGATTAAGCAAAGTTAGAAAGCTCCTTCTCCTGCAGGACTTCTCAGAGCCTTTATACTGTCAATGCTCCACTCATATATCTGCATCCCTTTGCCATTGTCATGCTTGTTCCTGGGAGCTTCCACTTCCAGCCTACAGCACCTGGCTCTCTTTGCTGATAGCTGCTCTCAGGTTTCCAGAACCTATTTTATCTTCCAACAGGTGAGCAGAACGTGCCTGGGAATTCACATCCCCCGCCCCAGGGCAGCCTTTAACGGATGACTGGAGAATGTGGGTGTGAGGGTATAAATGCTCCTAAATTGGGTGCATGTTAGAGCTTGAGCTCCTAAGACTCTGCTAACCTGCTTTAGATAAATAGTCTCTCTCTAAAATCTCTCGCTAGAATGGGAGTGCCGTGAGAGTGGGAGCTTTATTTTGCTCATTATTGTGTTCCCAGTACATAGGACAGTGCTTGGGCAGAGCAGGGCTCCATAAATGTTTGATGGACCTATCTATCCATCCATCCATCCATCCATCCATCCATCCATCCATCCATCTTACCATCTATCTCCATCATCTATGAATAATCTCTTATCTACCTATCAATCATCATATCATCTATCTATTGTCATCAATTATCTCTATCCTTTATCTGTCAATTATCTATCTTATCATCTATCTACAAACTACCATCTACTTATCTCTCTATTTTAAATGAAAATGAGATCCTTCTACATATATTGTTCTGTGACTTTCTGTTTTCCCTTAACAATTTATTATAACCACTGCTCCTTGTCCATAAATACAGGCTTCCTACACCGCCGTGTTTGCTACCTGCACAGTATTGCATTGTGTGAATGTATTGTCACTTGTTTAACCAATGTTCCTTGGGACATTCAGGTTGTTCCCAGTCTTTCATTATTGTAAACAATGCTGCAATGAATATCCTTGTTTATGGACCTTTGGGTATGTCCACAGTAATCTCTTTAGAACCAATTCTTGGAAGCAGAAGGGCTTGGGTCAAAGAGTATGTGCCTTAAAAAGATTGTTTTAGTATTTTAAAAAACATTTTTGCTGGCTCTTCATGATGAATGTTAATGTTCATCAATAAAAAGTGACCCCCGCAGGATTATTCCTCCCCTGCCTTCTGTTTGAGAAACAGATGTTAAACCAAAGCTGCGATGGAGGGTTGTGGTGAGGGTCCAGTTAGATGGTGCATTGTCCTGGCGGCGCAGAGCTTAGCAGGAGAGCGCTCTCGGCACACAGTGCACAGTGTCACAGAGGCACCCACACGACTGTCACCTGCTACTCACACTGCAGCCCCGTCCAGCTTCCTCTGGCTGCCTGGAGGGTCTTCACCAGCCTTTTACTCTGAACATTTGGGAGTCTCTTTGTTGACACTCGGCCCCTCTGTTTGGGATCTCTTTACTTGTTTGGCCCCTGCTCTGTGGGCAGGGCACACGTTTTTCCTCTCTGGGTCTGCTGGACTTCGGAGGCCATATACCAAGTGGTTAAGACCATGAGCAACCGGGGTTGGAGTCCCAGCGTTGCCACTTACTAGCTGTGGAGCCTTGGGAAAGTTACTGCACCTCTCTGAACTTCAGGGAACAATCCCTGTGTGCCCTAGGCTTACTGGGAGGGTTGGGGACGAGGTCCAAGAGACTCGGGAGGCCCCCGCTGCATGGCAGAGCACATATTGAGCTGCCTGTAGGGCTTGGCTCTGAGCATGTTGGTCTACATGTGTTTGTCCTGAGGCCAAGGGAAGGCATCTGGGGTGCTGAGGAACTAGCATCAAATTGTCTTCTTCTGCTGGAGTAAACTCTGGAGCTGGGGGTTCTGTTCTCCTGTTTCCATCACGCCCCCATGCCTGACAGGTGCCAAACACAAGGCCAGTGTGCAAGAAGTGCGTATGGGATGGATGGATGGATGAAAAGTGGCTTGAAACCCTGGGGACAAACATCAGTCTGGCAGTGTCACCCTGGAAGACATGAGGAGCTTGGATTTATCTCACAGTAACACTGGGAGGGAAATAAAGGGAGATGGGGCTTAGCCTTGGGGAGAAGAGGGTGATTCCTTTTTCTTACAAAAAGATGCCAGTTGATGCTACTGGGACAAGAGAGAGAGCAGGTTTCTGGGCAGCCAGAGAATCTGTGCAGCCCACAAGAGGGAATCCATTCCGCCCGGGTTGCTAGGCAAAGGGTTGCAGACAGAATCAATTGGTCTTTCGGGATTGCAGTGTTTATGCGGCTCGAGGCTGGAGAGGGGCAGAAATGGCCATCGGAGCTGCCCATTGCCTCTGTGGGATGTCCTCGCCGAGCTAGGAAGGAAAGAGCCAGACAGAGCTGGGCAGGAGCCCCGGCTTTCCGAGCATGTGCCACTGGGTGAGGTGCACGCCCTGCCAGAGCCTCTGTATGCTCAGCTGCTGCCGTTGCCGTGGTGGGAGGAACACATGCCCATCTGTGAAATGGAGCAGCAATCCAGCCCCCAGGGCATGGTGCTTACAGCACGGGGGGCTTGGTGCTAGGGGCTGAGTTGGCCCTGCATCGATTTCAATTGTCACACCCACTTCCCCACCGACTCTAGTGGCTATTGCCCAGCGTGTAAACCCAGCCCCGGGGGGACACAGTAGCCTTTCGATAAATGTGTAGAATGAACGAGTGAAGGAATAAGTTGTGCCGGGCAGCCCTGGTCACTGTGCTAGGCTGGAGCATTAGATGTGCATTAAACAAAGGCTCAGAAGTCAAAGCAACTTGGAGCCCAGTCCCAGCCGGGTCACCTCACTGCTATGTCACCGCGTCCCTCTAAGACCCTAGTGCGTGAAATGGGGATGACACCACCACCCCTTCCCAGCTTGGGCTGAGAACTGATGTTGGGATGTTTTATAAGGTGCTCGGCGGAGCGCCTGGCCTGGGGGCAAATGCTCAGGTGCTCAGGTGATGGGCTGTGCTGTCCTGTTGTCACTATGGGCTAAGAGTGGTCCACGGTGGTGCTTCAGGAAGTGAAGGAAGGGCCGGACGTCTCAGGCCGTGCTGCCGTGACCAGCGTTAGCACTCTGTGCTCACCAGGGTGCTGTTCTACGCTCTTCCTCACCGCAGTGTCTGTGGACCTTCAGTAGCCCCTGAAGTGGGGCAGGGGCGCGCACTCCCGTTTCTCGGAGGCAGATGTAGAGGCTCGCAGGGAAGTGCTTTGCCCCGGAGTGCGCCAATCACTTAGCACAGAGCGATTTGCTCATTCGATCTTCCACCACGGCCTGGCAGCGTGCTTGCTGCATTCCATCGTCCTGACAGCTATTGGAGGTCGGTGCTGTTACAAGTCCCATATGCAGATGAAAAACTGAGTCCAAGGCAGGCGCAACTAGAGAGCCTGATTCAGGGCTTGGTGGCCAGGGATGGCTCCCCCTGCGCTCTGTGGGGCCAGAGAGCAGCAACAACTTCCTTTCTCCGCGTCCGAGGCTTCTGGCCATCAGCATGCAGCCTCCAGATGCTGCAGCCTCCAGATGCTACAGTCTTCACCGTCCCCTTGCTGCAGCTTGTGTCCCGCCTTTGCGCCCACCACGCGCACTTCGCTCGTCGTTCTCTCTTGGGCGTGTCATCGATTTCCTAATGGGGTTGGTTGTGTTTCAAACTTACGGTCCCTTTGTTCAGCAGAGACAGCACCGGCCTGGCAGGGGCCCGTGCTGGGTCCGGGCTCTGTCTTCTGGCTTTGCGGCTTTGAGCAGAGCCTCCCCGCCGGCAGCCGCAAGCCTCCTTGTGGGTCTTTGGGGGTGATTCTGCCTCCCAGTGCGTCTGCATGGCGGGCGGGCGAGGTCATGTGGTGTGAAGACACGGCTGGGGCCCCCCCACCCCCCTGCAGTTCAGCCTCCCTGCCCCCTCCTTCCAGCCTTCTCCTTCAACTGACGCTTGGCTGCCTAAATTTGGCCCTTTTTGGGAGTTTTGTAAAAATTTTCAAAAAGCATCTTCAGAAGTTGGGCTTTTAAGGTCCAGAAACACCATGTAGGTGCCTTTTCTGTTCCTTAACCCACACGCACCGCTTACCTTCCTGGCCGTGCGGGACGCTTGGCCCAGGCGGAGAGGAGGCAGGTTTGCCCCGCTCCTCCCCTGCTTGGCCTCGGCACCTGCGTTGACACGTGAACGGCGGCTGGACAAAAGTGGTGACCGGTGGAGAGGGAGGGAATCCGCGCGCGATTAATGAACGGGTGCCTTGGCGATGAAGAGTGCTATTTTCTGTAGCTCAGATGATCTTGGAGAAGGTATATTTTTTAAAGCATGTTCCATGGATGAGCAGCTTTGCCAGACGATCATAGGTGTCATCCAAAAAATGTTAAAGAGGGAGCAGGGGCGGGTATTTCCCACAGCCAGAATAATGTGGAAAATGATGGTGTTCAACAGAGTCAAACAGGCTTCTTTCCGACAGGACTTCCCAGAGCCTTTGCTATGCTAACACGCCTCGCAGATGCCCCGAAAGGAGTGTAGGTTATGCAGTTTCCTCCAACGTATGGACCACGGGCTCTGTGTTTCAGGGACGGGGTTTGGTGCAGCAGGCTGGCGGGAAAGCCGCCTGGAGGAGGCTGCTGAGAGGAGGAAGGATATGTCCTCTGAGCTGCCAGAGGAGACCCCGCTGCACGGCGAGCACAGGGCCGGGCTGACCACGCACAGCTTCCGCTTGGCCCCGGCCGGTGGCCAGCAGATCTGGGGAAACAGCTCCAATGTTGTCCGGAAGCAGGCGATCTCGTTAGACGCCCCCGGCGTCTCACGGGAGTGAGCGGTGCTGTTGTTGCTGTTGTCGGTCAGCGATTACCTGCCTTTATTCCAGGCGAGCACAAGGAATCTGCTGGTTTTTATTTTTTCTTCATCTCTTGCACCCACTGGGTCCATGCCACCGGTCATCTTTTTCCCCAGGAAGTGCTTGTCGAGGGTTAATCCATAAGGTCACTTGAAAACGAAGCCATTATTTCCTTCTTAAAGGTTAATGTGTTTTTTCCAGGAGTGTGTGAGTGGAAATTTCAAGTATTCCACATTCTTCATTTAGCTGGGTAAAGTCCTGAGCTCCTCTGGAAAAATGAGCCCTTGGAAAGCAAGACGGGGAGCCCCCAGCAGTGGAAAGCAGGGCGGTGGGGTGGCTGCCCCCCACCCCGGGAGGGTCACGGCCGCAGGACAGGGATCCTGGCAGGTCTCAGGGGTCTTGGGACCCCTGGACTCTCTTTTTCTCCCCTTGCCAGCCATCCTGGCCCTCTCTGCAGCCAGCTGCCCTGCCTCCCACACCCCTAAGTCTGTGTGTCCTCAGAAGGGCTGTGTCCCAATTCCAAATGTCGCCGCAGGTTGGGCGTCCACCCTGGTCCAATCAACCATGGTCAGAGGGCAGCACTGTGTGGTACAACCACAGCTCTCCCGTGGATGGGAGAGGACATGGTTCTCGGAGACGGGAGGGTGGAGCCAGGCCTGCATCCCCAAGAGGAGCCTACTTCAGGCCTGGACGTTAGGTCTCCCGACACCTCGTCTACCGAGTCTACCAAGTACCCACATCTCAGCTCTACGAGATGCCACTAGGTCTTCTTCACCCCCACCCTAGGACATTCATTTTTGTTTTAAATAAGGGGTTAACAAACTATGGCCCACTGGCCAAATCCAGCCGGCACCTATTTTTGTAAATAAAGTTTTATTGGCACACAGCCATGCCCATTCATTTACAGATTGCTTAAGGTTGCTTTCGTGCTACAATGACAGAGTTCAGTGGTTGCAATAGAGACCTTCTGGCCTGCGAAGCCAAAAATATTTACCATCCGGCCCTTTGCAGAACACGTTTGCCGATTCCTATTTTAGATGACTGCTGCATAATGCTCACTTCGCTCATATGAGTCCTCAGTAAACATCAGATATAATGATTATATTATTACTGTCATTATCCAAGAAGGTCTTTGTTCGTTTAGCAAGTACTTACTGAGTGCCTCTGCAGACCAGGCCTGTACTGAGCTCTGGGGATGAAACAGCGACCAAGAGGTGGTGTCTGCCCTCACAGAGCTCTCCACCCTGAGCTGGCAGAGCAAAGCTTTCTTCTGAAAAGGCCTGGAGGGCTCAGCCCTCAGCGTTTACTGCCTGAGGGTGTAGGTGTGGGGCTGGGGACTGAGGATTTGGCACACACTAAAGAATTAATGGGATCTCTGGCTTAGGAAACATAGAGCATGCTGAGGATACTAGGACAGACTTGACGGAAATACCTGGGTTCCAAAAGAGCCAAGCAGCTGGTAAAGAGAAGGTAGGGGGAAAATGAGGTTGACCAGTTGGCCTGTGACCTGGAGTATTTCATCCTGAAAGTCTGCCTGGAGAAGGGGGATCTTGCATACTGCCTTGAATGCCAAGAAAAGGGAGAGGCATCATCCCTACAGCCCAAGGGCGTACCCAAGAGATGCTCCGGCTGGAGGCTTTCCTCCTCACCCTGCCTCCATTGCACTCGTCTGTGGAACCAACTGCTCATTTCCCCTTCCTCTGCATTAACGGAATACATCGGACACACGATCACCCAGAATAAAGACCACATTTCCCAGCCTTCCTTGCAGCTAGATGTGATCGGGTATAGATTTTAGCCAATGTCATGCGAATGTGGTATGAGCTCTCACAGGGAAGGGGCAAACCACTCCTGTGCCTTTATTCCTTCCCACTTGCTGGAATGCAGATGTAATGGTAGGAACTGGAGCAGCCATTTCGTATCTGGAACTGGAAGCTGTGTGCATGCGAAACGGAGAAATAAGGCGGAAGGGACCTGGGTCTCTGATGACTGTGCTCTGGACTGCAAACTTAGACCTTTACAGGAAAGAGAAATAGATTTCTGTGATGTTTAAGCCACTATTATTTTGTGTCTCTCTGTTGTAGCAGCCAAACCTATAATATGAGACGCCCTCAGGGCATTCCACATAGATGTAGATCCTAAACGAAAACAATGGGGTTGCCGTGCAAATAGAGCTCCATCTGCAGCTTCTTCCTCTCGGAGATTCTGGTACTCCACGGCTGCACTCTGCTGTCTCAGCCGAGCACGCAGACAGCTGCCCTCCTCTGACTCGGCGCCCTTCTCTGTCACACCAGCTCTGCACCACCGCCAGGTCTCAACACGCTCTTCTGGATGGGGGAGAACTGGGGGTGGGGGTACATTCGGCCAGCCAGGCCAACGGAGACTCCCAGCCCACAGCAGCCCCTGACCTTTGTCTGGGCCTCCCCCAGCAGGTGAACGGGTCAGCCGTGCTGAGGGGCCGCTGGGAACAAAAGACCGTACGGGATTGCAGATGGGCCTACCACGATGTCAGAATAATAATTCACGTCCCCGGTTCATCTGGCCTCTGCGGGCGGGGCTGCTTTTCTCGGTGATCTCAGCCTTCCCACCCCAGCCCCATTCCCATAAAATCACAGGAGTCTGCCAATTAGAGGCAGCCAGCCGAAGCCCTTCGGAATGTAATCGGCCATAATAACTTAATAGCCTTCAGTTTGGGAGGCATCTTTGGAGCTCAGCATCTTCACCCCCGGTAGCCTGGCTAATCTGGAAAGGCTTCTGCCCTGCCCTCCCCATGCCAATTATCCTGGCGGCCCCGCTCTCCCACTCCCAGGGACCCGCCACAAGGGCCTGCTTCGCCGCCGTTTAACTGACAGGCGCGGGGCATGCTTCAGGCCTCCTGGCTGCCGTTCCAGCCAGCATCCCAGAACAGATTCCCGCGAGAAAACAGTGCAAAATACGAAAGGCTGGGCTGGAGCCACGCACAGCCACGCACACCAAGAGCAATCAGAGAAAGTACCCACTGGGTGCCAAAGATCATTCGAGAATGAGGAGGTCTGCAACCAGGGAAAAAATTTAATATGCAATACTTCACGTTGGATTAAGTGTACCAAGCAGCTGAAAAATGAGGCTGTAGCTAGAAAACAAATGTTCAAATGTCTTCGTGGGTGACCTCCAAGTTTCCACCGGCTCCTAATCCCTCTGTCATAATTCAAGCTTGTTGGCCTGGAGATAATGCCTTGGCCGGTGGGATTCCATGATCTGTCAGCGGCTCTCCAAGGCTGCCTGCGGTTCCCTCCGCGGAGCCCAGAACGCTGACATGTTTCTCTAGCAGGATGGAAGCCCATCCTGCCCATTTGGCTGGGTGGAAAACCACCTCTGAGCTCATCTTCCCAAGAGCTCGGTCTGTGCAGGCAGGGAGGGAGGGAGGCCGGAGGGTCTGCCACAGGTCAAGTGGTGTGAAGGCCACCGCTTGGGAAAGAACTTATGCTTGGGGGGCTGAGGGACAGGGGTCTTTTAAGGGATTTGGGCGGAACCAGCCTTCAGCAATGGACTATCCAGCCACCTGCATGTCAGCCCATCTACTCATCTTTCCATTCATTCATTCATTCAACTTTCAACTACCTGTCTACCCTCAGCCATGCTACAATCTTAATTGATTACCCCAAAGCACCTAAAATGCATCATGTTCTAAGTTAAAGTTTTGCTTTTCTCCCAGTGTGGCCGGCAGCTTCTAATCCTCTGGCAGTTCCTACCCCTGGAGGTGGGCTGCACCTGTTGACTTATCTTCACACCAGCAGGACATGGACAAAGTCATGGGAGGCCAGTCCTGAGCTCAGGTCACACAGAGCGGTGACTTACATTTCACTTCTTCTCTGGCCTCTCCCAGGTGCTCACTCTCTCTGGCAGCAGCCAGGGCGCCCCGAGCCCCCAGCCCGACAGCCCTCAGCAGCTTTCCCCTCTCTCTCTCTGCCCGTCGACCCATTTATTACTCCCTCGGTCACCCGTCTGCCTCACTGAAATGTAAGCTCTGTGAGGTCAGAGCCCTTGTTTGTCTTACGTACTAGTTTCCTATCGCTGCCGTAACAAGTCATTAATACCACAAATGGAGCGGCTTATGACAACTGAAACTTATTCTCCTACAGAGAATCAGGGGCCAGAAGCTCAAAATCAAGGCGTCAGCTGGGCCGCCCTCCCCCAGAAGGCTCTGGGGAGAGTCCTTCGCCACCCCTCGGTTTCCCGTGGTTGCAGGTATTCATCAGCCTGTTCCCTCTCTGTGTCGCCTCCTTTTCTGTCTCTTTTAAGGATACTTGTCCCTGGGCCTAGGGCCCCCTGGGTACGCCAGGATGATCTCATCTCAAGATCCTTAACCATTTACTACATCTGCAAACCCCCTTTGTCCAAATAAGGTCACAATCACAGGATTCTGAGGACATGGCTTTTGGGGGCCACTGTTCAACCCACTCGGTCTCCTTCCCCACTGTATTTAACCCCTGGGCCTCTAACAATGGCAGGTCTATCTGGGAGCACCCAGTAAGTATTTCTTGAGTGAATGAATGATGAAGGAACCCACCCATCAGTTCGGTGGTTCTCAGCTCGCATCAGAATCTCCCAGAAGGCTTTTAAAAACACAGATTGCTGGATGGGCCCCCACCCTGAGTTCCGACCCGGCAGGTATGGGGTGTGGCCTGAGGATTTGCATGCCTGATGGGTGTCTAGATGCTGCTGCGGGACCCCTGTTTGAGCACCCCTGCCTTCAGTAACCCGTGTCTCCTGTCAGCCATTAGTGGGCCTTGAGTTGTGGTTGAGACTCCATTTTCCCCTCAAAGAGCCCCCAGCACCTCCCAGGTGTCCCTGGTTCTTCTTTGTCAGGGAGAAAGAAGTGATCTCATTGCCTAATTCTTCAGCACAGAGCTTGGTGTCTTATGTCTTCCCTAGGGATGATTGCAGTTAAGACAGCTGCCAGGAGAAGGCAGGGCCGAACCAAAGGTTGGAGTCGCACCCAGCACCCCGCGACCAGTGGATGGAGCCCTGCTGGGTGTGGAGGGTTTGTCTCCCTGAATTCTCTCATATCACACCTTGGAGGCCACACCTGAGGGTTGTTACGGAGTCCAAGGGCTGGCCCAAGATTCATCCTCCAAAATAAAATTTCTGGTTTCTGGGGCTCATGTTCTACAGAGGAAAAAATACAAGAAGAGAGGTGGGGTGCAGTGGCTCACACCTGTCATCCCAGCACTTTGGGAGGCCAAGGAGGGAGAATGCCTTGAGGCCAGGAGTTTAACACCAGCCTGGGCACCACAGAGAGACCCCAACTCTACAAAAAATGTTTTAAAACTTAGCTGAGCATGGTGACGCATGCCTGTCGTCCCAGATACTCCGGAGGCTGAGGCAGGAGGCTCATTTGAGCCCAGGAACTCAAGGCTACAGTGAGCTATGATCATGCCACTGCACTCCAGCCTGGGTGACAGAGCAAGGCCCTGTTTCTAAAAATATGTATATAAATAAATAAATTTTAAAATAAAAATACAGGAGGAGAATACCTGGAAAATATCATCATTAAGATAGATTTTTAGCCAGGAAGGCATGGGGTTCATTAGGGACTCCCACTGAGTGCGGCAGACTTCCCTGGGGCATTTTCTCCATAATTCTGTCTTCAGCCCAGCAGGGCATGGGGGAATCTCACTCTTTCTTTTCTTCCTTCCTTCCTTTCTTTTTTCTTTTAAAAAAATAGCTTCATTGAGATATAATTCACATGCTATAAAACTTACACATTTGGGGTGTACAATTCAATAGTTTTAATATATTTACAGATATAAGCAACTATCCCACAATTTAAAGGCATTTTCATCACCTCAGAAAGAAAATGCATAACATTTAGCTCTCACATCTCTATCCCCCATACCCTACCCCCAGCCCTAAATAGCCACTAATCTCTGTTCCGGACTTCGACATACATGCAGTCGTACGACGACATGTGTCTTGTGTGACTGACAGCTTGCACTTGGCAGAGTATTTTCAAAGCTGTAGCAGGTGGCAGCACTTTATTCCTTTGTATGGCTGAGTAATTAATATTCCACGGTCTGGATATACCACATTTTGTTGATCCATTTATCAGTTGATGGAAATTTGGGTTGTTTTCAGCTATTATGAATAATACTGCTATAAACATTGCTGTACAACTTTCTGCGTGGACATATGTTTTCATTTCTCTTGGGTGTATACCTTGGACTGAAATTGCTGGGTAGTGCGGTAATTCTGTTTAATCATTCGAGGAACTGCTAGACTATTTTCCAAAGCAGCTGCCCCATTTACAATTCCTACCAGCAGTGCACGAGGGCCCTAATTTGTCCACATCCTCTGAGAGCCAACTTACTGTTATTGGACTTTTTGATTCTAGCCCTCCAAGTGGGTGTGATGTCATATTGCATTGTGGTTTTGATTTGCATTTCCCTCGGTGACCGAGCATCTTTTCATGTGCTTATTGGCCATTTGCATATCTTCCTTAGAGAAATGTCTGTTCAGACCCTTTGCTCTCTTTTAAAGTGTCTTTTAATTATTGAGTTGTAAGAGTTCTTTATATATTCTGGATTCAAGTCTTTTATCAGACATACGATTTGTAAATATTTTCTCCCAATCTGTGTATTGTCCTGATGGTATCCTCTGAAGCACAAAAACTTTTGGTTTTGAAGAAGTCTAGTTTATCTAATTTTTCTTCATTGCTCATGCTTTTAGCGTCATAGGTAAGAATCCTTTGCCAAACCAAGGTTATAAAGATTTGCCCCTATGTTTTCTTCTAACAGTTTTATAGTTTTAGCTCTTCCATTTAGACTTTTGATCCATTTTGAATTAATTTCATATAGGTGTGCGGCAGGGGGTCCAGCTTCGTTCTTTTGCACGTGGATATCCAGTTGTTCTGGAACCATTTACTGAAAGGACTACTCTTTCCCCATTGGATGGTCTTGGCACTCTTGTCAAATGGGAGATCTATTTAAAGGTCAAATTTATTGGAGTATAATTTATCTAGAGTAAGTTCGCCCTTTTCAGGTGTATAGTTCCATGAATCGTGATAGACACAGATAGTCCTGTGACCACTGCCACAGTCGAGGTCTAGAACAGTGACATAACTCCAGAAAGTTCCCTGCTGCCTTTTTGGAGTCAAACCCTCATCCCTCAGCCCCTGGCCCCTGGAAACCGCTGGTCTGTTTTGTGTCCTTATAGTTTCTCTTTTTCCAACATGACATATAGGTGGGGTCGTACAATATTTTGAGCCTTTTGATGCTGGCTTCTTTCACTTAGCAGAATGCGTCTGTAAAATATCAATTCACTTGTGTGTGTCTCAGCAGTTTGATCATTGTTAATAACGAGTGGTGTCCATGGCAAGGATATTCCACAATTTGTTGAAGGACATTTGTTTCCAGACTGGACAATTACACAGAAGGCTGCTATAGACGTTCATGTGAAAGTTTTTGTGAATATGAATCTTCATTTCTCTTGGGTAAGGACTTAAAAATGGAATTTCTGGGATAAATATGCATTTAACTTTATAAGAAACTGCCCAACTGTTTTCCAAAGAGGCCGTACCATTTTGCATCTCCACCTGTAATAAATGAGAGTTCTGGTTGCTCTACATCCTCATCAGCACTCTGTATTGTCAGATTTAAATTATTTTTTCTACTCTAATAGGCACGTAGATGTTTTTCAATATGGTTTTAATTTGGATTTCCCGAATGACTAACGATGTTAAGCATGCATTTATTGTCGATTCGTATATCTTTTATGAAATGCTGGTTCAAATCTTTTGCACATTTTCTCGAGTGGTTTTTTTTTTTATTACTGTGTCATGAGAGCTCCTCATCTATTCTGGATATACGTGTTATTAGAGATGTGTCTGGCAATCATTTTCTCCCAATTTGTGGGTCGTTGTATTAATTATCTATTGCTGCATAACAAATTGCTCCCGAACTTAGTAATTAAAATGATACACATTTATTATCTCTCACAGCTTCTGTGGATCACAAATTCAGAAGCAGCCCAGCCGGGTGGTCCTGGCTTGGGGTCTCTCATGTGTTTGCAATCAAGGCGTCAGCCAGGGCTACAGTCACCCCAGGGCTTGAGTAGGTCCAGAGGATCTGCCTTCAAAAGGGCTCATTCGTGGTCCTGGTTGTTGGCTGGAGGCTTCGGCGCCTTCCCACGTGGCCTCTCCAGGTACTGCTTGAGTGTCCTCACAGCATGGCTGCTAGCTCACCCCAAGTGAGCAATCTCAGAAACAGCCAGGGCCAAGGGAGAATGTGACCTAGCTCAGAAGTCACACGCGGTCATTTCTACAAAAACCCATTGACGTTTACCCAGCTCAGCCCTCCTCAACACCAGAGGAGAGCGTACACGGCACAAATGAACAACAAGGTGCGAGGATCTTTGGGGACCATCCTGGCAGCTGACAGCCATGTGCGCATTTTTATTTTCTTAACGGTGTCGTTCAAAAAGAGCAGCCTGAGGAAATTTGATTCTCCCTTCTGAGCCTCAGTTTCCTTCCCTGAATAACGGGAGCAACGATCCCACTTTCGGGAGGTGACATTTTGGGGAGCACTTTGTGCGCCGCACGTCCCCTCTTCCCCACTCTCCTTGCAGGGCGCCGCCGGCTCGCTGAAGCTAAACTCCAGCTTCTCCCAGACCCGGGGACATTCGTTCTCTTCTTCATTCACGTATGAAAACCTTCTTGAAGCCCGAACTGTCCCAGATGCTAAATGCTAGTGACTCAGCAGCAGACAAAATAAAATCCCTGCCTTCAGGGAGCTTCTTGTGAGGAAAGTGGGCCCTGAACCAACACAGAAAGGAACGGAAAATGGATCAGAACAGCCACGACTTCCAGAGCGCCCACCACGTGCCAGGCCCTGGGTTTCGGGTAATCCTGTAACAATCCTAGAGTGAAGCAACGATCAGCTCCATGTTGCAGATTTTATAAAGGTCCGGAAAGGGGCAGCAACTTGCCAAGGTCCCGCAGTCGGTCAGGGCATTTGCACTCTGCACTGTCTGCCTCTCAGAGCCTGCGGCAGACAGGTGGCTCCTGGAACTCCTCGGCACAGAGAGGGTGGTCTGCGTGAGTTAGGCTGGGCGTGGGATCGAGAGGAGGGGGATGGGCGCGTGAGCTCCAGCGTTGCTCAGGAGAAGCCCCTTGGTACCCTCATGGCCTCCCCCGAACGCCTGAGTCCCAGCGGAGCCGCTGACCCCTCGGCACCTGGCCAGGGATGAGGCAGGTTTCTCGAGCAATTATATTTCATGCAAGATGAGACTGCAGAGAAGATGCCTAATTAGATTCTTTCTAAACCTTAGGTTTCTTTGAAATGAAACAGCCAGAGGGCTGCCGAGTGTTGTGCCTACGCGTATTCCCCTTCCCAGAAACGGCTAATCTCCGAGACTGGAATGAAAACAGAGCCGACCCTACGAAGGCATCTGGGCTGGCGCGGGTGCGGCCCCAGCCCCCAGGCTCCCCTGCTCTGCGGGGCCATCTGGCCGCCACGGGCGGGCGGGAAGTGGTCCCGGTGGGGCAGGGAGGGCCGTTTCCCGCTCGGGAGACGCCAGGTGTCGAGTCTGAGCCCAGATGGCCCGGGCTACCGGGAAGGCCTGCCTGGGGCGCGGGCTCCACCGGAGGGGCCGACGGTCCCTGGGCCTCCTCTGCCAGCCTCTCAGAGGGACCTCCACAAGTGTGCCTTCTCTCCGGGCCTCAGTCTCCCCACCTGGGCAAGCTGGGGCAGCCCTGGATGGTGCAGGAATGTGAGTCTGTCAAGAGGAGGGACCTTGCTTGTGTTACTCATGCTGGAGCCGGGAGCCTGTGACAGGGTTGGCACACAGCTGTGGACTCCGTAAGGATCGGCCTAGTTTGGGCTCCTAAGGAGCGTCCGTGGGGCAGTTCTTGTCCTTTGGGCACCTGCATCACCTGGGGAAAGGGTTGCCAGGACAAATGTAGACCCTCCAGTTAAATCTGAATTTCAGGCGAATAACATATCATCTCTTCGTATGTCTCATGAAATGTTTGGGACATGACTATGCTAACAAGTTATTCATTGTTCGTCTGAAATTCAAATTTAACTGGACGTCCTGCATTTTCGTTTGCTAACTCTGGGGAAGGTACCCGCCACCCAGAGAGTCAGGGTCAGTGGGGTGAGGTGAGGCCCAGGAATTTTGATCTTATTTCCGGGGCACGGCCATGCACGAGGTCCTTCATCCACACTTGGACAGACACGCAGGGTTCCCTGGGGCTGAGGTCAGGAGGTGAGAAGGAATGAAGGAGCAAGACTTCCCGTCACCTCCTCAGCAAACCCTCCCCGCATGCTGGGGCCGATGGGGGGTAGGGAGCAGGCTGGGGCAGCCCAGTGTTCTGGTTTAAAGCCCTGCGGTGTAGACTCAGGCAGTCCTGGGTTCAGATTTTGTCTTCTCTGTTCACTGACTGACTTCGAGCAAATCCCTCAACCTCTATGGCCTTCAGTTTCCTGCAGAGAATGAAAACAGAAGCACTTCACGGCTGTCACAAGGATGAATTGAGACCACACATGGAAGGTGCTGAGCATAGCACTTAAACGTAATAATGATTAATATTGGTGAGAGAGTAATAACAACACTCCTTCCTAATACATATTAAGCAACCCCATGCCTGGCATTGTTACAAGCACTCTGCTTACATTAGCTCGGAAAACCCCCATCCTGACCAGGCTCGCCGCGAGGTATAGTGCTGGGGTTGTGCAGTGCAGGACCTGAACAGCTGTACGCAGCCACCCTGGGGGTAGGCTCCATGACGATCCCATTTGACAGATGGAGGGCCTGAGGTACAGAAAGATGTAACATGCTCCCTTGTGGCCACAGTCCCGGTGGGTGCCTCGTGGGCACGTGGGCTCAGGGAATGGTCCCACAGTTCACCACAGCACGAGATGCTCAAGACTTGGCAGGTATTAGAACTAGGAGTGCATCAGGCTCACAGCTGTGCTGCTGCCGAAAGTTCGGATGTCAGAGAGACAAAGCACCCTCAGTCACATGGGGGACGTAGGAGACCATGAAGTACAAAATAAAACCAGGCAAAGGACAGCAAGAGCCAGAGATGGGCCCCAGGAACAGAACTGACTGGTCTAGCTGCTTTGGCTTGTGGCTGGTGGGGGACACAGAGACACCCCGGCCGAGAGAGAAGCCAGCAGGCTGTTCTCCTGGCAGAGCTAGAGCATGCAGGCTAGACCCGGGCGTGGGTGTGTTGAGAGAGTCCCCAGACAGCCCCCAACTCACGTGCTTTTCAAAGATTGAGGCAACCCATCCCAAGGGACCAGTAAAATCTGGCGTGCCTGGGAGAGCTTAATTTCTGCTCCTGAAAAGACATTATCTTCCTTTGGAGACTCTCTTTGGTTGGCCAACCCCCTACCCCTCACGACTCCAGGGACTACGCTCTGGGCTTTGTTTCAAAGAGAATGCCACATTATCTCTGTAAATAGCGTTTGCATTATGCTAAGGGTTTGCTAACCACTTTCATACATGATTCTGCGGTGTCCTGCATGCCTCGATGGCAGTTTTTGGTATTGAAGTGTATCTTGCTTTAAACTCTAGCGAATGTCTTGAACAGTTAATACTATCAGTGGAGCCATAGCAAATTGTCAATACTGGATTTTGACCTACATAAAACAGCAGCTTCTATGGTCCCACCAATAATACGAACATTCCCAGCGCTCTGACGACAGAGGCAGGACCCCCCAGTAGTATCACTAGCACTGTTCTTACCATCCCTGAGTTTCAGAGACGTTAGACATCTCACTCAAAGTCACATAGCAGCAACTACAAGAATCAGCATTTGCACCCTGGAGGCTCCAAGGAGGTCCTGGGTAGTGCTGGACAGCATCTGGCCACTGGGCCCGGTCACCTGTTGTACCTCAACAGCTTCCCAGCTGGTCTTGGTTCCTCTGGTGGCTTCTCCACTCTGCCACCAGGACATCCCCCTGCTTAACGTCTCCCCAGGGGCTTTCCACAGGCCCGAGGAAGGAGCATGACTCCAGACCCCGGCTCAGGAGCTCCCGCCTCCCTGCCCGATGCACGATGCTCTCTCCACTTGAGCTGCATTGAATTTCTCTCAAGTTCCTCTGTGCCACCATGGGAGGAAGGTGACAACCACATGGACCGTACAGATAGGCTAATCTATTCATTCGACAAAGGCCAACCGAGCACCTCCTGTGTGCAGACACTGGAATAGACAACGAGCAAGCCAGCAAGGACCTTGTCCCCCCTGAGCTGAATTTGAGGGCAGGAGGCAGAAATCACCCCGTAAACAAACACCATGATGAATGTTGGCACTGGTGCCATACAGGGAGAGGAGAGTGGGGGTACAGAGGGACAAGCTGGCCAGAGAAGCCTCCCTGGGGAACAGGCCTTGGAGCAGAGCAGAAACACATGCAAGAGAAGAGCATTCAGGGGACGGAGTGGCAAGTGCAAAGGCCCTGGGGCATGAGAGGCATGGGTGTTCAAGGAGCAGCAAGGGTTCGGGGCTGTGGAAGCAGGGGGCTAGTGAGGGAGGGAAAGGAAGCCGGGGAGGTGATTGGACAACAGTACAAATGACCTGTGAGAGACAGTCCTTGGCACAGAGGAAAAGCTTGAGAACTACTGGGCATTAGGATGTAGAATCGTCCCCATTGCCATGGAGAAGCTTCCTGGAGGTCAGAGGGTCCCAGCCAAGGCCCAGGGAGGGGCTGACATAATTCCCTGTCTGTCTGTCATTCCTCTACTCCCTCCCAGCTTCCACCCCCGGCCCTGCTCAGCGGGGAGAGAACGCCGCCTGGCGCCTCCTGCCCGCCCCAGCTGAAGGAAGCCAGGCCACACCTGGCACTCGGGTTGCACGTGTAGGTCCTAGGCGGTGGGGCGGCTGTCGGGATGGGCTCTGCAGCACCCGGCTTCCTGTCTGGGAGGCCCCAGGCCGCACAATGCCCCATTGTTCCTCGGCGCTCTGCGAAGCTTCCTCAGGACGTGGAGGCCCAGGCCGGAGGTGCCAGCTATTTTGGGTGCCGGGTGAAGGCCTGGATTTACTCGTCGCAAGCGTTTTTCTCAGGAGAAAGGTCAGTGGGCCCAGCCTGGGAGGTAAACCCGTCCCACTTGGCTCCGGTTCCCACCACATTCGCGGCTTCCTCTCTGCAGAGGGAGGGGCAGGGTGTCTGTGCAGCGCCAGCCGGGGGCCCTCGAGGGGTGGCTGCATTTCCCAACAAGCCCGGGGCTGTTCCCAGAGGGCTTGCCACCTCCCAAGAGCCCCTGCAACGTCAAGGGGCACAACTGCAGGTGCCTGAGAATGCAGGGACTTCCTGGGCTGGGTGCAGCGCCCGGCACACACAGCCAGGTTACAGGGCGCAGGCTCCCACGTTCAGTCCCCGGCTCGGAGCCAAGATCTCTCTCCCGGTCCCCACGCGTGCACAGCTGTTCTTGACCGCCGTCTGGGTCGGGGGCCCCTGCGGTTGCCCGCACCAGGAAAATGCACGTGGCGGCCCTGGATCTCAGGCTGGCCCTCTGGGTCTGGTGTGCGTCTGCGGTCTGCCGCAGTCCTAGGCCGACCTGACATCATCACTACGACAGGTCCACTCAGTGGGACCCCTGCTCCCCGACTTCCGAGCCCCGCGACCAGGGACGAGCCCTTGAGCCTCTTTGAGCCTCAGGCTTATAAAATGGGGAGATAATCATCCTACCTTGTGGCCTTGCGGTGAGGAAGGAGAGAGCACGAGTTCCCCACGGGCGAAACATCCCCAGTGAGGCAGGATTTGATCCTCGAGGTGGGCAAAAACATTTTACTCTGCGTGTGTGAAGTGCAGATACATAACAGAACCTAAGCAGATACACAGCACGTCTGGGGCGTTCAGATTTCATGCGAAGGAGCTAGCAGGAAAAAGTGTCAGAAAGGGCTCCTTGCAGGGGGCGGTGACGAAGGAAGCTCAGGAAACACAGACGTGGAGAATGGAAGAGGTTCCTGGAATGTGGCCTCAAGTGCTCAGCTGCGTCCCGGGCATTGTGACTGGCAGCAGGTGTCACAGAGGAATGGTCAGGATCTTGGACTTAGGAGCCACACTGCCGGGGGTCCGATTCTGGCTCTGTCGCTTTCCAGCTGTGTAACCCTGGGCACGTTGCTTGACTTCTCTGTGCCTCAGTTTTTTTCATCTGTAGACAAAGCCAATTAGGGTACCTATTCCATGTGGTCGCCGTGCAGATGAAGTGAGTTGATTTGTGTAGTGTGTGTAGTTCAGTGCCTGCTGCACAGTGAGCAATAAATATGAGTTAATAGTATTATTCATTATTAAAATTACTAATTATTACATGCTCAGGAAGTTGAGGGCCAATGGTTCTAAGTGGGAGGAAGCTCTAAGGGATGGTGGGTTCAAGGTTAGCCCTTAAAGGGCTCTTTGCTTCTCCTGGGCATCTGGTCCAGCTCTAGCCTCAACCACTAGGGCCTGTTTTGGGCACCAGAGGAAGGACTGGTTGGCGGCCTGGGGGACGGGGGCACTCACCAGGCAGATGAACCATTTTGCACACAGATACGCACTCTTAGGGCCTGCAGGTCTCCAGGGAGCAGCCCTGTCTGAATACTGGCTTCAGAGCAAGGTGTCCTCGGTGCATAAACCAGCTGTCACATGCAGGACGCTGGGACCGCTGTCCCCAGCCTTCTGGCCACTGTACTCACCTGCCCTCCTCCCTTGCCTTCTCCACTCTCAGACCTGGCTGGGGTGGGGAAAGAGGGGTTTGTACTCTTTACAAACTTCCCAGGTAGATGGCGAGCCCCTCAATTTCGTGAGCTGGACCCACAGTGCTCGGAGAAGAATCATTGTCTTAGGAGCCCAAGGAGATCTCACAAGGCCCCTGTGGTCCAGCCTGCCCGCCTCCCCTGCCTCTTCTCCCACGTCACGCCACTGGCTCCCTACTGTTCCTGAGCACACCATGCCTGTCCTGCCTCAGGGCCTTTGCACATGCCATCCCACTGCCTGGAACTCTCTCCCTGTAGCTGGGCCCTTCTCACCTCCAAGTCACAGCTCAACTGTCTCCTACCCAGGGAGGCCCTCCCAGACCACCTGGTGTGAACTGGCTGCCCCATGCCCTCACACCCCCAGTTCCTCTCACCTTCATGTCCCTGTTTCATTTCTGCATTGCTCTAGTACAAACAACAGTTCTGTTTGTGTGTGTCCATGCTTTTTGTCCTCCCTGTGAGATATAAGCTCCACGGCTGGGAGCTGCATCTTGTCCCCATCCCCAGCTCCTGTCTGGGCTAAGCCCAGGAGGCCACCAGCACTGCTTGCTGTGGGGACAGAGCTCACACAGATCGTTCACTGTCCTAGTTGTGCCATCCCACTTTACAGACGTCAATACTGAGAGCAGAGAGTCCTTGTGTGTACAATATCTCAGAGAAGCTTCCAGAACCCCTACCTAGGACCAAGGGGAAGGATTCTGCAAGGGAGCCTCAGAGGGCACAGAATGGGTGGGTATCCAGGCCCCGGCTTTTTCATCTCTCCTAAAGGAGCATTTTCCTAAAGTTTCCCTGTTGTCTCTGGACGTGCACGCAGGGCTGAGGAAGGACCCAGAATTTGATTAGGTGGAAAGATCCGGATAAACAGGACAGGTGGCACTAATCAAAGCTGACGCTTAGACAAGGCCTGTGAGGCCCTCGGGCTCCGTGAGCTCAGATCACCTCCATGGAAACTTCCTTCTTCCCGGGCCCCAGACAGACAGGCCCCTTGGGAGGACAGCCCCCGCCGGCACCCTGTCCTGCTGGGAACCGTGGCTGGCCCCGGTGTGGGCTCCTGCCCCCGGGCCTCCAGGCAGAGGTGCCCTCGGAGGGAGGTGAGGACACAGCGTGCTTCTCGGCCCTGTCTCCAGCCACTGTGGGGATGTTGAGCTTGAACTGGGCAGGTGACAGCTGCTCTGGGCCTCAGTTTCCCCATCTCTAGAGGAGATGAGTGCAGGCCTGAGCTCCCGGCTCTGGGATCTTGGGACATGCCCTGCACTGCACACAGGCCACAGGGCCCACGCCTGTGCTGTGGCCCAGCGTCTCCCAGGGTCCGGAGGGAACACGCATTCCCGCCCCAGGAGCTGGAGCCTGGGGAGGGACGCCTGCTGACACCCACAAGCCAGAACCTGGGGTCCTCCCTCAGGTCCCACTTGGAGCCACCTGCCTGCCATGCCCTCCTGGCCTTTTGCCCTGTGTTAGAGCAGCCACCTTGCTGACCTCAAGCCCGGCGCTGAGCTAAGTGTGTTTATAAGGGAAGCGGTAGCTCCCCTTGGCCTTCCAACAACCCCTAAGCCAGGAGCTCTGCTTGGCTCCTGTTTCACAGATACGGACACTGAGGTTCAGCGAGTGTAGGGGACACCCACGAGGTCTCATGGTTAGAGTGACCGGGATGGGACTCAGACCCAAAGTTCTAGGTCTGGACTCCAGAGTTTTTTCTCTTTTCACTGGTACTTCTTACTACGCCACTTCTCTGCTTGAAACCTCCAGGCGGCCGGCTTGCAAGGAAACCTTCCTCCCCGCCTCTCTCGCTCACCTTCTCTCTTTTCTAGGGACATAACATTTTTTTGGCTAGCTCCCCAGGGTCTCTCTGCCCCTTGGTCCCAGCACTGGACAGATGTACTAGCAGAATGTGCCCCATGTGCCCTACCAGGCTGAGGGGCAGAGGGCAGAGGGCAGAAGGGCAGGGGCGTCATTGCAGCCCCCTGCACACCGCTGTCATCTGCACAGCAGACAACCAACAAGCCAAGGCCCCCCGAAGATGCAGGGCCCAGGGAGGCGGCCGTGGGAGGGACCGTCGCGGTGCCCCTCTCAGGCCCCCAGGGGCCGGGGCCTGTTTACTCTGGCATCCCGTGAATAGACTCTTGCAAAGGCGCCACGTTCTCCGCTTCCTTGGGGAGGCACCTTGTCTTTTTTAAGTCATTCCGTTGTGTCGATAATGCCTATTCTTTCCACGGGGCCATCTGCCAAGGTCAATGTTTGTGTTGTTTTAAAAACTCACATTATATCACTGTGGGAACTTGAGTGCACAGAAACCATTTTTTTTTTTTTTTCCTTTTTAAGGAGGGGACCGAGAGGGAGGCGAGGTGGAAAGGTTTTTTTTCACTTTTCCTCTATTGCATTAGTGCAGGACACCGTCGGGATGGTGTTGGCTTCCCGAAGTTCCAAGTACACGGAGTCGTAGTGATCACGTTCAGGGCTTTCTACTCCCTTCTTACCCAAGGAGGATCATGCGGTGGCCAGTTATTTCCTAGAAAAAATAAAAAGGAAAAGGAAGCAAAGACAAAGGGAAGGGTAGGCGGGAGCTTCCCGGGGCAGAGACCCTAACGTTCTGGGAGGAAGGTTGGAAGCATGCGTTCGGGAGAGAGAACGGGGGAAGCCGTCTCCGACGAAATCCGCTCGGTATTTGTCTGAGCTCGTCTGTCCCTGCAGAAGGGCGAGAGGGGTGATTTTAATTGAAAAGGACGAAATTTTTTTTTTTATTTTTTTATTATTCCAGGGTTTTGTGAGGGTACAAACATTGTAGTTACACTTTATGTCTTTGCCTCACCCAAAGGCATGCCCTTCCCTCTGAAAAGGACAAAATTAAATAAGGCCTGGGCTTCAGGTACCTGGGAGCCAGATGGACTTGTCCCCTGGCACGGGGGCCACCACCACCACCACCTCATGCCCGTAATGTGGCCAGCCACTGACACCAGGGCCCCCAGGTTAGCTGCCATGTCCCTGGGCCACTCCAGCCTCGGCAAACTGGGAAGCGCTGCACTGGCAGCCCGCAGCCCCAAGACTCTTGGTGTTTGTTTTTCCAAAAACGCCCTGATGAGGCGTTACGGACACACGCTGCCAGTGCCGGGCGCCAGGTTCTCCTGGGACACTGTGGCCCAAGGCTGTGCAACCCCAGCTCCTGGGCAGGTTGATGGCAGGAGGGTCAGACGTGGAGCTGGGCAACAGCAGCCAAGAGTGGGTCCCAAGGCTCAGCCCCAGACCACCGGGCCTCAGCAACACCTCCACCAGGGTGGGCTCCTTGATTGACACTCACTGGGCCCCTCCGGCTTTGGCTGGCCTGAGAGAAAACCCTCCTTCCTCCCCCCCACCGCCCACCCCTCCACGATGATTCCTGGAGCACTGGATGCTGGGGCTCCACAGACTTCAGGAGGCACAGGGCCTCTTGGAGCTCGCAGTCTAGTGGGGAGAGAGGTGGAGAACTGGGCCCCCCAAGCATCTGTGACCTAGGAGAAAGTACGGTGTGCTCGCGGCTGCAGACAGGGTAGCCTAGAATAGCCCGGGGGTCAGGGAGGACCCTCGGTGGCTAGAAGAAGGAGGAGCAGGGGTCAGTGAGGCCGAAAGTGGGGAGCAATGCTTTGGCAGAGAAGGACTCGGGCAAAGAACATGATGGGAGGACACCTGTCTCGCCAGGCGGACGGCGGAGAAGGAGCTGCTCTGGTGGCCAAGGCGACTTGGGAGGGGCCTTGGGGACCTCTGTCTCGAGCCCCGCAAATCCACACACATCTGCCAACACACGCGCTGGAGTGCCTGGGAGCCCCGCCGGGAAGAGGGCTCGGCGCCGCGCAGCCGCGGCGTCCTGGCAGCCTGCGCACGGAGGCCTCCCCAGGGCCCCGGGGTCACCAACAAAGCCACCCTTTCTTGAAAGCATGGCCCACGGGGCTGCTCCGTGCTGCCCCAGAGCTGGCCTGAGTCACCGAGCCCACACGCCCGGCCCCCCTTCCAGGTCACCTTTCCTCACGCACTTGCCCCGGCTCCCAGCCCCCTCGGTGGCACGCGTGTGCACAGGCAGCCTGGCACTGAGGGCAGGAAGGATGCTCCCCGAGCTTTGGGGTCACGTGCAACATGCATCTGGGAGGCCCCTCATCATCCTCCACCCAATCAGAAATGGTTGCGTGCGCCTCCTCCTCAAGGTGAGGCGCCCGGGGCATGCGAGGCGTGCTCAAAGCCACTAGCGCACGAGAGTTCACCAGGGGGTCCAGCCCCTGTCGTTTGGGATTTCTGTTCAAGGACAGTTTCCACTGTCCTCCGCCACTACCTATTAAATAGCTGTGCTTCTTTGGGCAAGTGCTGTGGGCTCTCCAAGCCTCGCTTCCCGGTCTGTGAGAAGGGGCTGGTGGCAGCCCCAACCTCGAGGTGCAGGGGGAGGGGTTATTAACAAACTTACAGCAGTGCCGGCACCCGGGGTTCCTCCCCTGTCTCGTCGTGTCCCCTCTGGCCTGGGACCTTTCTGCCGCGTGCCCAGGGGCCCAGCACTGGGTCCATGTACATGCTCATGCGTGTCTAGAAATGAGAGGCGCAGGTGCCACAGACCGCGTGGTCGGTGTGACCCACCTTAGCAGTGTATGTGTCAGTCAACAAGTGCCGTAATTACCGAGTGCCCTCTGGGTGCCAGGTGCTGGGCAAAGCCACTTAGCTCACCTCGTCCTCACAACAGCCATCCCCGTTTCACAGATGAGGAAACAGAGGTTCCCAGTGGTCTTGTCTAGCCCCTTACCCAACATCTCAGGGCTGGTGTGGAGGGGTGCCTCAGTCAACCTGATCCCAGGGTGTTCCCCCCGCCCCACCGCTGCCACCCACAGCCCCATGCAGGACCGTGATGTGCTTTCCTGGTCATCATGGACACTGCATGTGTCCACTGGGCCTGCGGACTTCGAGAAAGCAGCCCCCTGTCCGCGGATGCAGACAGTTCCTATGCCCCACAGACCAGAGGCAGGGCCAGGGCTGGGCTGGGTGGAGGGAGGCGTTCAGATGACGTCCAGGAAATGGTAAGCAGGACGGCTACCCACACGCTCTTCCTCTCCCTAACGCGTTTCCTCCGATCAAGAAGAGTGAGGCAGGCGGGCAGAACAGCTCAGGTTGGCGCCTGGGCCCAACCGTGATGCCAGTTTTACAGGAGTGAGCCTGAAAGCTCTCCAGGGGGAAGGGAGGGAGGAAGACGAAGAAAGGACCAGGGAGAGGCATAGGGCAGCTCGATGTTTACATTTGTGAGGACCTGCCAAGCTCCTTTCCAAACAGCTGCACCGTCTTCCATTCCCATCAGCAGGTGTAGGAGTTCCAATTTCCCTCCCTCCCTGCCAACACTTACTATTGTCTGTCTTCTTTACTCTAGCCATCCTGTGAGCGTGCGTCTTACTGTGGTTTTGATTCGCTTTTATCCAACACTTTCACCGTAACTGCTTCCGCTACGTCAGCTCTGCTTCCCTCAAGGTGACAAGATCCCTTACCGAGTGGGACTTCCAAGGTTTGGGTTCGAAGTCTAGGCGCATCAGCCCACAGCTCCTCTTTCCTCGTCAGTAGTCGGTCGACAGGTCTTTAGTAAGCTGTGGAGAATCTGCTCGTGCCCCAGAAGGTGGGGGTTGAAGGCGAGACCCAGAAGTGGTCTCCACCTCACAGGACACACAGGTGCCGACACTAAGTTTCGCGATAACGTAGGTCGTGTGCTGGGAGAGGCAGAAACACACCAGGGAGTCAGTGTCCTTTTAGGAGGGCTCCAAGGGACAAGAGGCATCTTGTAGGAAGAGAGGGAAGGATAAGAGGCTCATGTTATTTCTTTCCTTCACTTAATAAATATTTATTGATCACCGATTGTGTGCTGGGCATCGTGCACATCAGCCAAAGGCACAGCGATGGGATCATGCACGCTCCCTACCTCCCCACCCCCGAGTAGGTGAGACCTGGTGACAGCAGCTTATTTTCGAGTTTGATGGGGTCCCTCTGGCCATGGGAGAAGTCCCTAAATTGCAGGACAGCTTGTGTCTGCAGCGATTCCATACATATTGCGGGGAGGAGAGCAGCTGATGTTTGTGACCGGCTGGACACACACAAGTGATGCGCAGTGCCTTTGCGCTGGTAAACACAGTGGCCGTGCAGGGGGCTTCTAATTGCTCCTGCATCTCATTCCAGTGGAAAGTCCCCTTTCGGGTCCAGCCAGGTCTGTCCGAGAGCACCAGGCTCCGCGGCATGTCGAGCTTCTGATACTTTCCGTCCCAGGAACACAAGCTTGAGCCGCACCTCCGGGATTGGATTTTTATCTGATGAGGCTTCTGGGTTCCCCACCACAAACACCCTTGTGTGTGGCCATTACTTTGCTCAAGCTCCCAATCTCTCCTTTGGGGGACAGTTCCCAGCCCTGGAGACTCAGGGGTTCGGGCAAATCACGTCGCCTCATTCGATGTCACAGTTGGGTTTCTGCCAAGGGCCCAGCTTTACTCAAAGTGTGACTGTAATCGCCGCACAGATATCTCGCCTCCTTCCCCACCCCCACCCCGTCTGCGTTCTGCCTTTAGCCCATGATTTGTGTGTGTTCTGGGGACTCACAGACCCTATTCTATTAGGATTCTCAATCAGAAGCGAGGTCGTTGATTTTGTGCTGGGACGAGAGGAGGCCTTTCTTTTCTCCTTCCCACTTGAGCGACAATGGCTCTGTTAGAAAACGCTGCCTCCAATAAGTCGGCAAAGAAAACAGTTCTGCCTGTCGGGATATAGGAAAAAATGAAGGCCGTCGTAGGGTCTTCAGCCACGGAGCTGGCTCAGAGGCCTTGGAGGAGAAGAGTCGCAGGCCTGGCGCAGTGATTGTGTTTCAAGGCCTATCCCGGCTTCAAAATGTTTTCTGTGCAACCTGAGGCCGGGCACGGTTGATGTTCCGGTGCCGAGGTGTGTTCCCCTTGCCGCAGCTTGCTGGGCTGTCGGGCTCAACGACCGACCGGCTCTCTATGGACCATATCTGGGCTTCAGGCAGCTCCTCCAAGATCAGGCCCCCACGTGGCACTAACGAGGAGAGCAGCCGCAGGACCCACCCACCCTGCCTCGGGGACATCACTGGGGGAGAAGCCAAGGCAGAGGGGGCAGGGTGAGGTGCATCCAAGGGTATCACATCCCAGGGCAAGGAACTGGGGTGCCTCAGGCAAGACCCTGAGGGCACAAGTAGCTTTGGAATCGCCTGGCCCCACCCCTGGCTCCCAGATGGGCTCAAACTGCCCCGCCTTCCCCTTGGAGCTCAGACCGGAGGACGGACAGGACCCAGCGCTCTCCTCTGTGGCCAGAGCCTGCTCCTGAGGCAGGTGTGGTCAGCCAGGGCCTCCCCGCAGCCCTCCATCCCACGCCCGCCTCCTCCCTCAGCACAGGGTGGGTCTTCCCCGAGGGCCAGACCCACGCAGGGGCCGGTGCATCCGCAGCCGGCAGAGCTGGGCTGCTCTCCTGCCCCCACCCACCAAAGCGAATCAAAACCTGCTCAATCTCCCAGTGATCTTAATAACGCCTGCCCCTCTCAGGGGCTGTGCGGGGCCGAGGGGAGCAAACCCCAGCCCCACCCCCTCGAGGCTCACAGGCCGGTGCAGCAAACACACAAAAGAAAAGGATCAAACACGTAAATATTAAATATATATTTACAAATGTGCAGAGAGCCACAGAGGAAAAGAAAAGAACGTGCTGAAAGGGAATAGCAAAGTCTACTTGTTTCAGACCAGGTGCCAGAAACGGACCTGGAGGATGAGTAACCATAACAACAACAGCGATGATAACCAGTAACTTTGGAGTGCTTACGGGTAGTGTGGTGAGCACTTCACATCTATTGACTTTGCGTGGATTGACTTACTTAATGCTGGTGACAACAGCACGCGTAAATACTATCGTTGTTATCTCCATGGTGAAGATGAGGAAACTGAGGCACGGAGAGGCTCAGGGACGTGCCCGCGGCCTCACGGCTGGTAGGAAGAGACGGGAAGTGGTGGGGGTAGGATTAGCATTTTCTCTAGTGGGGCCCGTGTCCCGCCTTGATGCTTTTCAACTGGGAAGTGAGGGCACAGAGGTGCCAAGTCTCCCCCGATGGCAAAACCAAGCCCTGGGGACCCTCCAGAGGCACCCCCTGCAGTCCCACCTTCGCCCTCACTCCTGCCCGGGTGACACTGGGGTGGGAGAAGACGGGCTTCCCAGGGCAGTCACTGGCGAGGTCCCTGGACTCCTGGCTTGGGGACAGGTGCAGGACCTGGTCCGGCTGCCAGGGTGGCCGCCCCAGCATCCCTCAGTCTCCATGTGGAAGCCGAGAGATTTCCAGGGGCCCTGAGTGCACCTGTGCTCCTGAACCACGTCGGACAGCAGCGGAGCACCGTGGCCCCCGTGCGTGTGGGAGACGATGAAACAGGTTAGCGAGCAACTGGGAACGCCGCCTGGAGCCTGGCCAGAAGCCCCAGGCCCCGGCCCGACGCGGACAGAAACCCTGCCCGGAGCAGCGCCCTCAGCTCCCCACCCTGCACACGCGCAGGTGCCAGGGCAGGTGGGGAGGGACACTGCGCAGGCACCCCCGTGCGACTCGAGGGGGGTTAGATAAGAGCTGCGGGGCCTGGGAGAGTGCGGGCAGCTGCCGCCTGCATCTGGAACCTGCCTTCTGCTCCTCTCAGCGGAAAGATGTGCTGGGCTTCGATGTCTGCTCTTTGGACGCTTTCCTCGCGCCCAGCTCCCCGCTCGGAGGATTAGACAGATTGGAGGAGGCAGGCTAGGAGCGGCTTGGTGGCAAACCAGTTTTCTCTCCTTTGGGGGGGTCCTCGCAGCTACTCTCCTTCCCTCCTTCCCAGAGCTCCTCCTCTGCCCCTCGTCTGAGGACTGAGAGCCCCAGGCTACCGCGTCTCCCCAGCCAGTCTGGCCACTCGCTCCCTGGACTGCCCCGAACAGGGACGGCTTGTCAAGAAAGCGCACGTGGAGATGAGTCCGCGGCAGCCCAGCGCTGGGCCCAGGAGTGCACGACTTCACACCTGGCCCTGCCGGGGCTCCTGGGGTTCCCTGTCTCTGTTTCCTTCACCACCGGGACGGTGGGCCGAGCAGGGCTCACCTGCTGTACGTCGCAGCTTGGGGTGTGCCTCGCAGTCCCCGGTGGAGTGCGTCTTGGAGCCAGGGTCGGGCTGACCTTGGGTGAGGGTTGGTGGCGGAGCGCAGTTGGTTTGGGGCTGGCGTTGGGTTGGATCGGGCTGGTGGTGAGGGAGGAAGGGTTCCGTGGGCAGAAGACAGGAATGACTCTGGGTCACACGGATACTCTATTTTGTTGGACACGGATGGAACGCACCAAGAGTGACCTCCACCCGGAGGAGCACGCTTCTCGGGACCTCATGGGGGTGGCAACTCCTCACTTCTCTCTCCTCCCCACCCCCACCCTCTCTTTTCCCTACCTCCGACTCCTCCTTCCTTTCCTGTCTTTTTTATGCAACTAGGAATTATGCTTGGTGAACATGGGTGTGTGCGCATGCGTGCATGTGCACGCATGTGTGTGGGCCTGTGAGTGCAGGTGTGTGCACGCATGTGTGTGTACGTGTGTGGGTGTGTGCACAGGTGCGTGTGTGTGTGTGTGCACGTGTGCACGCGGGTATTGTTCTATTTGGGAAATCCAACAACTAAACCTGACCCCTTCTGGATGGTCCCCGAGACAATCCCCTAGAAATCCCTTAGAATCCGGGAGCAGGGACCATCCCAAGAAACAAAGAGCCTGCTTGACAAGCCATCGTTGGGTGGATTTGGGGCTCAGAGACCTCCCTGCCGAGGCCTCTCCTTGTTGGGGTCCCCTTCCTGTTTCCCTTCCAGTCCTGGGGCTGGATGGGCCTTGGCCTCAGGGCTTCCAGGAGCCCCGCAGGCAGCCTCTGTCACGCCCTCTGGTTTCGCTGGGTGGTCTTGGACCGCTGACCAGACCCACCAAGTGGAGCTGAGAAAATAGAGACCGGCCCCGCGAGGGCTGCCTCAGTGTAGGGTTTCATTCTGTTGGCTCTGATGTGCCCCGGTGAACACTACTCTACGAAGCTCTGGGGGGCTCCCGCTATGGGCTAGAACCAGCAAAGCACGGTGCTCACAGCCGTCACTAAATCACTGCTGGGCCCCAGGCTCCCCACCCACCCGGGGCTCGCACTGTCCTCCTCCTGAAGCCCCAACACTGTCAGCAGCTGGGGTCCCCACTGGAGAAGTCCGTCCCACCGTCCCCCTCACTGAGACATCCTGCACCTCCACCCAGAGCTTGATGGAAAAATAGGGGCACAGGGAGAGGGGGTTCTTCCCACTCAGCCCTGGTCACCTCTGGGCTCCTTTGGCCAGAGGCCACTTTCCTGGCTCCCAGATCCCTGCTGGCCACGCTCCCTCCCTGTCTGCAGGAGAGACTAGAACGTCAGGCTGTGCTGATCTGAGAGCTGTCTCTCATCTCGAACCTCCCTTCACATCACTACCAAGGCCCTCTTCCTAAAAACCCAAGCCTGCCGTGCCTCCCACGCCCCCTCACTTGGCTCTCGCCGCCTGGAGCGCAATTTCCCTGTTCGCCTGCCATCACCGCTCCCAGACGCTGGGTCTGTGGAGTGGAGGATCGCATGGCACAGGCTGGGCACCCGGGAGATGCTTATGGGATCCATGAACGACCCCAACCGCAAGGGCCACACCAACACGCTGCGCCTGCCACGCGCCAGGCACTCGTCCTGAGCACTTTGCGCAGAGTTTACTCCCAGGCAGTGGTGTTAATAGTCTCCACGTCTTGCAGTTGAGGAGACAGGGGGACAGGGCTGCAAAGAAACCTGTCTGTGGTTAGATCGACATGCGATGACCCTGGTTCCAAGGCCTGTGTTCTTACCCAGGAAGGGAAAGAGGAGGGGATGGTGGGAGGGAGGGAAGAAAAGAAGGGAGCAAGGACAGACGGAATGACAGAGGGAGGGGGCGGCGTACCCAGAAGAGAGTGTGTGTCTAGTGAGTTTGTGTGTGTGGATGTGGACGTGAACATGAGCGTGCACGAGGGCGTGGGCGTGTACATACGCGTGTGTGTAAGTGCATGTGTGAGAGTGTGTGTGTGTGTGTGTGCGCGTGTGTGTGTGTGGCGGCACCCCCACGCTCTCCGCCAGCTAGCCCCAGCCCCTGTGTTCATCAGTTTGCTGGGGCTCATTGGTGTGCAGGGGGCGTCTGAGCCGGCCTGAGCTCTGAGCCCCTGACTCACACCGCGTCTGGGGTGAGTCACTGGCTGAGCTGCAGACTGTGGGGGCTGAGCTCGGCGCGGAATCCGTGCCGGCCCCTCCACAGCCCGAGCCCACTCTGAATCACCCACACCTACGCTGAGGGCTGCTAAGCTATTAAACTTGCTATTTCTCGAGGGGGATGGGGAGAGCGATCGATTCAGAGAGGCAGCGGACGCTCTCCCCAGCCGGAAGCCAGGGATCAGAGGGCAGGCAGGTGAGCCCCCGGGACTGCCCTTCTCAGAGGCCCTGTGGGGCAGGCCGGCACCCACCATTTCAATCCATGTTTCTGGAGTGCCCCCACATGCGGGTAGCAGGGGCTCTGGGGCCCTGCTGGAGACCTGAGTCTCTTTGAGGCTCTTTATGGGGGAGCTGCCTCCAACCCCACCAGGGCCAATCCCTCCTCCACGAAGGGATGCTCTTCTGGATAAGATCCAGAAGCTTCTAGAGGGAAAGTGCCACAAAACACCAACCCCAGACCTCACAAAGCTGAGAGTCTAGTGAGAGCGATGGACAAGAAACAGAAAGAGATAAATAACAAGAAACACAGCAGATGGCAAGCAGTCCGCTCAGTGTGCCTTATAGCTGCTGGGACTGCCTGAATGATCGCCCGCGTTTGTTTGTGCTCGGGAATACAAACCCCATACGGTCACGGCCATGCCATCTTGCTGCATCTCTGTGTTTAGCAGAGTGGGGGCATCCAGGAGGAGCTCAGTCGAGATGTGCTAAGTGGAGACCTGGATGAACAACAAAGCGGAAAAGCAGGTGGATGATGTGAGAAGGAGTGACTAGGAGAGCTCTAAGCAGAGAGAGCAGCTGTGCAAAGGCCCTGGGGTGGGAATGTGCTGGTCATATTCAGGGAGGACCACAGGGCTAGGGGTGGGAGGTGAGGTTACAGAGATGGCTATAAAAGGAGGTTAGGTTTTGATTCCCTCCTCCCTGCTGGGTTGCTCTTCTAGGTATAGTCCAGAAGCTTCTAGAGGAAAATACCATGAAGCACTGGCCCCAGACTCTTGGCCATTCTCAAAAAAGCAGGCACATGTGATTCTACATGCTTGCCTGTTGTCACTCACCTCGTGTTAAAGTGCCCACGAACAGGACAGAGCCCAGCTTGGAAAGGAGGGTGGGCTTGGGAAGGGCTGCGAGGGCAGGGAGCAGTGAAGAGTGTTGTCAGCCTGAACCCTGTGGCCCAGATTCTGCCACGCCCAGACCAGACTCCTGGCTCCATCCTTAGGGACCTCCTTTGAGAGACCAGAGAGCCTGCAGAAAGCCTGCCCTGTTGAAAATGGGTCTATATTTTATAGAAGAAATAGCAACATAATGACTCTTCAGTGTGGGTAAAAATTTGTTACCATCACTTGGTAGGGGACAGGGTGCCCAATGACACAGGAGAGGTCAGTTTGAGTGAGACATGGAGCAGGAATTGTCTGGATCACAGACTGTCACCTTCCAGGGTGGTGTCACCTGCTTTGCCAGCCCTATTTGCACCTGGGGCCTCACTGTCCTCCCCTCGGCCCACCTGCCCCGTGTTCTCCTATCACTGCTGTCCCCTTCTTTCATGCTCTGCAGGTGCTGGCGCAGCCCACATCCCTGGCTGTCTGGCAGAGTCGTTGCACCTGTAGCACTTGAGTTCACGAGCGGCACGGAACTGCTTGTCTCTGCTTCCTCACCCTCCGTCTGTCCGCTGGGCCGTGAGCTCTGTGCGTGCAGACCATCTGTGTTCTTGTCTTTGGGAACCCAGTGCCTGGTGCAATGTACATTGTCAATAAACAAGAGGTGGATGGACAATCCCATTTTACAGATGAGGAAAGTGAGGCTGGGCACATGGCAGAGCCCTGTGTTCCTTCCTTCCTGCCCAGGTGAGATGCCCAGGGTGCAAACATTAGGGCAGCGCTCGCCCTGCACTAGCACTAGCCTGCAAGTGAGCGGCACCTTAAACACGATGCCTCACTCAGCTCCCGTGACCCACTCTAGGTAAGGAGGATGCGGAGGGTAGAGGGACGGTGGGGTGGGGGCCAGCCCAGGCAGCCGCCAGGGAGCCCTCCTGAACCCCAGGCGCTCTCCTCTCACCCCTCTCTGGGAGTTGCCCTAAAAGCCCCGGGGTGAGTTCTCTCTGCCCATCGCGTCCACGTGCCCCAAGTGCAGGGAGCAGCGAAACCAGCCATTTCCCCAATGAGCTTGACTTCGGGGGACTGGAGAAGCTATTTGTAGCACTTTTAAAACCTTTTATAGATCAGTTTATTACCACTGATGACAGAGAAAGAAATCATGCTATTAGCGGCAGAGACGCTAAAAGGTTCGGGTATTGGATATATCTGATTGGGAGTGCCGTGCTGGGAATCAATGCTCCGAGGGCCTTGCGGTGCCTGCCGCACGTAGAAGCCATGCATGGGCGCAGGCCCTCCTGCCGCGCTCGCATGCCTCCCCTGGCATGGCACCACCCTGGGCTGACAGCCTCTGCAGCCAAGCCAGGGCGTCCCAGGCGCCCGGCTCAAAGATGGCCGGAGTTCGGTGTTGGGTGTGGGTTTGCCGGGTGCACCTACGGGCGGGTGGGGCGCCCGTCGTCGCAGGCCCCACTTCTCCAGCTTGTCCCTCTGCCCTTCCACTCTCACTCCCGCTTGCTCCGTCTTGGCCTTGGCCTTGGCTTTCTCCCCTCCTTCTCCTTCCACTCTCCTCCTTGCACCTCTTTGTTCCTCTTTCCTGCCTTTCTCTTCATAGAATCCAGAAACTCTATGGATAGACGTGGCAGTGAGGGGCAGTGAGGGTCCCTTGTCCTGACCGCCCGGCTCACACTGAGGAGCGGGCTCCTCCTGCGCCCACCACATCTGCCGACGCCGCTCTTCTGGGGGCTCTGGGGGGTCTGTGGGACCCACACACACCGAGCACGAGACCTACGTGATCCCTGACCCCACCGAACAGTGCACATTGGGTGCCAACTGCCTGCCGGGGGCTCCCTGTCCTGTGAGCAAGCCAGGCACAGCGCCAGCAGAGCCGGTGCGAGGCAGAGGCAGCAAGGCCAGCAGAAGGCCGAGGAGGGACACCCAGACCCAGGCAGGGACAGCCACAGTGGCACTGGGCGGAAGTGGGCTGGGACAATCGGATGGGTGAGGTGCCCCAGGGCATGGCAGAGCTGAGGCGGGGAGAAGGGCATTTTAGGAGGGGACAAGAACGTGAAGTGGGTAGGAAGATGTAGACCCGGGTCCGTCTTAGCTCACTGCTTTGGGGCTGTGTGGCTTTGCCCAGGCCCCTTCTGCTTTTGGATCCTGTTTCCTAACCAATTAGGGGGACCTGCCTTGCAAGGGAATGACATGAGACAGGTTGGTTGGGTGCTTGGCCCCATGCCTGGCACATACTAGGTCTGTGGTTTCCGATATCTTTGTGAACTTGCCAACAGAGGCAAGCTGTGAATGCAATATGGCTGAGCATATGGAAAAGGCTAGAAACGTAATCCTAAAAGTCCATACTATTAATAACAAGCACTATGTGCCAGGCACTGTACCCTGAGTTGTAGATGTCCTGCCATTCAGTACTCATGACGGGCACCAAATGGGAAGGCTTCACTACCGTGATGCCCACGTGGCTGAGGAAGCAGTGAGGGCCTGGGACGGCCAGTGGCCACACAGTGAGCTCAAGGACCTGGCGTCCTGCTGGGCATCTCAGCTCCAGAGCCACGCTCTTCTCAGCCTGCTTCTTGCCTCCTCACTGAAGGGCTTCCAAGGCCCGGTGAGGGGCTTGGACTGTATCCTGGTGGGCGGGGAGAAGGGACGGACAGCCTCTGGACGTATCCCTGCTGGGCAAGGCCCAGGCTCATGACAGACGGCCAGTGGGGCGAAGGGCCTCGGGGGCTGCGGAGTGGCTCTATTGTTCCTGGTTCTGGGAACGTCGCTCTCTCCCCAGCCCCATCGCTGGGGAGCATCCTGTCCAGGGGCTCTGGAAGGCTGTCCTCCTCTTCCTTCCTTCCAGCTCCGTGTCCTGCAGCATTGTGTGCCGGGGCTCACGGGATATTGTTTTCCTCCAACAGCTCGAGCAACTGAAGCATTTGGTGCCACCCTCTCCATGAGACCCGGGAGCCAGTGGCTGCCAGGGCCCCCATGCCAGGCCGCCTTCCTCGGGGACCATTAACCTATGGAACTTATGTTTAATGTGAAAGAATAACAGTCTCCCCCCTACACACACCCCTCTGCTTCCCCGGCCTCCCGCCCCCTGCCACGGCTCCTGGCTGTCCCGTAAACACAGGGCTGTTGCTACCTCTGTCCCTTTGTCGCTGTGTCCAGCCTGGACGTTCCTGCCCACCCCCTTGGCTTGGCCATGTTCCAGGCCCACGCTGAGGCCCTGGGCAGACCAAGGAGGCCCCAGGGGTGCTACTGACCTCCCATCTCCCTCTCAGCCCCTCTGACTTCTTGATGAGCCGATCCCTGCTGTTCCCTTCCCAAGCATCCTCCCTCCCCGCACCCTCGGGAGAGTTATGAGAAGGAAAGCTGTGGCCTGAGTCTTTGGAGGGTTTGGACAAAACTCAGAGGGGATTGAGGTAATGGTGCCAGCCCCTGCCTGCCCTCCGCCGGCCGTAGCAAGGCCCACCTGAGCACAGAGGGCCCCGTCCTGCTGACACTGCAGCAGCCCTTGCCCAGGCCCTGAATGTTCTAACCCCTGCAATAATGTATCATTTGATTCCATCCTCATTGCAAGCCCATTTTACAGGTGCAGAAACTGAGACAGAGAGGTCGAGTCCAGCGGAAGAGCAGAACTTGATCCCAATCCTAACCAGAGCCTGGCTCTGAGCTCCTCTGCGGAACAGCTCATCAGGATTCCACGGCGGCCCCCTTTTAAGACTGCGCTCACAGCCGGGGAGGGCTGCAGGGTCACTTACTTGCTCTTAACATCGAAGACAATGCAGATGTTCATTTGCCCGTGAGGGCTTCGAGTCGGGCTGGAGGGCAAGAGAGGAGGGGAGGGTAGAGACGGAGCGCAGCGCCATCGCGTCTAATCCAGCCCTGACAAGCATCCCTCTGGGCCTCCCCTGGCTCCAGAAGCCCCCTCCCCAGCTGTGACGTCACCAGCCAGCCCCTGCAGATGACAGCCCTGTGATCTATCACCAGCCATCTGCTTTCTCACTGCTGGGGACAGCCAGAGCCCAGAGCAGGCGGGGTCTGGCTGGCGGCAGCTGCACCCACCGTGTCACAGCCCCGGAAGGGCAACAAGCCTTTTGGGATTGTTTGCTTCTTTGGAAATGCTGGTCGTCTCACCCAGGTCTGCAGATAACAGCCTCTCTCCATCCAGGGTTGGAGTTTCTAAACAGTCAGATAACCTTGCTCACAGAGAAACAGCCTGAACACCATTTATAGATAGCGACACGATTTAATGAGATAAAGCCTTGGGCATCCATGAACCAATTTATGGTACGAGCCGTGATGAAATGGCTGTTTTCTTAATAGATATCCAAACTGAACACAATCCAGAGCTCCAAGAGCTTCAAAGAAACGTCTCGGCTCTAACCTCTCAAAATTTCAAGCAAAATCCAAACACTTGTCAGTCTTATCGCTACCACGAAAATGATGTGTTTTCGTAAAATTACGTGGGACCCATTTGCCAAGGGAGAGATGCCCCAGCTGCTTTCAGGGCTCAAAGTCTGCATCTTCAGCCTGTTCTCACATTATGCAGACACCAAATTCCAGTGCCCACTTTCTAGAGGGGAGGTTGCAGACGGGTATCTTGTCCTGGAGAAGTTTAAACAGGGGGAAGGGGAAGCCATGGACAGCTTTTGCTGGCTGTCCCCATCCTTGAACCGGCTGGTTTCCTGAGGACCTCGGTGTGGGCGGACCGTAGAAAGTAGGCAGCTGAATAGCCGACCTACACCTTAGAGAGAGAGAGAAAGAGAGAGAAAGGTCTCTTCCAGCTCCCACAGTGGGACAGTGACCTCCCCAGACAGCAGCCCCAAGGTCCCCCTTGAAAGAGCACAATCACCCCTCTGGTGTCTGTCTGCTCTGCCCAGCTTGGAGAAATGGCTCCCTCCTCTGAGTTGCCACAACATTTATCATCCCTACGATTTGCCGGGCAATTAATCATGTGCCGCCTTGAATATCTCTCCTATTGTTGTATCGAACGGCTGTTTAACCCTTATCAGCGGTAGAGTTTTCGGTATCTTGTCTTTCTAAGTAGACATGGGCTTCCAGAGGGCTGGACAGATGTCCACCCATCCTGTCTCCCATACCTATGCCTGAATATGCCTGGTTGTCACCCTCAGTGGGTAGGACTGTGTCTCCCCCTTCTACGCAAAGCGTTTAGCACGCAGAATGCTTAGCACACGGACTGGAGTCTCATGAGCGCCTAAGAAAGAGTCAGCAGTGTTAGCATTGCTATTAATATTATTGTTGTTTGTTTTACTCAGATGGTTACTGAGCACCTTTGACGTGCCAGGCATTGTGCTGGGTGCTTCAGAAACCACCTGAAAGTGGCAACTGTGAATTTCCCTGAAGCCTTCTGGAATCTAGCTGGAAACTCTCGCTCCACTCCCTACTGAGGGGATGCGTTTATCTCTTTGGTTGGACGTCTTCCCGCAAAGGCCCATGGTTGGGTGTCAAGGACCATTCAAGTCTGGGTGAAGTTGGCTGTTTTGGTCTCAAGAGCGACGTATGGCTTGCAAGGGATAGAGCATTTGCAGGTAGAGAGGCTTCCCAGCTTCTTCCTCAAAGAAGTCAGGGTGAGGTGGGGAGGGAGGCAGCACCCCAAAGGAGCTAGCCAGTTTGGGGGCGCTCGGAGAGGCTGTGCCCACGGTGGCTGGAGACCACGCATCCCAGCTGCTCCTCTCTCTGGCCGAGGGAAGAGGGGAAAACGCGCAGAGGATGGAGCTCGGGGCTGGAGGGGTTCGGGGAGACGGACGTGTGCACTCCCCGGGCTGCAGTCATTTCCAACGAGACCAGCTGTGGGCCTTGACCCGTGCGGACTCCGTCCCTTCGTTTTTAAAAGCTCCCGGTGGTTTCTGTATGGAGAATGTTTAGGATGGAGGGAGGAGCCCAGGAAACCAGCAGCGGCTGTCATGGTCATCCAGATGATGGTGACCTGGACCAGGGAGGCGAGGACAGGGGGGAGGGAGAGAAGCTGGTGCCTTCCGGAGCCTTCCTTCCTGCCTCCTTGAACCCCAGATTCCTTGGCTCCTTCCCTACTCACCCCACACGCCTTGGCCCCCAGCCCCTCACCCTGTACTGGGGCTTCCTGTGTGCATGTCTGTCGCCCCCGTGAATGAGGGGCTCCGCGAGGGCGGAGCCTCACTGCCTCTGCTCACCTCGTGCCAGAAGGCAGGCAGGAAGGCAGATCGTTGCACCCCGCTCCAGGCTCAGCTCTCTGCAGTAATCCCAGCTGCGGCCTTGTTACAGCAGACCGGGCCCCGGGATGAGAGGAGAAGGCTTATCTCCTAGGCTGTATATTATTCCATTCAAATCCGAGCATTTTAATCCGTGTTCCATTCCTGCCTGGGGTTTATGACTCTCATGGGGTCCGTGCTGCAGCCCACTTCCCAGCAAAGCCTGTGTCAGGGGCAGCTAAGACCAGCCCAGGCCCCCGAAGGAGAGAGACCTACATCTCCCCAGAGGCCCACCAGCCCTGCGGACAATGGATCCTCTGTCAGCCCGTAGCAAGCACTGCAAGGCCCCGAAGACACTCTCCTGGCCCTAGTGTGCCTTTTAAGAAACAAAACACATTTTTAAAATACACAAACACAACAAAAAACAAACTAAAAATTGATGATGATGATGCTAGAATCTAAGGTGACCGTTTCTCCATCTGGCCCCAAAAGAAAAAAAAACAAAAGGCAAGGCGTGGCCCTTTCTAAAGCCGTCCTGGAGAGTGAGCCCAAGCGAGCAGAGCCTACCAGGCAGGAGCTCCGCGCGGGGAGGCACGGGGGCCGGAGCAGGAGGCCAGCCAGGATGCCATGCATGGCGGCAGTCTGGTCTGCCTGCTCGTGTCACTCTCTCCTCTGGGGGGTGTCTGGGTCCGCAGCAGCCCTCGGTACCCAGGAACATCCGCCCACAGCCGGCCATCACCCTAATGACTACAGTAGTGTATTGAATAGTGTCCACCTGGAACTTTAGAAAGTGATGTTATGTGGAAATAAGTTCTTTGCAGATGTCATTAGTTAAGGATCTTGAGATGAAATCATGCTGGATTTGGGGTGGGCCCCAAGTCCAACGATGGTCCTTGTGAGAAGAGAGGAGGACACAAGACACACAGGGAGGAGGGCCATGTGGAGATGGAGGCAGAGACTGGAGTGATGTGGCCACAAGCCAAGGAACACGAGGTCCACCAGAGCTGGACGGGGCCAGGAAGGACCTTCCCCTGGAGCCTCCGGAAGGAGAGTGGCCACACCTGGACGTCAGACTTCTGGCCTCCAGCACCAGGCCTGAGCCACGTGAGCGTGTAGGATGTTTATATCATTCCACGTCAAGGGTGCGTGATTTCTCGACGGTTTACCACCAGCCGGGGGGCTGGCCAGACCATGCTTGCCCCCAGGGTGCACGTGGGGAGAGCAAGGCAGGCTTCAGGGGGAGGGGGATGTGGAAGCAGCTCCACGGGGACCCGTGAGCTCGTGCCCGGCACACAGGTTGCTGTGCAGTGTTCCACAGGGGAAGAGTTATGGCACCTTCAGAGCAGCAACCAGGACGCCATGAAATACTTAATGCAACATGCTGCTCCACGGAGAGCCTCCCTGCCACCCTGGCCCTGCCTCAGTACCTTCCACAAAAGCCATTAGAGCTTCATTCGCTCTTTACTCTTTGGGTAAATATCTGCTTAGGACCTAACCATGCCTGAGCCTACGTGTTGGGCCCACCGTGTGGCCAGACCAGCTCACTTCCTGGTAGAAGAGACAAACATGAAGGAAATGAACAGGTGCTGGCATGGAGACCGAGGGGAGAACTTCTAAGAGAGTTGGCTGGAAGACATTCTCCGAGGAAGCGCCATTCCAGCTGGGGCCTGGACAGGAAGAAGGCAGCCATCTGGTGAGTGAGCACGAGACCATTCCCGCCAGACAGAGCTGCCAAGCAAAGGCCCTGAGGTGGGGAGGACTTGGCCAGTCCTAGCAACGTGCTCAGGCAACAGTGACTGGACAGAGGTAAGGTCTTGTAGGCTCCAGAGAGGAGTAGGAATTCGGGATTGTCATTTGATCAAAGACAAATAATATAGGAGGAGCGAAGCAGCTAACATGCTGGCACATCACTGCCTCCAGGAAGTCTTCCAGGGTTGCCTATGTGGAGGTAAGCAGCAATACCACAGAAAGCTTAGACCTCCTGCCACAGCCTCATCGGACCATCATCACCTGTGGCTTTGCCTCTTAAAGTTCTTTGTGTTATGAGGGGGTGGGTCTCCCTAAAGATCTCTAATCCTCCCAAGATGCTCAGAATAGTATGACATGTGGGTGACTGGTCTGTGATACCTGTTACTCCACTGATCACCAGGATTGATGTGACACATCTGGCTGGTTGAGTGGTGACCCCTCTCCAGAGCTATGTACTGGAAGGCTGTCCTGAGGAGAAGCAGCCCAGAGCTCTCTGTCAAACAGAACTCTGATGCTACATGTGCAGTGATTGATTGGTAATGTCTGCTAGGAGCACAGGACGGGAGACTGGGTCAGGTGTGCCACGTATTTGCCATCCTTCATAACCAAGAACGTCCTTCCCTCCCCAAAGCCCCATACACTTTCCAGGTCTTAACCTAGTGGCGTATACATGATAGATGTCCAGACATATTTGATATTTGATCGATAGTTTATTCAGCAGTCATTTTACAGCCAAGTAACTATAAGCTCAGTTAAGAGACAGGGAATAAGAGAATGAAAGGGCAGAAGAACCTGGCTGCCCGGTGAGGGATGGGAAACAAAAGTCAGCCACCTTGCCAACATGGGCACGAGAACTCACTCGTTCTATGCATATCACGTCCCCAAGCCATGCCTGACACTGCCCTAAATGCTGGGGTGCTGTGACCTCTCCCCAGGAAGACACCTTGTCTCTCATTTCTTGAACTTTATGCAGCAAAACCCTGCTCACCTTCCCCAAAGGCAGTCTTCGGAGCGGAGACACTCGTCCTGGTGTACGCGGCTCCTGCCCTCCCAGCAGAGGGGGAAACGGTGATTCAGGTTCTATTTGACAAACACTCTTATGAAAGCCGCCCTCAGCAGGCAGGAGAAAGGCCCCATTTAGTGGAGCCTTGTCAGAGCATCTAGAGCTTAAATTCTCTTCTTGAGAAAGGAAAAATACCACACAGGCCCACACCCGCAAATGCATAAACGTGGGCGTGATTTATTGGCCCACGTGTCAAGCAGTGTTTTCCCTCAGTTACTGTGAAACCTTTCCTCCTCTCTGACCAAGACATCAACAGTATGGTCCCTGTATATGTTTTTCCACTTTTTCCAGAGCCAAGAACCAGGAAAAAAAAATGAAAAATGAAAGTTTAAGGAAAGTAAAGGTCAGGCCATACCCACCACGGTGCGAGAAGCCGTACAGGAGAGCTTTCTGGAACGCTGCTGGGCCCCATCCCAGCCTTCCCGGACCTCGTGTTCCCATGACAGCCCTGACGCGCTAAAATCCGACTCCTTTCTCTCCTGGCATCTCTGATGCTCGTAGACACCCTCTCATCTCGGGGCTGATGCCACCATAGGACACAGAGCAGTAGGCCACAGAGGCTTCCAAAGGTTTCTCCGCTTGCTACTGGCCTTTCTGAGCGACCAGAAGAGGTGGCCGTCTCTGGCAGTGACGCACCTGGGCCAGGTGAGGGGCTGCCTCACACCTGCTGCTCTGGGGCAAAGTCTCTCCAGGGTCAGGGGCTCTCTGGCGGCCACTGCTCTGCAACGTGTGAATGTGCTCCAGCCGTTGAGTCCCCAAGAGCCTCTCTGGAGGGCCACCAAGTCCAGACAGGTAGCAGCATGGGGACACCATCCAGGATATGAAGACCAATGGCTCTCGACTGGCACTGATTTTGCCTCCAGGGAACATCTGGCAATGTCTGGAGTCATTTGTGGTGGTCACGGTTTAGGGGAAGTGCTGCTGTATCTAGTGCGTAGAGGCCAGACACGCTGCTGAACACCCTGCAAAGCACAGGACGGCCCGCAGCAAACCATCCAGCACCAGTCGTCCGTAGTGCTGAGGTTGGGGACCCTGGCCTGGAGACATCTCTCTCGTGGCTCCCTTCCGCTGAACCTCTTGCTGCTACTGAGACCGCCGCCTCCTTCTGTCTCTCTGGACTGCCCTGTGTGTGGGTCAAGGACGGATGTCCCCCTCAAGGTTCAAACAAATCAAAGAATGGAGTGCAGAAAGGACTTACTCAGAAGCCAGGAACAGTCACCAATGGCCGTTCCCTCAACCTCCCTCCTTCCTCATTCTTTCTTTTCTATTCCATTCTTTGCTGAGTGGCCTGTTACACCTTTAAAAATAAAAATGAGTGGGAGAGAGTGCGAAAACATTTCTGCAACCTTTTGTATCAGAGAAAAGAAAGCAAAGCCAATTGGAGGTCCCTTGTTGCTGAGAGACAAAAAAACAAACAAACACACACCTCAGAGAAAAAGGAAGGAGGGAAGGAGGGAAAGAAGGAGGGAGGGATGGAAGGCAGAAGGGCAGGCGGGGGGAAGATTCTGCATGGCAGATCTCCCGGGCTGGCCCTCTGTGTGTGTGTGTCACATGGACATGTTCTGCAGAAATTTTGGGAGAAGAGCTTTGCAATCCTTCTATCCCAAGTGGTGGCGAGAGCAGGTGAGCACAGGGATGTGGGAAGGAGACTACCCAGCTCGCTGGTCCAACACCGAAAGGGAAGGCTGCCTCCGAGCCTTCTTTGTAACGGTTGCCTGAAGGGCCTGAATTCGTGCTTCTGGCCTGCAGGACTTGCTGCCTTGGGAACCTCCGAGACCCTGCGTGTAGAGCCTCCAGGAGTCAGCAGTAGCCTGCCTGGACTCAGCCCTCACGGTCCCACAGTCCTCACGGTGGCCTTACAGGCTCTCCTCCTCCAGCCCCTGCTGCACTGCACGAGTCGTCCCATGGACACGGCAGGCACGCTCCTACCTTGAGTCTTGCCCTGCTGTTCCCTCTCCCTGTGACACTCCTCCCCTGGACAGTTTCATGACTTACTCCTGGTCCCTGCTCCAATGTCACCTCCTCCTGAAAGCCCTCCCTGACCACCCTCCATGTGTATCTACTGTCTGCAGGGACCTTGTGTCTTGCTGGCCACAGCACCCCGGCAGCCAGTTCCATGCCCAGCGACAGCAGCTGCTCCTCAATATCTGCCATGGACCGGGTCAGGCTCCTGTTCCTGGGGGCTTTGCTAGGTCTCCAAGTACTTGGTTATAAGGTGCTCTCAGCTGAATGGGCTTAACTAAGGTCATCATGGGTGAAGCTGGGAGGTTTCCCCCAAATCAACATGATTGAGGGGCTAGGTAGGAGGTGGGCACTGGAGCCAGCCAGACCTGAGTTCCATCTTGGCTCTGCCTCTCCGTGACCTCAGGCCAATCACATGAGCTCTCCGAAACTGCTTCCTTGTCTGCAAAGTGGGAGGGCAAAAGGGAGAGTTCAGCGAGACAATTTTTCAGGTGCTGAGCACAGCTGTGCCTGCCGCAGCCCTCCCCACAAGGAGAAGCACCGTCAGGCAGTTCTTGAAAAATAAGATACTTTTTCAGTGTGAGCTGAGAGCCTGGAGATATTTCTTTCCCAGTTCGTCCTTTGGGGGCCTCCAAATTCTTCTACCTTCCAGGTGCCTCTCATTTTAAAAGACCAAGGAGCTGCGAAAATGCTGCTCCCTGCACGTGGGAAACTCAATCCTGGAACTCGCACGGAAAACACCCCAGAGCAGTCTTGCTCAGTCAGCCCTCGGACACGAGCAGCCCCGGCCCCCTACCCGCTCCACGGAGAAGATTGCCTGTTGGAGCACCCTGTGTTGAAAACAAAAGAATCACACGTTCCGACGCCATTAACACATGTCCCGCACTGCTGGTGGGGACCCAGAGGGCCGGACTAAGGACAGGCAAGGGGACACCAGCCAGGCTGGCCTCCGGGGAAGAGCTGCTGCCCTGTCCTTGCTCCCAGAGGTGCTACGGCCGTCAGCACCCGCCCCCCGTAGAAAACCCGTCAATTCTCCATTCTGAGCTGCTGACGGCGCTGCTGCTGAGGAGTGAAGGAAATTTCCATACCTGAGGGCTCTCTCCTATCACTCCAGAGCCATCTGCTGCCACCCAGTTTCTCCAGGACCAGGGCCATCAGCCGAGGCTGACATGTTTGAGAAGAGCAGCCCCTCATTTCACACCGAGCTGCTCCCTGAGCCCACAGCTGTCCACGGTGTGCCAGCTCATGCAGCCTCTCCTCGTCAACTTCAAGCCCAAGTGCCCTTGGCCGGGGCGCCGTCCCGCCTGCTGTGGCCCTGCACGCCGTCCAAACAGCCTGGGCTCCCGAGATTGTCTCGCCGGTCAATCCCGCCGGAGCGTGGAGCCAGCGGCCCTGCCTTGCGCCCACCGTGAGGGCTGCCTTTGTCACTTGGGAGGTTCATTCATTCATTTACTATTCATTTATTCTTTCATTCGCTCCACAAATATTTACAAAGCCCTCACTCTGCACGAGGATGGCACAGAAATGAATTAAGTACACGCGGTCCCACAGCTCTTTGTGGTTCTGACAGGGAGATAAGAAAATCCTTGTTTGCGGTCTGTAGGGCTCGCTGCCAGGGTGTTCTGGTGACAACACCCTGATTTTCCTTGGGAAAGCAGCCCCCGCCTGCCGCAGTCCACGAGGCGGCTGTCGCGGGCCAGTTGAGCCTTACCTTGTGATAGCATCGATTGGTCAGGGATGTGCGCATGTCACCCACTTCAGGCCATTGAGACTCGGTTCCAGAACCCTCACTGGAATGACCCATGAACCCAGAAACAGGGGAAGTTGCCAATGCAACTGGTCAAGGCCAAAGAATCCATCCATTCTTCCACCAATCCAGGAAGCCTTCCTGAAGGTGGAACTTCAGATCTTAAAACGATGGAGAGAAGAGAGCGCAGCCGGCACTCATCTGTGTCCGTCACCCCGCTCCTGGCCTATCCATCTGGCTCGGCTGAAGACATGGAGTCCACGCACCAGGTGGGCTGAGCCAAGTATGTGTGGACTCACCAGTGGAAGCGGCTCCTGTGCGGGTTCCCTCCACCCTGCACACCCCGCCCCTCCCTCTGCTTGTGAGCTGCATCAAGATCTAAGTGGTCTTATCTCCAAAGTGAGAAATGACACCAATTGCCCCAGAGAACCGAACATGGGAGATGCTGGTCTTTGCAGGGGACATCAAGAAGACGCTAACTCTTCTCTGAGGTGTGCCCAGGGCTGCTCCAAGAGCTGGCTTCCAGGCCAAACTCTGCTACTGGGAAGCTGCGTGACCTTGGGAAATAGCTTCCCTTCTCTGGGCTGCATGATCTCTAGGCATCTGTCCAATAAATACGTTATTTCTGAATCAGTTAGACAGAAATGCTGAGGCCAGGAGGCTTGGGACAGGAGCCAGAGAACATGAGGCTGACCACTGCCCCCTTGGCTGCCATCTGTCCTGTTTGGAGAGCCTCTCCCTCCACTGGTCTCCAGAAGCCGCACCCTGAAACGGCTGCCTCACCACTCCCAACCCGACTTCCCAACACCATTTCTCTCCTTACGTTTTCCTTCTGTTCTAGGCAGAACAGAGTAGGAAATTTTGTCAAATAAAGACAGAGGTGCTCGATGCCGCTAATGGCATCCCAAGGAAATGAAGTGTAAAACCAGATGAGTTATTCAGCTTCACATAATGCTTTTATCAGAGGCCCTGGAAAGAACTCTTTAGCGAGAGGAAAGATGGGATTCTGGTGAGACTGTCGGGGAGGCGGGCCCTTTGGGCACAGATGGAAAGGTCTGTAAGTCAAGGCGAGGCGAAGACCAAGACATAAAATCTCTGTCTCTCTTTTACTCACACAGAGAGAAAGAGAGAGAGCACAAGACCACATCTTATCCCCATTTTTCAAAGGCAAAACTGTGTGTGGGCTTTTACTTGGCCAACTTTGAAAGATGCCTTAACTGCAGGATGTTCTCAGAATAAAATCCAAACTCCCTACTTTGGCTTCCAAGCCCAACAAGGTTGGAGCCAGCCTCAGGCTCCACCCCCACCCTGCACACCCGCCCTCCAGCCAGCCTGGCTCCTTTGTGTTCCTCGAAGGCTCCGGGGCACATGCCACCTCAAAGCCGCACCCTTGACCTGCCCTCTGTCTGGAGGCCTCTTGGCGTGGCCGTCCCCTGCTTCCCTCTGGGGCTCTACTCAAATGTCATTTGTTCTGTGAGGCCTCCCTGAACTACCCCCAGTCTAAGGAGGTTACTCTTCTCGGTTTTCTGCTAGCATTTATCACTCTCTGAGATCACATTACTCATTGGTCATTTATTGTCTGCTTCCTCTTCCTGGAAAGGGAATGGCGGGAAGGCAAGCGCTGCATGGGATTTTTTCATCCCCGAACCCTCAGAGTCAGGAGCAGTGCTGGGCACAGGATGGGTGTGTGTTCCATCAGAACATCAGAACCAAGAGATACATATGAATCTATTGGGGGATTGGCCACGGAGAACTGGCCCACACATTTGTGGGAGCTGGTTGAGCGGTCTTTGGAAGGCTGTGTCTCACGTGGGATGCTGCTGCCTGAGGCACACAGGACGGGCAGTTGGGGGGAAGGTGGATATAAACAGGGGTTAGGAACAGGCTGGAACCCACAAACATAAGCAACAGCCCCAGGACAATAGACAAAAACCTACGGCTGTTCCTCTTGCCTTCGATTGTGGTTACAAGGCTGTCCTGCAAGAGCCGAGCCCTTCATCACAGAGCTGAGTATACACACTTGGCCAGGCGTCGAAAATCAGAAAGAAGATGCAGGGGAAGGTTGTGGGTGTGGTCGCAGCTACTTCACACCTACAAGGTGAGTCAGCAGATCAGCAACAAGATGTGTCAACTACAAAAAGTGGCTCCTAAATCTTGCAAGAATCTCCCTTGTGGCCCATCCTAAGTGTAAACATACAAGAAAGAGGATTCTAGGAAATGTAGGTGAGCCTGGCCAAGTTAACACATTTCAAAGCCATTGTGGTACGTCCACATCGGTACAGACGGTTGGAGTGAGGGAGTGGTTTGGGACTAAAGTGTGAACTCCTTAGTCTGGCACACCGATCTCTTTATAGTCCAGCCTCAGCCTGCCCACCCGCTGCCTATCCCAGTCCACCTGCCTCCTGATCCCTCCAGGGTCTCTAAACATCCCAGGCTCATTTGAACCCTCCCCTCTGTCCAGAATACTATTCCTCGCCCATCTGCCGGAGTAAACCTTAGCACCTTCTAAGATTCAATCTGTCAGCAATACCTCCTTTAGGAATCATTTCACACCACATGGAGTCAGAGCCTCATCTGTGTTCCTTCCTCAGTCCCCCTCTCTGGGAATAGCTATTATTCCACATTTCTTTTGTCTCTTTCCAGAGATGGTCTAGTCATTTACCAACAAAATACATATTTCTTTTTTTCTCACATGAAAGATAGCATACTATATTTTTTTTTTCTGGATCTTGTGTTTTTTCTCTTAACACTATATCTCAGAGATCTTTCCAAGTCAAGATATACAGAACTTCTTTATTCTTTTGAAAGGCTGCATGGAATTCCATAAGGGGGGACCGTAATTGATTTAACTGGTTGCTTTTTGCTGGGTGGTTAGATTGTTTTCCATTTTTCACTGGGATAAACAACACTGCAGTGAACATCCTTATGTAATACATGCCTAGACCACCCTCCTGCCTCTTCTACACCTGGCCAACTTCTAGTGCTCTACAGGGTTCGGCAAAAATATAATCTCCTCCAAGAAGCCCACCTAAATCTTTACTAAGTTGGGTTGACTGGGTGACCCTCTTTGGCTTCTGGGCACCTGGTACATACCTCCACTGTAACACTTGTCATAAGATATTGGTGTGTCTGACTTGGGTCTTGTTCATCGCTGAATCTCCAGTACAATTCACAATATCTGACACACAGTAGATAATAAATGTTTGTGAATTGAATGAACATCAAATTTAAACCCCTGACTTTTGGGGGTTCCAAATCTTGGGACACTCTAACTCATGTATCCATGCTCACTGCCCACGCCTCACCATGCTCACCCAGCTCGGTCAGGCTACCTCCCTGTCCCTCACCTGCCCTGTTCTGAGTCCCACTGCTCCTACCATCCTCCTGTCTGAAATGCCCTTCCCTTTCGGAAGCCCTTTCCTGTCCTTCAAGGCACAGGTCTTCCCCTACCTCCTCCATGAAAGAAGCTTTCGTTGAAATATCATCTCTCCCTTTTCCGAACTGCTGCTGCCTTTATAGTCACTTTGGCATATTTTTTCAAGCTCCATTGCTCACTAATTGTTTCCCGTCTGTTGATTTTGTGTCGCCAGCTAGACTGTGAGTTCTTTGAGAGCAGTGTCTTATATAACTCTTGCATTTTCCACAATGCTGGGCTCATGGTAGCTGTTCGATACTTCTGGGTTGGTAAATCGATTGGTTCCTTCATTGATTGAGTCATATCCCAATGCTGACTACTGGAAATTGTCCCTGGGGCACCAAGGAGGTGCTAAAAACCCCAGTGCTGATGACTGTCATAGCAGAAGACACACGCCACATAGAGAAGTCTGATGCTCCTCTCCTTTCTACTCCAGCCTACTCAGGTAGGGACTTCTGCAAGGACGACTCTCAGCACATCATGTCTTATGACTCCAAAGTCCTCCAGGACCCCCCAAAACACATTTCCTTTGGAAGTCTCTCCTTTGGAAGACACTCACAACACGTGTTTCGAGCTCCTGGAACCACTGGCTCCTCAGGAGAAATGAAGCACCCAGAGAGAATCGGGTGGGCTTCACCCAGACCCCATGTCCAGTCACACTTCCAGAGATAGTTTGACACAAGCCTGACTTGATCAACCTTTATTTCTATCAAAAAGACATGAAGCAGGCTGTTGATCCCATCGGGGTAGCATAGCTAAGTCACAGCTAACAGAGTCAAAGGAAACATTTAATTGGGTTTAGAACTGAACTTTGGAAGGAAAAAAAAGAGAGAGAAAGAGGAAGCAAGAGACATGTGTTTATCAACAACAATCCAACCTCGAGGCTCAAATTGATTTAGGCTGCCAGCTAAGGATGAGTTGGCCGTTCAGAAGGAGGGGGCGTATGCCAATGGGAGACGAAAAATCCAGTGGAAATTTTTTCTCTTGTCCTTGATATATACAACCTTCTCATTAACCCTAACACCTCTCAAGGCATTTGAGCCTACTGATGGCTCCCGATGCGTGGCAGCAGGCCCTAAAGTCATCTTTTCCACGCTCTCCTCATTCATTCTGTCACGTACAAGGGGTGGGCACAGAGATGAGGGGCTGCTGCCTGCCCTCCACGTGCTCCCCACCCAGGGGAGGAGAGAGATGCGAAAGCAGAATGGCAGAAGGCAGGTGGTGTGTCCTGCAAGCCATGTATGAACACCATGCTTTGTGCTCTAAGAAGCAGAAGTGCCTGATGTGGCCCGGGGGCAGTGGGGGGGAGATTTCACCTGTGATATTAGGGCTTGATCTCTAAAGATAAGTGAGAATGTTCCAGGAGAAGGGGGTGGGAGTAGAGGAAGGTCTTCCAGGTAGAGGATATCAAAGACAAGAAAAGACAGACGCGTTGAGCACAGTGTGTAGTGAATGTTCTACACGGTATAGGATTGGAGGTAGCTGGAGCACCCTCAGGGCACATCAGGCTTTTAGAGGCAAAGTTAAAGGGTTAATTTCTTCTAGTAGGCAGTAGGGAGACAGAGCAGATATCTCATCAGGAGAGGAACATGAACAGATTGATCTTTTTAGAAAGCTGATGGTCTGGAGAACACCCTAGACCAGGGACCAGCATTGGAGGTGTGGAGACCAGCTAGACAGGCTGCTGTTGCAATTTCCCAGGCAAAAGAGGTGACGAGAGCAGTGGTGATGGAGAGGGAAGCAGACTGTTGATATTTAGGATGCAAAATCTTTCACGCTGTGAAAGATACCATGGGTGGTATACTGGCAGGTGGCAGGATGAACTGGAGTTAGGGTGGCTGTATTTAGGGGTGCCGTTGCCAAAGCCAAGGAATGGAGGAGGAGTATGCTCAGAGAGGCAGCCAGTGGCTCACCACTGGGCAGCTCTGTGCAGCTGAAAGCTGGAAGTCCACATGGGATGCCCAGAATGAGAGATGCAGGACCGAACACTGGGGAAAATCAACATTTGCGGGCTGAGCCACAGAGAGATTACCGAGAAGGAGAACCAGTCGTGACCAAAGTTCCAGAAGCCAGAGATGCAAGTTTTAAGGAGAGGCATATGGCAGTGTGTAAAGGGCACAGAGTGGATTGAAAACCAGCCTAAGGCAGAAATCTGTTGCATTTGAGCATCCAGTATCCCTTTTCTTCAACATACTGATTTCAAAAAAGGTGAATTTGCAGTCCATTTTGTTTGGATGGATTTGACCCTGCCATCTGACCCTCCTTGCGGTCAGAAGTAGTCACATGACCCAGACCTGGCCAATCTGATGATCACTCCTTTCTGGCCACAGTTGAGAATTCAGGCAAAAGGATGTGACTCATGATAGGCCAATGAGAGTCAATTCTAAGACTTTTGAAACCAGTGGGAAAGAGAAGTGCTCATCCTGCTGCGGTTGCTGTACTGTGAGATACCAGGGCAGAGCTTCCAGACATCAATTTGCCACCTCCTGGCTTGAGAATGACACCAACACAGAGGAAGGAAGAGCTGAGAAATAGAGACTCTTGTTGACATTTTTTTACTCCCTGGATCTAGCTAGGCCTAGATTTTTTTAGTTATTTGGATCAACACATTTGCTTTTAAGCTTAAGTCTATTTGATTTGGGTTCTGTCACTTGCAACCAAAGAAGTCCTGAGCCAGACATGGCCATATGGCTAATGAGAGGCTGCTGGTTACAAGAGTAGCATCTGGAGAAGACTTGAGTCCAGCCCTGCACTTGCATATCACACAAATTACCAAGAACAGGTCGGTGGTTATGGCCATGGGGAAAAAAAAAACCAAAAACTAGAAACAGATGAGCTGGCTGTGTCTCAATACCTGCTAGGGTGAAAACACAATGATTTCCTTTATATTTTTCAAGGGTTGAGTCGTCCAGGTCAGTCCTGGCTTGGCACATCCACTTATTGTTCCTGCCAAGGGAGATGGTTAGGATGGGAAGGTTGATTTATTTGAGTACACATGTGTCAACATCATCCTGGAAAAAAAAAAAAAATAGATTGCAGATATGCTTTGCTAGCATATGCTGTTACCAAAGAGGCCTCTTTCTTGGTCTCAAAGCCCAAAGCCACGATGTTAAGACATTGTTTGAGTCTTGAAGTTGACCAAGCATGGACACATGGTATGATGGACACAGGGCTCTGGGAGAGCAGAGTCGTCCTCTTCCAACACCATGGACAAGGTAGGAGGGCTACTTTGTATGAAGTGGTCTGAGACAGTCGTCATGAGAAAGAGCCAGTCACATGAAGCACCCAGGAAGGAGGGGACAGCAAATGCTAAGAAGGCCAGTGTGGCTGAAGAACACTGAGTGAGGAGCAGAGAGGACCGCCATACTCTCTGCCCAGGACACCCACATTGAGTCTTCACTGTCTGGTATTCTGTGGTGCTTGATATATTTAATCTCATCTTTTTGTGTAACAACCCACCTATGCATCTATTCCACAAACATTTCCTATACCAGACGGTGGGTGGTGCCAAGTCTTGGAGGAAGAGTTCACCAAGCAGAAGGGGGAAGACTCCACCCTAAGCAGAGAAAAGCATGTGAACCGCATCATAGGAAGGTAAAAGCTCACTACTTGGCTGGGGCTTGTTGGGCAGGGCTTTGAATGCCAGCCCTTCATCCCAGAGGGGGCACTCCACCCTGTCAAGAGCATAGAGCACTCACATGCTGAACATCAGGAAATAATGATGCATGAAAAAAATTATAATGAAATTCGTGATTTGGGGATCAATCCGAGATAGTCTCATATTATATTCAAATACAGCCAAGTGGTAGTAGGGACTGCAGGCTTAAGAGAAGGTGAGCAGAGAAACACTTAAGATGGGGACTATTCCATCAATTAGCTTAATTTTTTTCCGCCAACCAAGAAAAGACTGTCATTAGTTAATATTAGTGATGGCCCAGCTTGGTTCAGCTTAGAGAGCACCTGTTTTCTGCCGAGCATCATTTGAAATCGGCTGGTGTGGGCCAGAGGGAGCTGTTTCAGGGCCTCAATCAGGCAGTGACATGATCAGATTTGTGCTTTGGAAAGGTCACTGCGGCTGCAGGATGAAGCGGGAAGAGATGGGTGGTTGTTAGGAGGCTGTTGGAAAAATGTACATGACGAGAAGCCGAATCTGGGCAGAAGCAGCAGAGATGCAAATTCCCCGAAGGCAGGAGTTTTTCTCTGTTTCATCCTTTTTAGCAGAGCTGGGCAAGAGACAGGCATAGCCACTGGTAGGTTTTCAGAACGCCTACTGTCTGGTGTAAAAGCTAATGGAGTCTGGACAAAACAAAACTGTTTCCTCTCTCCAGAGTCCCCCTGCTTGGGAGAAGCGTCACGGCTGCAGACAGACAGAGATGGGGAGTTTTCTGAGGTTGGAAAGACTCAAGGTGTTGAGGAAATATTAAATGAGACAGAATGCAAAGCTCCTGTTACCTGAACCTGGCCCTAACCTGCCTGTTATGTCAGATCTGTGCAAATGAGACATCTATTAGGCTTGGGGGCATTTGCTGCTCATCGTGATAAAAGAATGACCATCTGTCTCTCTACAGGTGCTAGAAAGGCCAAAGCTAAAAGGTGTCCATTTGAGACTGTTTAAGCTCCTCTTTCACATGACAGTACCTTGCAGACACATGGGATTCTCACACCATGGAACAAGAGTCTCGAAAATGTGCCTAGATAGTGTTCAGTTCCCTCTACCATGCCCTCCTCTTTGGAGTCTGTGATGCCTTCCAGGGAGAGTTGAGCCCATGTGAGCTTTCCAACAGCAAGACTGCTGCTGTCGTGAATCACGTTGCCTGTTTGAGCAGTGCTCACTCTAAGCTGAGCCCTTATGAGGGCCTCACAAGTCCTGTCTCCTTTAAACTTCTTCACTGAAGAGTATGAATGACCCGCTGCCAACTGTTTTGTCTAATCACTACCCTCTCAGCATGTAAAAAGCCTGCCCCTGCCCCGGCCCTGCCATGGCCTGGCTTCACTGGAGTTCCCTTCTGATTAGGATGACAAGAAGACAATGAAACACTTGTCCCCAAAAGTGACTTCTTGGATCCATTGGCAAAATGTTAGAAAGTGGGTACAGAGCCCAAGAAACCGGACACCGGGGCTCTTTAAGCTTCGGGAGTATCACAGAACCCTATCCCAGGCCAAGAATGAGTCACAATGAAAGCTTTTAAAATATAAAACCATCAACCTAGATTTCAATTCCAAGGAAACACATACTTGGCCATGAGGGAATGCTTTAAAAAAAAAAAATCAAGCTTAAGCCACTTGACAGGAAAATAAAACAGCCAAGGAACATTCAAATGTAATGATTTACATCCTTCCCCAGCTCCCTTCCAATGTGGGTCAGGACATGACCGCAGCCAGTGTGCATGCCCTCTCAGGCTCCCTTCTTCTCACTTAACACCATTTCCTGCACATGATCGCATGCTTGGACCCAGCCAGCTTATAGCTGCACGGTGCTGCCTGTGGGTTGCTATGCCAATCTCTTGGATTTTTCATGATCTCCCTGCTGTTGGGCTGTTGGGTTATTTGGGGGTGGTGGCTGTTTTGGGAATATGAGGATTTTTCTCCCATTATTTATGTGTGTAAGCACTGTTCATTTTGCTCAAAGAAATGGAAGCTTGATTGATTTCCTAAATGTAAGAATGAGATTGTCCTGCAATAAATATTTAAGACTGACCAGGAAGGGCGACCACCATCTGCTGAAACACAGGACCAGGAATTACTTGGTTAAGCTTCCCGAACAGAGGGAATGAATGAATAACCATCCTGTATGATATTTGTTCAGCACCTGGTAGTTTACAAAGTGTTTTCACTTATCTTATTTGATCTTCACAATAACACCTGAGAGGTAGACAGGGCATGGATTACAAGGATTATGAAAACCCCACATTTTTTTTTCTTTCTCAACAGATAAGTACTCTAAAGGCTTAAAGTCACTCAAGGGAGGTCAGAGAGTTTGGGGACTAAATCTCGGGCCTCTAATTCATTCATGAACATATTTCAGAAACATTTATCCGAAGCCTGTTCCAAGCCAGACGAGATGGCAGTGGGTAGAAAGATGAATAAAACACGGTGTCTGCGTGGGAAGAAGATCACGTTCCAGGCTGGGGGAGAGAGCCTGGAGAAGTAAACAAGTCCCTGCTTTGCAAGGTGATGAGTGCTCCAGAGAAAGGAACAGAGTGGGGGCCACGTTTCTAATCTGATGTTCTCACCGCAAACCAGCTCAGTTGTTATTGACAAATACCTGTCCTCCAAGGGGGGGCGGGGGGAGGAAGGGGCTTGGCCGTGTGCCTGGGGTCAGATCTCACAGAGGTGGAGGAGTCGGCTGTGGTGTGGGGACAAAACTCTCCCTCATTCGGCACATTTTTCCCGGGGTGTCGCGCTGAACCCAGGGGGCCCACACACGGGCCCCCCCGAATTCCCCCCACGGGGTACACGGGCTCCCCAAATTTCCCCCCACGGGGTCTCTGTCTTTGGAGGGCCGTCCACACACCCCTGCAGCCCCCGCGCGGCCCGGGTGATCGCCGGCTGCCGCGGCTGCTCGCGCCGAGGTTCGGTCCGGCCGAGCGGCTCTGCAGCCGCGAGGTCCCCGAGCGAGCGCCCAGCTCCGGCGGCGCGGCAGCCGCAGCCAGTCCACGCAATTAACTCGCCCGGCGCCGCTCGCCAGCGCTCTCGGTTCGTTTTATTTTATTTTAATTTATTTTATTTTATGCATTTTGCCATTTGCCTCAAAGAAATTGTTCACATTAATTGTGAGTTGCACAACAACATTCTCCGTTAGAGAAAAAGCACATGGTGGTGGCGGTGGTGGGGTCACTGGCTCTTTCCCCAGCGCCCTGGGTCCCGCCTGCGCCCCGCGGGGGCCGCTGTCCGCCGGCGTCCTCGGCAGGCCCGGACCTGGCCTGAGGTCTCTGCGTGTGCGCCCCGCTTCGCCAGCCCCGCGCTCGGCACACGGGGACGCCAGGAGCACACGTGTGTGTGAAGTTTGTTCGATGCAGAAACAAAGGCAGGCTCGAGGCCCACTCGGGGGGCTGCAGGGCGACGTCCCTTTGTTAAAACCCCAGTCCCGGGAGCCCGGTCCGCGGCCCCGCGCTCGCCCGAGACGCGGGAAGCCGGCCCTGCCAGGCCCGGGGCCGTGACATGCGGCCGGCCCTCCCCGCGACCCCTACCGCTCGGGCGGGCGCGCTGTGCCGTGCCGACCCCCTGAGGCTCAGGCCTCGCGGTGGCTGCGGGCCGGACGCTGACCTCGGCTGGGTGGACGTCTGTCCCTGGTCGCCGCGCGCCCGCCAGAGCGGCTGGAGCCCCACGCGGCCCCGCGGGGCCCATGTTCGAATCCCGCCGGGCCGGGCCCCGGGCGGCGCGTCGGAGTGCGCTGGCTGCCCCCAGACCAGGCCAGTCGCGGGAGACCAGGCCGGGGACACGGGGGGCGCGGGGCCAGGGCCCAGCATGCGGGCGCATGGGCCCAGGGAGAGGACAAAGTTTATTGGGGGGTGGGGGGCGTCAAAGTTTTCGGGGAACTTTTCCACTTGAGATTCCACAACCCTGCAGTGCCCCCTACAGAAAGCGGCAGCTGGGGAGGGCGGGCGCCCCTCACGACCCCCGGCTGTTGGCGGCTGCACGGCCGCGGCGGCCTGGAGCTCAAGCTTCCTTTTTTTTTTTTTCCTGGTTGTTTTTCGGATACATCTTTTTTTCAGAGTTAAAAAAAAAAAAAAGGAAAAAAAAAAAAAAAAAAAAAGCGAGCGCGCGAGCCGCCGCCTGCAGTGGAGCGTGCTTGGCCTGCAGAGGCAGTCGTCTCCAACTTTTCCTCTCCCGCCCTAACTCCCCGCGCCCAAAACTTTCTCAAAAGAGCCCAAATTTGCCTGCCGCACAACTTCCACTCTAATAAAGGCGCCAAGGCCCCTGGCAGCGGTTTGGAGCTTAGGGGCCACGCTCCCGAGGCTCGGGCCGGCCCGTTCGCCTGTTCCCCGTGCCTGGGCCCAGTTGGGGAAGGGGAAACGGAGCGCCCCAGGAGCACCCCTGGAGAGGGCGGAGCGCTCCCTTGTCCCGGGGCAGAGGGGCAGGGAGCTCCTGCGCCCGGAACGTTGCTAGCAAGGCTTGTGAGCGTCGCAGGGGGGCACTCGCGAGGGACGGACAGGAAGAGGGCCGGGGGGAACGCCAGAACTCGGGACCGTAGCACGGAAACGGCCTGGGACTGAACTGCAGGCTGATCCCGGGATGGAGGGAGACGGAGAAGAGGAGTGAGAAAGTCGGGGAGGCAGGCCCTGCTGTCCTCCTGGAGGCCTGCAGCCTGCTGGCAGTGAAGGACCAGGCCGCCCAGGAAAGGAAGGGGTCAGGAGGTCGGGCCTTAGCAGGCTCAGACAAGGCCCAAGAAGGAAGCAGCAGGCACCCTAAAAAGTTCAGGGCCCTGGCCTGGCTCAGGTTGTCCAAAGAGGGCCTAAGTTAGGCCTCTGGTGGGGAAACTTGAGTCAGAGCCAGGCCTCAGGGCACGGCCCAGACGCTTAAGAACCAAGTTAGGGATAAGGGAAAAAGACCTTCGAGGTTCTAAGACACTAAGGAGAGTAGGGGGCTTCAGAGCCTCCCAGTCCAGAGCCGGATTGGCGAGTTAGACGCTTGTAGATCCAAGGTTGGATTGGGGAGGGGTCTCTGGCACGTTTGCTTGCTAAGCAAGGATTGGGGGGATTCAAGTGCTTAGAGATCGAAGGCAGGTCTTGGGTAGGGGGATTAGACAATTGGAAAGCCTAGGTGGTTATTTGGGGAGGGGTCTTTGCGCTTTGTCGAAGCGCAAAGCTGCTGCCTTTTTGGCTTGAAGCCTAAGGCCTTATCAGGAGAGGTTTCTGTGAAAGGGTGGGCTGGCGAAGCCAAGAGCAAGAAAGTGAATAAATCTGGAATATAAGTGGGTGGGGGTCCCCTGAGCGGGGGGTCACAAAGGGTGAGACATGGCCACCAGGCGTTTAACCGACGCTTTCTTGTTGTTGCGGAATAATTCCATCCAAAACCGGCAGCTGTTAGCTGAGCAAGTGAGTAGTCACACCACCTCCAGTCCTCTGCATTCACGTAGCATTGCTGCGGTGAGTCTCCCGGCGGCCTCTCCGACACACGCACCGTGTGCACTGCGGCTCTGCCTGTCTGTCTGTCTCTGTCTGTCTCTCTGTTTAAAAAAAGAAGATAAGAATAATAAGACTAATACGGAAGTGCAAGGTCTCTTGGCTAGGGTCAGGGGGCATCTAAAAACCTGGATGGGGAAAAAACCGTATTAGGTCCCCGCTCCACCTCTGCCTGGCTCTCTCTCCTCACTTCCGCAGCACCCCCGCCCCCCTCCCGGCGTCACTGAACGACCGGCTGCCTGCAATTTACATATGTTTTAACACTAAGATTTGGAAGCGCTGTGCCTTTCTGAAGCCTTTTTGTTTCGTTTTGTTTTTATCCCCCCTCCCCCCCTCAATAGTGAGAGCCTCAGTTTGGCTCTAGTGGCTGGGTTGGTGGATGGCAGACTTTAATCCTTGCAAATGAACGACTCCCTCCCCCTCGAAAGGAAGGAGTTGTGTTGTTTTGGTTTTTTTCCTTTCTGCCCGTTTTCTTTTAATGGTCTCGCAGCCCTCTGTGTGGCCGCGTTCCTGACGAATAATTGCTTCACTGTTTTTCCTGGGGGCTTGTGTTCGTGAGAATGTAAGGTGCTAGGCTCTTCGTTTTCCATTTCCCAGACAGGAAATTAAGCTTTCCTCTCCATTCGAACTTTTTTAAAAAACATAATGTGTATGTGAAAATTAAGCCCCCAAAATAGGATATATTTTTTTATTTTGTTAACCAGAACCTTTTAGTCTAGCAGTAGAGTTTTTTAGGGAGGTCCTGGTTTTTTGTTTTTTTTAATGGAGGCTAACTTTCCCTTTCTGAGACTCAGTTTACTGCTCTGTTAAATAGGGGGCAAGTCTGGATGACCTGTACAAGACAGTGATTATGAGCTCTGTAATATCTTTAACTGAAGAGTGAAGTTATGAAACTAGTTGTTGCAGGAGGCTACCTGCTGTAGACAGGCAAGGTTTGAATAGACGCAGCACTGGAGCATGAGGGAATAGTCATCCCAAAACCAGATTCTTGGGGATTATGGTTGCAATATACAGTTTTAGAAATCCCACACTTACCTCACCTCTTAGGAACTGTATTGCCTTTTAATTTTTTTCTTTATGATTTTAACTAAATGCTTTAGAAAAATTATGCCATGTGTCATGATTATCGACATGTCTACAAAGACAGCGTCTACAAAGACAATTTTTCCTTTTAGTAAATCACAAGTGGAAAATGTCTTTGGCCATATTGATCATAGGAAAGCGATTTTAAGCCCTGTAAGCAGTTTTAGAAATAAAAGCATGTAAACTCAAGGGGGAAAGCATAGAAAAGAGGGATGGGGTGTCTTTGGGTTTTCATTTACTTAAGAATTTGGAGATTTTTTTTACATTTATAAACTGAAAGAAATGGCATTATACATAAGTGTAAAGATATCTGTTAGCACCGAAACAGGCTAATTCTAGTACTAATTTTGAAAAGAGTATCCTGAAATAAGCCACCAAATAAGAGAGTAGAAATTGGATGAATAAAATTCCTCAATGGAACTTTAGTTATGTTAAATCAGAACTGCGTATTCCTTATTGACTTGATTTCATGCTACTTAAAATCAAGGGGGGGGAACCAGAACTAAAACTAAGGTTGATGTTTCCAGGGTTATCAGTTTCAATTGAAAAATATATTGTTTGTTTATTAAATTTTAATCATATAAGGTTCAAAACACCTTTGGGTAACATGAGATTTTTTTTTTTTTTAACCATTAAGTCAGACAGTTTCAGAACCTAGTGTCTGAGAGTTGAGAAGGCTTTCAAAAGTGCATCTCTGAGTCAAATCGCTTTTTAAAATGATTTACTAACTCAGGCAATTTTTTAAAAATACATAAGCTAAGTAAAATAATTAAATATGGATAGCTAAAGTATGCAGTATGGAAAAATAGATATGTTAGCAAATGTGCATATACATTTAGCTAACTCAGTTTTTTGAAAATAGATTTCTAAATCCAGCTAAAAATACATGTCTAAGTCAGAACATTAAAAAATATTTTCTATATTTTTCTGTATGTCAGTCATACCATTGAAAATGTTACATATTTATATTAATCTGACCATTTAAAAATCTTTCTCAGATTATTAAAGCAATCAGATCATTTAAAATATCCTTGTAGTCAATTCACACTATCTAAAAAATGGATTTTGCAATCAAACATAAATAATTTGCCTAAGTTAGAATTTAAGAAGAAAACACACATTTATATTTTTTAATTGTGTGCTTTAAAAAACACAAGGCATGTCATAAATTTCTGAAGTGTTTAGAGGTAAACTGTTAAATCTTCAGTTTGTTTACAAATGATTTTACAGATACTATTTCTGCACACACACATACAAAATCAAATACAGCAAGATGCTAACATGACTAAATAGAGGTTACAATTTTCTCAACTTTTCTGGAATTTAGAAAAGCATAAACATTTTGGAGAAAGCCATGTCTAACACAATTTTTAAAAACTATTGAATAACTCATGCAGTGCTTTTCACTGCATATCTAGCTCATAAAAAATTTAAAGCCTTGTTGTTTCTGACTTGTAAATTTCAAAACCATGTAGCAAATCAAAGAAAACTATATCTGTCGAATTTGAATGTGAACTAGGTATTAGGTGATATAAGGAATTATTTAAACTAATTATAGTTAATTTGTTAATTTTATTAGACATGACTATGTTTAGTAGTTAAATATCAAGAAGTATATTACTTAGGTACTTAACCCCCCTCCCAAAAAAAATAGAGGAAGCAAATAAGGCAAAACGTTAGTAATTGGTAAGTCTAGTGATGAATATGTGGAGGACATTATACCATTTTACATACTTTGTGTTTGAAAATTTTTAAATAAAAACTTAAATATATTTGTTATAGTAATGTAAAACAATTAAAGAGAGATAATTTGTAAATATATATCTAAAAGTCAGGCAATTGAAAAGGAAAAAATAACCTAAGAGTTTAACTTAATTTTAAAAATTATAACCTGAAATTTTCAGTTTCTAATTAGAAGAAAAAGCTGTAGAAGTTGATCTTGATGTATTTGTTATCTCACACACAGATAAAAATAAATCACAGCTAAAATAGCAGATTTTTTAAAAATTATAATCCTGCATTTTCACATCCTTATTTGAGGAAAATCTTGCAGAAATTGATTGCAAAGTGATATGTGTGTATATCTCACATACCTCAAAAGTAAGCACACCTAAAGCCATATCATTCAAAAAATTTAAACTCAAATTTTTTACATCCTTGTTTGAGGAAAAAAAACTAGAGACTGGTTGTTGGGGGGGGGTGTTTGTGTGTATGTGTATATACGTGCAGGTTTGCACAACATTCAGGCAGATACTCTACAAATAAGCAGGAATTTAAGAAGGCTATACAGTGACCAAACAAACACAAAATCCCAAGGGCCAGAAGGGACCTAAAGGTCATTTGGCCCAACGTCCCCATTTGTGATAACCCCTCATGCCTGCCTTGCTTGACCACATTCTGTGACAGCAATAGGAAATTCCAACAGCTAGTCTCTCCACGTTTTTACTACCAAAAAGTCATTACCTTGATGAATCCCGGGCTGTGTATCTCCCATCCTGTGGTCCTAGTTCTGGTTCTGTCCCTCAGGGCCTGTAATTCAGGAAGCCTCGTCCTTCTGCCGAGAGATAACCCTGCAGCCTTCTTCCCCGGAGTTTTTTCTAGGCTCAGCAATCGGAGCTCAGACTGCATAGCTAGGTTTCTTTCCTATGAATGATGTTTAGTTTTTCTATATCCTTTCTAAAGTTCAACACCCAGAACTGAACAAAATTGTATTTACTTGTGTTCTTGGTTGTGTTAATATTAGTAAAACTAATTGTTAAAAACAGACTGGGGTTTGATTTTACACTTTCAGCAAAATGCAGTTGTTGGCATTTCTTATGAATTCCCTTTGTTACATTTTGGCCTCAGTTTTGGGTACCCCATCACGTTTATGCCTCAGGGCAGCATGAAATAAAGGAAAGAACAGTGGACTGTAAGTCTGGAAATTTAGGGTTAACTCCCATTCTGCTCCTGGCTCAGAGTGTGTTTTTAGGCAAGTTTTAAATGTTTCTGGGCATCTTTTGCCTGATTTGTAAACTGAGGGGTTTCAGTTAGGTGATTTCTAGTGACCCTATCGATCCAACAATGTTCTCTCAAGTTCTGTTTTACTGCATTGTTTCCCCTGACCTTAGCTTTAATTTTAAAAGAAGTCCATAATCAACAGCAGTGTTATGGCTATCAGCCCAAGGTTACTGACAAAAATCCTTAGAAGTAGCCCAATACTGTGCAAAAGTAACTTTGACATTCTGTCGGCCAAGTACAGATTTTAAGACAGCACTTCATTCAAGCAATTAAAGGCAGCTTGGCTTTAGGAAGCTGAATGGGTTTATGAAGTTAAAAGAAATCATTCAAAAAATCTGTAAAGTCTTAATGAGTGAAAGTAGATGTTGAGTTCTGTTCTGATCTGATGAAATTCTTTTGTGGATTTGTATGATTTCTTTTGAACTTCTGGAATGGATCTAATATAGGGGTTGGAGCTGCTTTGTTAGTGTTTAGTGCCGAATCTATACTCTGCTTTAAAATAATGCTTAATCTATAATTGGAAGCTAGAGTTAATTGGTCTTAGATTAGCTTGAAACTAGCACATTATTTTTAATAAAACATATGCTTTAGAAAAAAGAAAGAAATTAAAGATTAACTAACTATGGTTATAAGAAACCTTATTCAGTCTTGACTATAATATTAGCTGAGATTTATTGAGAGCTTATCATGTGCCTGGCTCTGGGCTAAGCCCTTTTTCATGAGTAAGGTCATCCTCACAGTGCCCTATCTAATAGGAGCTATTATTTTTCTCATGATACAGATAAGGAAACGGGTTTAGAGAAGTTGGGAAACTGGCCCAGGGTCACTCAGTAATGGGTAGGTGGGTGGGTGGGGGTGCTGGTGTCTTCACAACACTGGCAAACCTGTCTTCAGAGGCCTGTGCTCACCTCCTGGGCCACTCTGGTGCTGGCTGCATTTTCCAGGACTTGTACTACAGATCCTGGGAAATGGAAAGACCTATTGTTTAAAACAACTTTTTTTGTCTTGAAATAGGCTAGCATCTTTCTTTATCTCACTTTACAACCTTATATAGTCCATTTTAACTTGCATATTGAAGGTTTTCAGTTTGAGTCCAGGCTGAGTCTGTTGGAAAATTAGTTCTCTGTCTTTAGAATCCAAGTATGAAATCATTGTATATTTCTCTTTAGATCTATTTGCTTTTCTGCTTTTAAAGATTCCATTTGAGCAGTGAGGCTTACTTGAGAATAAGGGTACTTTGTTGGGTAAAAGTGAAGCAAACTTTTATTTTGGCAGTAACGGAAATAAAGTAAATATCACTATAGCATAGACCTGTATTTCCAACTCGTTTTGCTCAACTTTTCCAGACTTCCTGAGTAAACACAGATGGGTTTCCACTTATTTTTCAGTTTTATGTAGAAAGTTCTTTAGACTATAAATTCTACATGCTACTTGGAGTTTTCAATATTTGTTTGATTACATGCCATTGGCAGGTTAAAAACCTAGATTTAGACATTATAAAGATTTAGAAGGTGATGATGTGTAGTAACATGTTTTCATTTGGCTGTGTTTTGGTCTTTCCTGATGGTAATTCTAAATGTTTTAATTCAGTTCTTGACGATATTTCCTGGTAGTTTGGTGGCAGGGAGAGTTTTAAAACCCTTCTATTTTTAAATAGCAAAATGGGAGGAGGGGGTTTCTTTGAAAAGATGACTTGAATTTAATTTCTGATGTGCGATAGTAGCTGCCTATCACAAATAATTTCTTGAATTGTTAATAAAATTAAAGGGGCTGGAAGGTGGGGTGGAAAGAGGCCTGAACACCTAGGTCTGTCCCCATCCGGTTAGCTCTGTGGCTTCTGGCAATGCATTTATACATTTCGAAGCTTAGTATAGAAAAGAAAAAGAGTTGTTTCTAGCTCTAGAATCCCATCATTCTAATTTCACCTCTTATCGACTAATAATTATAGAAATAAAAAGATCAGGGTGTGTGTGCTCGGTTAATAATCCAAAACGATAAGCTCATGTGTAGCAGAGATTTTTAACTGAAGGTTTGTAGTAATACTTGTTCAAAGATTAAATGCCAAGGAGCCACTACAGAATAGGAAGATTGAGATGTGAAGTTAGGGGGGGGTTGCCTTACATTGTGTTTTATTAATAAAAGATTTCAATGTTCTCTTACTGAAAATGTAAGCTTTTAAAAAATAAGGACTTGTTTCTTTTTAATGTAAAAGGTAATTGGATCAGATTTCCATTTGACACTATCTTCTCTGTTAATACCTTGTAGCACTACTATTATGGTAGGATGTATATATAAATATAGTTCCTTTTGCTCTTAGCAAACTGTAGAAAGAATAAAGAGGATTTTCAGCTTTCTATAATGTCATCTAATTGGATTTTTACATGGAGAAATGTTGTTTGATTACATTTTTATTGCTGTCATTGCTTAGTAATATTTTGGCCCTGATAGACCAGCTTCATTTGCACTATTAATTTTTAAAATAGGAAAGTTATGTTTTTTATTTTCTAAATTTACTGTTAAGCATAAAAAATCACCACAGTTGATTATTGAAATTCACCACTAATTATTTCAGTAATCAATACTGTAAAAACAAAGACCTAGTTGCTAGTTGCTTAGATTATCTGTCATTAGTAAATGTCTGTTCAGAAGGTAGAATTCCACGTTGATCTAGAAAAGAATCTTCAGTTTTAAATTGAAACTTAACCCTCTGGTGCCGTGCTTCTCCCTTCCAACTCCCTTTTAAAAAATCTCTTCTTCTTACCTTTTGTTTTGTCTTGTTTGCTTGCTTTTATAATAGCTTTATGTGCTCTTTCTGTACTAATAATAATACATACCAGGCACATGGTAGAGTTTTTCTTTTATTTTACCACCTGTGTCTCTCCGGGAAAGAGTGGTTTCTCAGCTCTCTTACCAGGGATAAAACCGTGTCTGCGGGATTTAATTTGCACAGACCTTACATATGTGGTCAATCACATATTATCTGAATACAGCCATAGACAATTTTTGTGGTTTGTTCATTTTTTAATTTTGTTGCATTCGCAGGGCTGATTTACATGGTAAAATATACATTTATTCGACATGGTAAAATTACATTTTATCTTTGCTCTTATTTTATCTTCCTAAGGGAAATTTACAAAGTGGTATTATACAAGATATTTGATATTTGTGAAACAGATTAACAGTATATTTTAGTGAAACTAAAACAAGTGTGTTTTATATGTTTCTAATGTATTTTAAATTTTACAAGTATTTACTGCTTGTTTCCCATTTCATTTACCAAAACAACAATCATAGTAAATAAAAATAAAAACATGTTGATGTAGCTTATTTTTTTTAAAAAAGGAAGAATCAGAAGAGGGATATTTTTAAATGCCTTGGTTAGTGGATCTTTATTTTTAGTCAATTTAGAGTTGCTTAAAATCTCAGTGTTTTCTTAACTGACCATGCCTTATCTGTCTGTCTGTCTCATGCATTTTTCCTTTTGCTTTCCCAAACTGGATGGGACTGATGGGAACCACATATCTCTTCAGGAGCTGGATGAGGTATTGTGTTTTGAATATTTTTTGTATGTCAGATAATTTCAGTATATAAAATACCTGCTTTTCCTAAAGTCTTTGCTCAAATATAAAATGCCACAGAGCTTATACATATTTTAGCATTTGTTTTGATTACTTTATAATTGTGTTTAGCAGTTTAGTACTTAAAATTTGCTTAATATGCTTCCACACCATGTGAATTGATGATTTAAAAAAAGGGTTAGGAACATTGTTTACTACTCTCGGGAAAGTGGCCTAACTTTGGAAGCAGTAAAGGTGGAACATTTTCTTGAACCTGAAGTAAGCCAGATTGTTTTTAGGATAATGTCTTAGCTTCCTGGTTTCTGAGAGATGAGTGGTGCAGCTGTTCAGGTGGGGCGTGGAAGGCCAGGACGTCTGCTGAAGGTCAGGAACCACGGAGCTGTGGGAGAGTCTTCCTGGGCTCTCCCGTCTGGGATGAACTGATGCTCTGACACTCACCCCTTCTTAGCAGCGTGCTTTTGGTCTTTTCATTACTTAATAGCATCTTGCCCAGAAAGTGGAGAGAGTATATATTCAAAGTACTTTATTTTAGTAGCCCTAATAAAAGGATTGAAGAAAAATGAGATCAAACTGCTGCTGTTAATGTTTGGGTCTATTTATTTCAGCAATGAAGGGGTGAAAATATTTCTCCTGAGTGTAGACTTTTGAAATAGAATAATGAGGGCGTTGTTTTTGTTCGTTTTAATTTAGAAGTATGAACATTAAGGTGGGATTAGGATCACTGTCTTCAAAACCAGTGAGACCCTAACTAGTAGATTAAGATCTGCCTATAAATTCTAAAAACATTAACTAGATGATAATAACAAACTGGGCACAACCTAAATATCCTTCATTGGGAAATGGTTAAATAAATTGTGTAGCATCTCTGGTACTCTGTAACTGTTAAAGAGTGAAGCCCATCTATGAGGGCTACAGTAGAATGAACTCCCAGACACATTGCTAAGGGAAGGAAGCTAGATGCAAAATAGTGTAGATAATGGGATTTCTGCTCTTTTTTTTTTTTTTAAAAAAAAAGAAAGATAACTCACATTTATGCTTATGTGTGCTTAAAAAATTTCCGAAAAGATACACAAGAAACTGTTTACAGTTGATAACTCCCAAGAAAAAATCTGTGATAGAGGAGAAACTTCCTTTCTATTGCAGACCCTTTTCTCAGGGTGTGTGTGTGTGTATATACATATTTAAATCACATGCATGTCACTAAAAAACAATTAGTATTTAAAAACAAACACTTAGCTGGTAGCTCACTGAACTGGGTGCCATGGCCATGCCTCCGTGGGGGTTTCCTGTCCCTGTGCAGGAGCCTCACTGCCAGCACCCAAAGTTAGGGATCTCTAGGGCACATTGGCTGTGGTTGGATTGCTGACCAAGCCCTAAAAACGATAAGGCTTGGGGGCTTAGAGGGCAGGCACTTTTAGAATAGACGTTACTCCTTACTGAACAGTTTGAAAATATGGAAATCATGATCTTTTCCAAAAGGAAGTGTATGGGGTGGGGGGATAACAGAAAATAACATGACTTAGGTTGAAGAAGCATATTTGAATAGCTTTCCGAGGAGGGGGCATCGGTGGTCATAATGACTTAGGGTCTGCTGTCTGAGCTGGTTTCCAGTCTTTCCTACTTCCTCCTCAGGCAGCAAGTTCTAGAAACTGGCTATGTATGCATTGTGTGAACTTGGCAGGCCCTTTGCTTCTCTCATACTTAGCCTCTGAGGGTTGAAAAGGGGATCTTCACGTTCTGGGATCAGAGAGCCACTTTCCTCCTCACAAGCTTTTGGACATGGGAGTTAGATCCTTGAGCCCACCACCCAGGCTTTTCATTCTTGGTGCCCACGGCCACCTCCTCCCCTGTGCGTTTCACCTTGCCCCTTTTTCTCCTTCATCCAGCACCATTATTTTCTTCATGAAGTGTACCTTCCAAAATTGCACATGGCACATACTTTATTTGCCTCATTCGTTCATTCCATCCACTTATTGTTGCCTCATTCAGCTAATTGTAATTGTGCATTTATTACTACAAAGTGCCAGGTGCTGAACGAGGAGCTGGGATATAGTTGGGAATGGTGTCCAGAAGCTTGCTTTCCTGAACCTGAAGGAGGACTTTCAATTTGGTGTCTTCTGGGAATAGTAGAAGCTGTCTCTCAGCTCCCTGGGTGGATCAGAGAGAGGCAACCCCTCTGTAGGTGAGGCCTGCGCAAAGTCCCTGACTGCATCTCTTGGGTCTCCCAGAGTAAAGTCATCTGATGGCCCCTGCTCACTCAGAGGTGTCCTGCAGTCTGTCAATATTTGTTTATCGTTCTCCTACTCAAACCAGAGTACCCTAGAGATGCCACTCTTCATTCTTCCCAGAAAATGCTAAGTAAGGTGTCCCCTGCAGAGGAAGCCCTCCCACCATTCATTCTTTTACCTAGGGAAGTGTCTGGCCTCTCCTTTGTTCTGTGTCTCTAATCTACTTCCCCTCTTATGATAAAGTAATCTCCCAATTTTTTGATCTTTTTAATTCAAAATAGGAACTGTTAAAAAAAATCATAAAATGTAAATGTCAGCCTCTCAAACCACGCCACCTGTGGAGGGCCGGGTGATCTGGTGGGCATCTGGGATGGTGACTCTGTGAGGTAGCCTTGAGAGAGTCTCAGCCCAGCTGGGTCTCAGTGCCCGTATTCAAAAAATAGGGGGCAGCCCCTGAAGGGTTGTTGTGGGACTGAAAAAGATCAAGTCAGTAGAGGTGCTTAGTACGGTACTGACAGAAGACAGGTAATTACATAATGTTCCCTACTTTTTTTTTTTTTTTTCCAAGCATGTATATATTAGTTGTGAAAAAAGGAAAAAATAGTGAAACTAACAACATTAATATCAGGATGGTGTGATTCTCAGGTTTTTTTATTTCTATATTTTTTGTACAGTTTAAAAAATATCTTGAACATTTATTAATTTCATAATCATAAAAAGTAAGCATTATTTTAAAATTATCACAGGTTTAAAAAAATGTAGTGCTGACATCCCCGATTTTCTTTTATCCACAGGCTTATTACTCTTCCAAGCACTCAGATTTCCTAAACTTAATTGTCTATTAGTGAAGTAGTGAGCCTTCTGAGCCCAGAAAGTTACGCTTGTGGTCTGACTTCATCATACACGCTCCCAGAGCCTCACATGGAAGCCGAGTTGCCAGGCTGTTATTTTCAAGGTCCCTTCTGGACTTTTTGAATGTTCATTGCCAGAGACAGTCCAGAATTGTATTGTTCTCATCACCAATGCATTATGGCTAAACTTTGTTTATTTTTTTTGATGGGGAGGAGGTGTATCTGACTTTTCCAGTCTCTACAGAGGCTTTCCTATTTCTTTATTCTTACAGTACTCTAAATCAGCTTTCACATAAAGGCAGGGTTTTTAAAGAAAGGAGTGCTGTATATTTGGAACAGTAAGATTTATAAGAGAGTGTGTTCCCTCCATAGATCAAGGATTTGTCCATACTGTCCGGCACTCTTTACAGGGACATATGTCAACGTCTGAAGTGGATCAAGGGCAAAAGATAACTTGAGTGTGACTGGCCAGCACGCCATTTGGGTGTGCTATTTATTTTTAGCATCTATTGGAATTTTTCTGCATTTCCCTGGATTGATGACTCTGGGTTAGGGTAGTATACCCCTGTAGTTCTTGGAGGGCAGAACTACAAATCAAAGATAAGAATTCTTAAATTCTTAATTCTCATAAGTACAGTTTTTATTTCTAAAATTTTCTTATTTAAAAAATATGAAAAGAATTTTTTACTTCAGAAGCACAAGTTCATTTTTAAAAAGCTTTAATAATCAATATCACACATTTGGTGGGAGACCGAGTTAAAATTCAGCAAGGATAAGTAAAGAGAATTAGGAATCTGGCAGTTTTTAAAGATCCGTATGAAATAGGATGGCAACTTGAAAATTGATGTATATGCTGGATTTTCAACAAATAAGAAAAGAACTGTTTTTAAATGGGAAGTGAGGTTTCTGAATTTGAAAGGGTGATTATTTTTCACTTAAAATTTTTTTGTTCTTCATATTTGTTCTCATTTCAAATAGTTGATATTTATCTTCAATTGTGTTTTCCCTTCCCAAAACATACTGTCTTCTTTTTTAATAGTGCATACTATGATACATATTACAAATCCATACCAATAAAAGAAATGACACATTTCTCTGTTAGGGCAGCGTTTGTTTATCATGATGAGCTATAGCTATAGACTAGATCATAAAGCGGACAAATTATTTGCTATTTAAAGTTTGCATTCCCAAAGAATCAGCTGTTCTATCTTATTGGCAAAATCCTGATACCATGTGTGGGAAAGCTAGTACCAGCTGGGTGGGCTGGCATCTGTCCTGGTCTTGTAGGGATCTCTTATTTGGCAAGCTTCCTCGGGACCCTTAAGTGTATTCTCCCCAACTTTGATTTATATCTAATTTTAGGGGAACACATCTATTATATAAAATTAAGTACTGCTTCAGAGGGTTGAATCCACTTCAGTTGACTTTTCATGTATGGTTTATAATTTTCTTATTTGTTTTGAATAAAATGATATTAATCACAATGCAGGTAAATTTGGAGAGATGCCATCTCTGTGCATCTTTTTTAGTTTAATGCATATTTGTAAACAGTAAAAACAGTACAAAATAAGATCATGAGTTTAAAAACTATACAATCACTATAAATAAAACAAATTATCATTACTCTATTGAAATACGCTATAATAATAAAAATAGAGGATTAGATAATAAACTGGCATAGCGGAAATTCTATGACTCATGAAGAGGTACTTTAGCAGGTCTAAGTTTTGCTTTGTGTAAACAATTGGAGCTTTACGTTCAAGTTCTGCACCAGTCCAGCAATAGTTCTATGTCCAGCACCTGCTGTACAGCTGACAGGATGCTGGGGGCTGGGCGTGTGGTTTGTCCCTCTGCCGTAGTCAGTTTGTCCCCCACGAAAAAAAGTACCTCTTGTGACTTTGGAGCAAGAGTGTTGGTGAATAAACAAATATGCCTCTGATCAACTAAGCATGCCCCTTCTGTGCCTGCTCTGTATAGGGTGAGGTCTGCATCTCCTCTGTGTCCACGGATGGTCAGTGAGAGAGGCCGACTTTTACGGACTCTTATGTGCTTGGTGGGAGTCTATCCTGTAGTCCCTGGTTCAGTTGATGGGAAATGAATCAAAATACTGTGTTTTGTTGTTGTATTAATCTGATGGCTTGTTGTCCTGATTGATTTTCTTAGCAAATTACAGTTATATTTCATGGGCCTGCCAAAGGGATTGGCAACTTCTAGGGTGGAAGGGGCTTCTGGAATCAGTTGACCCAGGTTTTAATCTGTCACATAATAGTTCTGTGACCTTGGGCAAGCTACTTAACTTTTCTGAGTTTCATTTACCATATTTATAGGTCGGAGTAATAGTTCCTGGTTTGCCTAGTTTTTATAAGGATTAAAATAATAAAAAAAGTATAAAATTTCTATTAGCCAAACAAAACCTGGTGGTGGTTGAGAATTACTACTTCAGGGACTCAGAGCCCTAGATAACACTAGTTTGGATGACACACCATTTGTTTAAGAACCAAAATGACACTGGGCCTGCCAGTGTCCACGCGGCAGTCGAACACCAGTGGACTTAGTCGTGGTTCACAGATACTCTGGGAGCAGTTAATGGGCCTGGTCCCTGGAGTGTGGTTGTTGCATGAAATGCATTCCTTGTGTGGACACGTGCCCAGGTATACACAGAATGCCCGAAGCAGATGGAGGCAGGACCACACCAGGGGTGCAGGGAGGTTGATGGTGAAGACACCAATTTGCTTTTAGGAATTTTTCTATGCACTCTCTGTTGGGGATTTAGGACCTATTACTTAAAGAGTTCTTTTAATCTAGGTTTTTCCTTATATGATATTTTTTCCCCTTCATCTTTGGATTTTTAAATTTTGTCCTGTTCCTTTATTGTTAGAAAAGCAAATAAGTATTTACTGAATGAATGAAAAAATTAATTTAGATAAATGCAGGGAAGAGGGAAGAAAAGCAATATAAATTCTTCACCTAGTCCTACAGTGTGATTTAGAAAATCTACAAAGTATTATCTATAAAGGACTTTTATAGACTATTTTCCATTACATTTTGATCATCATTTGGATCTTTTGAAACCGGCATTTAAAAACTCTGAGCTTCAGAGAGCTGCTCAAGAGCCTTTCAGCCCCCGTTCACTGTTCACTGCTCACTGCCTCCAGGCAAGAAAACAGCTTAACCATGCCAAACCTGTGGTTTCCCCCCCATTCTTAAAAGCTTTCTAAGGCAGTGTGTTATATGGTTAAAATAAACAAGAACTATCGATACCATTTCAAAATAAGGGAAAATGTTGCCTGTGGACATTTAACTAAAGAAAAGAACTGGCAATGTAAGATTGCATTGAGATTTTAAGGATTGCTTTTGCCGAACGGTAGATATTTTGCTAACCATTTTAGGCAGTTGTTTCACACATTTTAGCACATGGTTAATGATCCTGTGACTGAGATAACTGGATTAGCACTATTTCTAAAATATGCTAAGTGTATGTAAGTAAACCTTGCTACTAATTTTATATTAGTTCCACTTACAGCCTAGTATATTTTTTTTTTTGACTTGTGTCTGATCACATTAATTGTTTAGATTCGTGCCTTTCTATCATAGTGCTAGTGCTAAGAGGTATTTCTTTTAAGGATTTTTTGTTGACTTTTTCATTACATTTCTATAGCCAGATCAAGTCAAATTCATGTTCTCAAGTATGTCCAAGGAAATTAAGAACTGGTGCATGAAAAAGATAGGAAAACAATTCCAAATCCTAGCAGTATCAAAAGCAAGTTCATAATACAGGCAAGTGCATTTACTCCTACGTTTCTGTATCTTTTTAGGGAGCAGCATTTAAACGGAAGGAAGAATATGCTTATCTAAACTGAACTCGAATAATTCTTTTCACATCTCTTTCTTTCCTTGTAGCTTGCTGATGACCGTATGGCACTGGTGTCGGGCATCAGCTTAGATCCAGAAGCAGCAATTGGTGTGACAAAACGGTCCCCTCCTAAATGGGTAGATGGAGTGGATGAAGTAAGTTGAATGTTAGTTTCACAATGTCTTATCTTTTGGGTAATTATGACAACATATTAAGATATCTGCCATATAGGCTGGTCCGAAGGTAATGAGTTACTGCTGTCAGGTGTTGACAGTTCGTTCCAGATCAAATCCTTGTTCCACTCTTTCTCTCTTTCTCACTACTGCACTTGACTAATAAGAAAAAAATTTTTAAAAGAAAGTTACCTGCCATATAAACTGATTTGGCTATGCTTAAATATGTGTTCCTAGAAATACTTTAGGTTTATTCATTTTATCACAAGAAAAAGTTGTGTGTGTGTTAATGATTTTGGCTTTAATTTTAATAGTAGTAACTACCTGAATTATAGGAAGAAAAACCACGCAAGGAAGAATGGTATTCGATTTTCTGATAACTTGAATTAAAAGTTGCTCACACATTAGCAAACCAAGTTTACTGAAGACCAAACTCTATATTCTGAGTGTAGCTAATTGGGAGACAGACAGATACCTGCCAGGCATCAGTGGAGTTCTGGTGACTTCATTTGTTTAGATACAGTACGATGTTGGCCGGATTAAACAGAAGATGAAAGAATTAGCCAGTCTTCATGACAAGCATTTAAACAGACCCACCCTGGACGACAGCAGTGAGGAGGAGCACGCCATCGAAATAACCACCCAGGAGATCACGCAGGTGAGGATATGCAAGTGAGTCTGGGGAAACCAGCAAAGCCTTCTCCTGGCAGTCCTAAAAGCTGTGAAGTGTTCTTCTAAATCAGTTGGCAAATCAGTTTCCTAGAGTTCACTTCCCAACCTGAAGTTTTCACAGGGTTTTCCAGAGGCCCTGAGGTCCTCTAAATCTCAGCGTAGGTACATGGGCTGTTTTAGAGGTATGGGTGTGATTTTTCAAGATACTACTGTAGAATGTTAAATGAAAATCGAATTCAGAGCATTACTAAGTTTAATCATTTGATTTTAAAATGTATAACTTCTGTCATATACTAGTGCTTAAAATTTTTTATGCTAAAATATAGTGCTCATAAGTGAAAAGAAACTGAGTATCCTGGAAGAATGTCTTATAAAGTGTTAAATTTAACTAATTTTTAGATAACACAACTGGTGTTTAAACTTTAGAATTTACATTTTTTATTTGTTTAAGTCTCCTGGGTCCTAATTGTCAGAGAAGGAGTGTGATGTTAAAAGCCCTAAAGTGTTAGAATGTTTGAACCCTGGCCCTTAGCACTGTGATAATGGCATGATTCTCATTTACTTCCTCTGACTCTAGTGTTCTTATCTGTAAAATGGAAATAATAATAATAATATTATCTGCCTCATAGGATGCCTATAGGGATTAAATGAGAAGGCAATAATGCAGTGACATATGATAATATAGGTTGAGCATCCCTAATCTGAAAATCCAAAATCTTCCAAAATCTGAAACTTTTTTGAGCACCAACCAACATGATGATCAAAGGAAATGCTTGTTGGAGCATTTCAGATTTCAGATTTTCAGATTAGTGATGCTCAACTAGAGGTATTCTGCAAATATTCCAAAATCCCCAAATTGAAATCTGAAACACTTCCAGTCCCAAGCATTTTGGATAAGGGATACTCAACCTGCATAGCCTGATGATACGTGCGGTGCCAGGCACACAGCAGGCATTGCACACCAGGAGTTGAAATCTAGTTAAATTTTTCTGTATATATAAATTAAGCCTTGAGATTACTTGTATCTGTTCACCTTTCTCTAAGCCAGCCTGTAGGAACAGAGCATTTCACTTGTCACTTCTGACTTGTGAATGGTGGAAGCCTTAGCCAAGGGGCTTCTCCCCCAGGCTTTCCTTGAGCCTTGGGCTTGTTCTCTTAGCTCTTCCACAGATGCCAGCGAGCTGTGCAGGCCCTGCCCAGCCGGGCCCGTAGGACCTGCTCTGATCAGGAGGAGAGGCTGCTTCGGAATGTGGTGGCCTCCCTGGCCCAGGTGCTGCAGGAGCTGTCCACCAGCTTCCGGCACGCACAGTCGGACTACCTCAAACGTGAGTGCTGCCCAGGCTGCGTTAGGGGATTTGAGTAAGAAACAAACTTTGTTTTCTTTGCTCCTTCTTTGCTACTGTTTTTCCACATAGCCTTGTACCTTCCCTGTTGGCTTTTGAGCACTTTCACACCTTGTACAAGCAGTGGAAGCCTCCTCCCCATGTGAAGTGAAGGCACAGCTCCAGATACAGACCCAGGCTGGTAAAGGCTCCAAAATAGTTCACATCTAAGCACATAAAGTTTATTTCCTGTCTGGCTAGAAGAATTTGGAAATCAATCTAGCACATTTTAAAAATCTGTTGTTTTCTAAATGTTGGGGTTTGAGGGAGCTGCTCCGAAAGAAGTATGTAAAAAACGGTTTTTTATCACTTAAAGCCACATGTTTGCATGACAATAAAAGTATTTGAGTATACCTGAGAAACCTTCCTGGGAGTATTTTAAACACTTCCGCTGCTGGCACCCCTCATTTATTCGAGAGACCTTTTCCAAAATGGTGCAAAGCCAAATTTAAGCTGTGTCCTCACTCTTAGTGCCCTGTAAACTGGGTTTTCCTATTGCCACTGTAATCAATAAAGTCCTCCCATACCCCAAAGAAACCTTAGTTCTCCCTCCCTCTGGCAACAGGCACATTTGTATTTTAATTTTATTACTTCTAAAATTTGATTAGAGCCATTTAGAATTCTTATTAGAGATGGTTCTAGAGAGAAATATTGATTTTTTAAAAAAATGTTTTGTAACAGCAGTTAGGTTAAATATTTCTGCTTCACTTAGAGATTCTCAGATGGTTATGCCATTTTTGTCTTGGCATCATGTGAATTGTACACATTTACAGTGTGACTTTGTCTTGAATAATCCCAAATGCTTGCATATTGTTCTATTATTATGTTTATAATCCTGCACTCTCCTCCCACCACCATTGGAGATAGGCTTCTTTAAATCTGCTGCGAATATCTCCATTTCGACTGTTGAGTTTACTCTAGATTTCCCCTTTTTAATCGTAGAACAATAACTAGGATGATTTACATATTCAAGTAAAGTGAATTCCTATCTGTGATAGGCATGAAGAATCGAGAGGAACGATCCCAGCATTTTTTTGATACATCAGTACCACTAATGGATGATGGAGACGATAATACTCTTTACGATCGGGTATGTGAAGAGGCTGCAGAGTTGACTGCTGTCCATTTATGCTCCATTCTGTTTCCTTCTCTTCCTAGACCTCTAACTTCTGTGCAATGCAAATGGACCAGTGATGCTAGCTTGTATATCCATCAAGTAGTTTTTGCAGCAGGTAGAATGGCCATACTGTTTCTTCCTTTCCAAAGGCCACAGGAAAACCTTGTTATCTGCTTTCCAGAACCTTCAGGAAAGTTCTCTGTACCCCACTTTCCTGGGAAGAACCCAGAGAGGCTTAGGGTCATACCCGGAGGTTTTATTCCTCTGTCTTTGCAGAACTGCAGACATGGACTTCACTCTGTGTCCCCCACTTTGCGGGGACACGTGCCTTAGATCCTGCTAGTTTGGGGGATTTGGATCTTTCTTGTTAGGAAAAAATAAGTGCTAATTTATGGTTTATATGCTTTAAAGAAATATTGTCAGAATTTGTTTTCTTCAGATTATATCTAAACTGGTATACCATAGCTTTCCTGAGAGGGAAAAACATCTAACCTACAAATTCTGCACTGTTGTTTTGCTAGGGTTTTACAGATGACCAGTTAGTGCTTGTGGAGCAGAATACACTGATGGTGGAAGAGAGGGAGCGAGAGATTCGCCAGATCGTGCAGTCCATTTCTGACTTGAATGAAATATTTAGGGACTTAGGAGCGATGATTGTAGAACAGGTATGTGAGCTTCCTCATCAATGGGTTTTCTTACTGTAATATCTGGTCCTTTTCCAAATTCTTTGATCCTGTACACCTTTCAGGAAAAAAAAATTAAGACTGTTCCTCCAATGTGTGTGTGAGTATGTGCACACTTTTGTGTGTACAAATAAATGTATATGCAGGTTGTGTCCCTAATCTAAAAATCTAAAATGTTTCAAAATCTGAAATTTTTTGAGTGCTGACATGATGACACAAGTGGAAAATTCCACACCTGATCCCATGTGGCAGGTTGTAGTCAAAACTTTGTTTTATGCACAAAATTATTAAAAATATTGGATAAAATTACCTTCAGGTTATGTGTATAAAGTGTATAGGAAACATAAATGACTTTCGTGTTTAGACTTTGGTCCCATCCCCAAAATATCTAATTATGTATATGCAAATATTCCAAAATCTGGAAAAATCCGAAACACTTCTGGTCTCAAGCATTTCAGATAAGGGGTACTCAACCAGTATGTTTATGTATTTACCAGTTATATACTGTACTATGTATAGCATATATAGGCATTGTCTTTCCCTGTAAAAATATTAATAAATCTTTTTTTAGATAAAAAATAAGAAGTTGTTCTAATATTCTCTGCCCATGCCCCAAGGGCATTCATGTGAGCTCCCTACTTTGGAGTCCTGGTTGATTCTGACCAAGTTCAGCAGTGTTCTGGCAATATATAAGATTTCCCTTCTAATTTTGGCAGGTTATCTTGTAATGGCGATTGGAACCACTAGCTTTCAAGGAGAATTAAATTGTTGTTCACTGTTAAAATCTGATTAGGGCATTTTATTATCTTGCCAGCAGGGATTTGGGTCCCAATCCCTTGAAACCAACTGCAGAATGGAGTGTTCAGGCCATGAAGATCCAGTTACATTAATTACTCCAGCGGTTCCCCATGAACTGCTATCTCTTCTAATCTAGCATGTTTCCAATAAAAGCCCTGTTCTTCCTTATAGCCTAGTGTTCCTTTCTTCCTATTTGAACTAAGAGATTAAACAATTAAAAAATTCTCCTGAGGCCAAATTTTTAATTTTAGATGGTGGATTGGAGTTTAGTGTTCTCTGCTGTAACCCATGGAGACCCGTGTTCACGTTTACAGACATGATAGTCAATTTGCAGGTCTGATCATAACTGGGATGAGCTTAGCTGCCATTCTCTGCTTACTTGAATCCAAGTAGTAAGCAGCAAATGGGCACAGAGGCTAGCCCTTTGTCATTCAGAGCTATTTCCACTGAACCGTATATTTTTTAAAGCCCCAGTAAGTCTGAATATGGCATATCCTATAGGGGCTAAATCCAAAAAAGAAACCTCAGTTTGTCAGTATTTCTTTCTCATGAGCTAGACTTTATTGCAACGAACACAACACTCTGCCATTGAGTGCCTAATACTGCTCGAGGACGGGTTCCAGAGGCTCAGTGTGCACCATTATGACACAGTTAAGTAAAACAGATAATCCCGTGGATGGTGATGTCTATAATTTGCATATCTCGTTTTTGAAGTTCAGTTTTCCCAGTTGCGGTTGTTGATTGTCTATAACTGTCACTTATTACCCAGGGTACAGTCCTTGATAGGATTGACTATAATGTTGAACAGTCCTGTATCAAAACCGAAGATGGCTTGAAACAGCTTCACAAGGTAATAACATATCTTTCCATAGTTGAGAATTTTAGGAACTTTATCAAATATCAAGAATTCATAAGACAGTTCTCCTCTATCGTAACTGTCTTCAGCATCCTTGTTTACACAACTCAATACAGTAGTGTGAAAATGTACGTCATTTTATTTAAAGCTGACTGTGTGGGCTGTTGCCGTTTTACTGCAGTTAGAGATTGTAAGTGTACCTCACACTTAGGTCTGAATTTCTGAGAACTCCCATTCGTAACACTAAACTCTAAAGGGCTTGGGGTTTTCGTCCTTTTAGAAAATATTTCATCCTTTCTGAGTCTTCTTGTTTTAGGAAATCAATTGAATGGGCATTTGCTAAAATATATGTTGAAAAATCTGTCTGCTTGTTGCTGCTGACTCAGGCGTCTCTTGTCGTGACACATTTCTGATGAATTGCTAGTAGAGAATCATTCTGGAGAAGATAAAAATCTAATTCTCTCTTTAATTACCACACCATATCTGTGTATTACCTTGAGAGAAGAGAAATTGGTTGAAGTGAGAGTAGACGCTCTCTTATTCTTCGCCAATAAGGTGGCTATTTCAGGGATGTTTTCATGATATTTGTTCATTTCTTTTTAAAAAATAGTTGGGAAGCATCTTAGAAATCTTGTAATCAGTTATGAGAAACATATGCATAAACTGCTGAGTGGCTCTCATATGTAACTAACTGGGTACATATTTTCTTTAAAAGGAATATAATAATGCTTCACAAATAAAATAAATTATGTCCATTTCTTTGTATCTTTGAGACCCAGTGGTGTTTCTAGCCATATAATGAGCATTTTTCCAATTCACTAATGTTCTACTCTGCTATTTTTCTGAAACCAGTCACTTCCCATAGCAGAGATAGCCCCATCTAATAATAGTATCAGGTTTACAAAAAGTCAGACCTTGCACAAGTCTGACCAGAAACCCTTAACTGTCTTTTCAGCGGGCTTGTTGCCACGTGCCTAGTGGGAATGAGACTCCATCATGATGGGGAAGAGAAGTCTTACCCTGTGTCTGCACAGGGTTTTTAAGCATTTAGATTAACTTGTTTGCCAAGCTCTGTATATTAAAATGAAAACTAACTTTAGTTTCTCACTCTATAATGCCCAGGTTTTGATATGCTGCTGAATTATGCATTGGTTTTGAAGTTTCCTAAATAAAAACTAGTGAAACACGTTTTGTAATATAACACAGATAAAGGGAAAAGCTTTCTCTGCAGGAGTGAACAAATCTAGTGGGAACTAAAAATTTTGTTTTAGATTCTACTTTATAAATCATTTTGAGAGGTTTCAAAGTATATTATTTAGTATTGGCCTCCCTAGTGTTCTGAGTTACTTATTAGAAAAGTAAGCATGCGCCGTTTCTCTCTCAAGTCCCACTGCTGTTGGTAGCACAGCTGGCCGTCTCCTTGGCAGCGGGCTCCTCTAAGGGTGACCGAGCCTTGGGAGTTGCTCACGTTGACCAGACTCTCAAGATGGCCTTACCTGTCCTGACGTTTCCTCCTGGCTGATGGGGGGGCTCCTCCAGGTGGGCAGGTAGACTCATACAAGAAACAAACCTACCAGTCAGAAGGCTGGGGGTCGTGGAGCTAGAACAGGAGAGACGGGTTATTCTTGCCAGGTCTTGACGTTCAGCTGTCTACAATAGCAGCATCCATAGCAGGGCAGGGCTTGCTGCCCCCGGGCGTGCTTAGGGACACCCTGCAACTCTCCTCTTCCCCAGCCCTCCTTTCTTAGTGTTCTGTGTCCATCACCAGCAATGTGGGAGCACTTAGGCATGTTTTCACCACAGGTGTGATGGAATTCCTGGTGCTCCCACCAAGCTTCCAGGGTGCAGTGTTTGGGTGGGGCCTTGTCCCCAGGTTGAGCTTTGGAAGCTCCTCTGTTGTGTCATTATTAATGCTGGGAGGACTTGCCACAGTTGTATTCTTTCTGCATATCACACTGATGGGGCACATGTACCTGCTTTTATTTGAAAGGATGAGTTTTGTTCTTGTTTCCAAATGTAGGGGAGGTAGAAAATGGGCCTCTTTGGGACTATCTGTTCCATACCTACTGATACGGTAACTCTAGACGGTTTCATTTCGTAGTGAAAGAGACTGCGTTCATTCAAGGAATGGTGCCCAGCAATAGGTGGCTGTCGTTGCAAGGGTGGGTCACGACAGTCTGTGGGAGTAGAAGTAGGGGGAACACAGTTCCCCCTTGATCTGGAAGCATAATCTTTGACTCCTCTGTCGGCCTTTGTTTTAACGGTGGATTTCCAACAAGTTCATTCCTAAGTCCAAGCTAAATAGGCAGCTCCAGAATCCTGGAACTCTTCTACTCACGGTGATTGGATTCTCTTGAATTCATGGAGGGACTATAATTGCGTAGCTTGTAGCAGAGATGTCAGTTACTGTGCAGATAAGTCCAGAAGCCTCAAACTATAAATGAGTGAGACTTGATTTGGTATTTTTGCGAAAATGACTGCCTTTTTTCCTTTCTCTCTTTGTAGGCAGAACAGTATCAAAAGAAGAATCGGAAGATGCTTGTGATTTTAATATTATTTGTCATCATCATTGTCCTCATTGTTGTCCTCGTCGGCGTGAAGTCTCGCTAAGTGGCATTGGGTTCTCATGTGTGCCGCATGTATGGGTGTCCCGGGCGTGAGAGGTCCCGCCAGCTGCCTGCAGAGGTGCAGCCACGAAGGACTCTCAGGCATCGGGGCAGAGGACCTTTCCATGGACCCCTCTTCACAGTCCTGCTCAAGCAAGGGGAATGGGCTTCCGTTTTTCCTTCTTTGTTGAGAATTTAAGGACCTTTGGTACTGTTGCAGAATAGAGGTTGAGTTCTATGATCAGCTTTAATATATATTTTTTTTAGGAAGAGAAAATGAATTGAAAGTTTACAGGCACTGTAGAAGCTGTTCAGTATTATATGTCTATATGCTATTTTTTTAGCAGTCATGTCTGAGCAGCATGTTAAAATGATTTTTGGAAAAATTTTTTTAAAACCATCTGGTTTTTAAGAAATTTGGTACCAAAAATTTATGAGTAGAGGCAAAAATGCCTCTTCATCTTTCTCTGTGTATTTTCCAGTTGAAAACAAACTAAGAAGTCCTTTAAGAATTTATAATCCGTTCCCCATTAACTTAATTTAGCTTTTCCATCACTGTTAATGATCAGAGTAACAAAGTGTGAAAAATAAGAAACCATCATTGATGTTAATTAACACATTTAGATGGGCCAGTTAAAACAGCTTCATAAGTTTAAATTAATTTTAAGTGGAATATTCCTCATTTAAAATTTTTGCACTGCATTTTCTGTAAACCAAAAGGGTTTACTAAGCAAAACCACCTAAATTTAAAAGTTGGTGATTTGAATGAACCTCACATTAAAGGAAGCTTGACAGTTTCATGAAAGTCACCAGATTAAGCCAGTGTGCCCCTGGGTATCCCCAGCCATCCTACTCAGCCCATTACTTATATGCTAACTACATAATGACCTGTTCAAACCAGACTCCATTTAATGAACTGTGAATTTACACAGAGGCCATTTTAAATGGGTCACCCCATTTAGGATTAGTGGATCTCAAATTATTAACCAAACATCACTCCATTTCAAAGTAAAATATTCTGCCATTGACTTGATCTATTGGCTCTTCCATTGCCACTTAGCAATGCCCAGAAAGTAGCCATATTCCCGAGGGTTGTGGAAATCCTGACTAGGAAACGCCATGTTTGTGTGAATGTGGATCAGGACTTTTGTCATTTACCTGCCTATTATCAATATGGTGCTTGAATATATTGCTGGAACCGTAGAATAATGTGGAAAGTGGTAACTTTAAAAACCGAAGTTGTTTATGTTTTATTGGCCTTGTTTTGACACCAGTATAGTTTGAATGGTCTTTGTGTAATTTTTGATAGCTTTTCCATTGTTTTTGCTTCCTTTAAAAGTTTAAGAAGAGCATGACCTCATTAAATGTGTTACGTTTTATTTGGACCAGTCACGTAAAATGTTTCTCTAGAATTGACTTTGAGGTTGTTTCTGGAAATCTAAACTCAAGTCCAGAGATTCAAGTTGTCCAAACAGGTCATGGGCTTAACACTCAAACCCCCGCCCCAGCCTTCCCTTCCCAAGTCGATGCCTCCAGACAGCCGCTGGTTTTCTTCCTGCCAGTGTGGCTGTAGAATGACAATGACCTGACGGTGTCAGTTCAGGAAACAGCGTGGTACTCCCTGACAAACATCTCTTAGGAAAGAGGGTCAGAGAATAAGAACCCAGTGACGACTCAGTCACCTCTGAAACGGGGGGCTTCAATCCTGAGGTCACTGTGGGCATCCTTTAGTCTCAGCAGACTTTAACCGTGGGTAGTTAGACCTGCTGCTTGGGAATGGGGCTGTACAGCTTGGGGGAATTGCCTCAAAAACAGTCTACAGGGGTAATACTGGATTCTTATTAAAGCTTTTCAAAACGCTGAGTCTTGCCCTTGAAGGGAAGTGACCCTTTAAGAAAGGATCACCGTTTATTTATATTTATTTTCATCGAATAGGGTGATTAGAGTCGGTTTTTGTCCCCCACCCCATTTGGGTAGAATGATGGATCTGATTAGAAACTATCTTAAGGATCTCATGTTGGGATGAGGGAACTGCCTCATTCTGCCTAAAGGCAGTGCAGTCCCAGCTAAAGCTGTCTGCTGCGATGACTGGTATCCCTGGGCAGGAAACGAACAGACACAGCCTAGAGCTGGCCCCAGAGCCTGGGTACTGACTTGCTGGGGTCCTCAAACCACTGTATTTTTCTTTTGAGCCTGTACTTGGGGAAAGATCGGTAGCATTTGAGGAGGTAAGAGAAAATAATCATGTCCTGGTACCTCAGGGTTTGTTTTCCTCTGAACAAGGTGGACTCCTTTCCCTGCCAACAGCCATTATCCACGGGCGTGTTGTGCTCTTCTGGTCCCTGTTGGGCTGTGGAGGTCATGATTGCCCAGTCCAGTTTCTCCCTGGCCTGGGATGCGCCCTGGGGAAGAGGCCCATCTGGGAAGGGTCCTTCTGGACACGTGCCCCCTTTAAAGTGTCCTGGGGTGGCTCTGCTTGAGCGGAGCTGGGAGGCAAAACAGAAACGTTTACCCTCTGTTCTCCAAAGCTCCCGATCTTTCCTGAGATTTGTAACTGAAAACTGCTGTCTCTTGTTTGTTCATTTTGGGAGTTGGTGGTGCTGGCTGGGCCATGCCGTGTGAAGCAGTGTGTGTCTCTAATTTAACAGATTTACTGCTTTCTCTGCTAATTGAGAGAGCATTATTTATTTGTTTTGACACAAGTGCTTTCAGTGTTTTATCCTAGCTAATGGCTTCTTAAAGGTAATAAAACCCTTCCAACCTAATTGGTCAGATTAAGACTTTTTTTCTTGTATGATTAAATAAAGCAATTAGTGAAGCGCTTCTATCCAAAATGACTTTTTTTGTCCATTTTTAAAACTAATTTACTGTTACTGGAAATTTTTTGTACAATAAAGCAATCATACAGATTAAAGAACATCCTGCAATCCTAGTATTAATTTTAACTTCGGATGCATTGTGTTAGGGGAGGTCCCAACCAATTTTGTGATCTTTTGGGCCAATGAATGCTTGTTTTGTGCCTGAGGGTGTCTCTGTCTGAAAGTTGATCTGTCTAGTGGACACTTTCACAGGGACCCGTCTATTTGCTATCCAATATACAAAAAGGGAAACTGCCTAAAAGGCAGATAATTATTTTTCTTATGAAAACATACCAAGAAACATTTGAAAATCTTGACATAAAGCTGCTGGTGCTGTGTTGAGAAGTATTAATAATTCTTACACACAGGCTGCAGGAGACTTGACTTTCTGAATGACTTTGAGTGTTTCCTGTCCTATTACACCAAAAACTTTAGGGATAGTGTTTGCCAGTTGAACACAAAGCCAACACTGCGTTTCCCCTCAAATGTGTGTGGGGGGTGTGGGGGTCCTCCTCAAAGACTGGGCCAGCCGTTTGTCATGATGCTTGGCTTTCACATATGTACACCTGGTGGCTGATACGGTCATCGAGGCGTGATGGGAGTATATATTTTATTTAGCTAAACCACAGAGGTGATGCATACAAAAACAGGAGTTGTTCCAGGTAGTCCCGTTGCACGTCAGGCATTTAGTCTTGAGATGCTACCGTTGCTCGTGGCAGTTCTCAAAGCCTATTGACAAACCACACAAAAGCAGCAGCTTCCTCCTGTTGTGCTCTTGCCTTGTTTTTTGACTCAAAATGCATCTCCCCAACTTGCACATCAACTATTGGCTCTATCCAAGAATTAATCCACCACCCTCAAAGGATAGATGTTTGCCGTAGGGCTCAAGAACATTCTGAGCAGTGGTAATATTAATACTGAAGAAGTCCCTCGTCCTGAGGGGGACTGCCTGCGTGAGGGTGCAACACACATGTGAACTGTACAGTATGTGCAGTTCTTGATTGGTAACCTCTTGGGTTATGTTCCCAACTGAGTCTTTGGTGGCCCAGTCATGAAATGGCGCCACAAGAGTGTGCGGATCCAGCGGGAGACGTCGCCGCTGAGTGAGGAGCCACGATGACTCAGACCCTGGCCTGGAGGTGTGACTTGCCTGGAGACCTGGAAGTGGTGGACCTTTCCGTGTCCCTTTGAATGCTTACCTTGACTGTAGGAAAACAGGCTGGATACAGATTTGCTCTGCTAATTTTAGTGAACATCCTTTAAGAAGTCTGATCATAACCAAAGATTTGAGCAATCTAGGATTCTTCCTGGCCTGTCTGCCATAGCTGTGTACCACAGCGAGACAACTTACCTAGCTCGGCACAGCTTGTATCTGAATTTAATAGGACAGCATGTTATTCTACATGCTGCCTTAATTTTGATCATTAGGATCCCTTACTTTAGTCAAACATGGGAACCATATGGAGAGAACTTTCACAGAAGGGGATGATCAGTGGTTGGGTGTGGGGAAGACAGGTCAACACCAAGAATTCCTGCTTCTCAGTGGTTCTAATTCACTGAGTAGTTATGGTAACTTTCCATCTCTTCTAAGATTTAGGTGGGCAGACTTGGTTAACAGATCTGATGTTAGCTGTATTTCAGAATTGAGAACGGTGCATGCATATAAATGTGTGCCTAAAATTGTACATCTTTGGGTACATTAGCCCTTAAAAGCTAATTTCCTTTCCAAATTTTTTGACCACCCAGATGCCACCTCTAACCTTGTTGCCTGATGTTTTTGTTTAACTCCATTTTGAAACTGAGGGAAAACAACCTCCTCCAAAAGGGCAGGTATTAGAATCAACTAATGGGGGCCCAGGTGGCATGCGGAGATTTTCAGCTCGTATGAAAATGTTTCCGATTTAAGACTCAAGAGTTAGATGGTGGGCGTCAGCTGTGGGCATCTTGTCCCCAACTCCACACCACCCTGGGTCAGACGTCTGGGTTTTCTTACTACACAAAGACACATTCCACAGAGTCAAATGGCAGAGACTTGTGCACAATTATCTGGTCAATTGAGGCAAAAGAAAATAATCATTTGTCCAATTGTCCAAATTAGCTCTCTGGACTGTCCTGAATGCGCTGGATAATTGTGCGGTTCTCCACTTCGGCGCCATAATCTGGCTAAAACGGACCATTTCGATGAGGCTCCATTCAACACCACGCACATTTAAATCGGGCTCAGTTAAAATAGACCACTGGGCTTAGCATTTTCTGTTTGTCAACTATAACGTTATAATTGCTCGTAGCTAATCATCCAAATTCCGCCATTAGCAATAGCCATCGCTCTCGTTTTATAGATGTCACGGAGGCAGAGGACTCTGGTTTGCATCATTTGATCTCTTTTCCTCAGAGGAAGCGCTGAGGGAATCAAATGTTGTTGTTGTTGTTGTTTCAGCTCGGTGTTCTGACCCAGGACACTGTAATAGACCTCCATTGTCATCAACTGTGGGGCAGGAGAAGCCACGGGGGGCCTCACCCAGGTCACCTAGCCCTGGAACCACTGGCCTTCTGGTTTCCAGACCAGCGCTATTTCTGCCTACGCCATCTTAATTGTTCATTTCTTTCCATAAAATTAAATGACCTTCTTCAAGAAAGATTTAATGGTCAAGATGTGGTTTGGTAAAAAGCTTCCTCGAGGATTTTTTTCCTTATACAAAGATGAGACCGGCTGAGGCTACGAGAGATTTGCAAACAGTGGCATGTCATTACCCTCAGCTCAGGTTTTGTATAATTGGTGCGAAGAGATCACCGCCGATGAATCCGCCTGCTCCCGAGCAGAGAAGAACGCTTCCTGTGTGACGCGACTTGGCGTTCGCACACGTATGTTTGTGGCTGTTTAGGAAAGGTGTATATACATAAAACACTTACCGAGATGGATGATGCCATTTTAAAGTTGTAAATAATAAAAAATAGTCTTGAGCAGAACTGGGTTTACAATCGCCTGAGAATGCAGCACTTCATTTCAACAGTATGCAATGGCTAGAAATTGATTTTTTTTAAATCCAATTAAGCCTCAAGGTTGGTTATCCATTTAAAAGGTCGGATGAGTTAAGCAATGACAGTACCTTCAGTTCATGCTAATAATTAGATTTACACAGAACTCGGGCACTTATAGCATGCCTCATGGAGGCATACATTTTGTGTCTGTGCACAGCAGTGAGCCACCAAAGCCCCCAGCCATGTGCGGCTACACCAGCAGAGCCTGGACCAACCCCGACGTGGGGAGCCCTACGCTGGCTGCCAGCCCCGTCCCAGTCCCCCCAGAGAGCGGTGGTCTCAACAGACACCCGTGTCTCGCTGTACCGACCAGCCCCACTTTTCTGTGGCCCCGAGAGTATCGGGAAATGGAAAGTAGCCTCTCATTTAAAGGGGGGAAAAATGTATACGCTACTTGGTTTCATGTGCTTCCAAGTTTATAATGTAACAAATAAACCCTGTCTTAAAAATAGTACTTTATAGTGTGCATTTACTATGTATTCCTAACATGTTAAGGAAAAGTCTTCGAAATGTCTTTTTACGGTTCGCATAGGTAATGTTTAAGTATCACTGAATTTATGAAGATGTTAGGAAAACCACGAAGCTGATTGGAATGCTTTTTGCTCTGTTTGGGTTATGTCACTCAGGTTTCGTAAATCACTGAGAACGGATAAGTGATCTTATTTCAAATCTAGCATTTTAACCTGCTTTGTAATATAAGTAAGGTTGGTGCATTTCAGTACTTTCCATCCATTACTATGAACCAGCCCAAAATATGGAACCTTCCAGATTTAGCAAGAAAAAAATATTGAATTTCCTTCTCACTGCCCTTAAAAAAAAAAAACCTACCAATTTCTGGTTAGTTTTTCCTTCCCTTGCCCCTTCCTCGCTCTGCTCAGCTGCCAAAGTCCTCAGCAACAGATTTATGATTCTTTTTTTACTTTTTAAAAGATCGACATTCAGATACTACAGATAGACGCGTAATAAACACAAGGGTGTTTCTGGAAAAAATGTGACTCAGGTTTTTGAAGATTGAATCATTTTCAATGTACTAGAGAAACATACTATTTAAAAGGATCCTGTAAGTGAAGGTTTTCCTAAAGAAAAGATTTCTTGATCAAAATAAACATTTACCCCCTAATTTTGCTTTTCTATAAGTCTCCATTTTCCTATGTTGAGTTTGCATAAAGGAATGTGGAACCACATTTGGTCTGTTAATTGTTTCTCTTTTCCTCCTTCCCGCAGCCTCCCATCCCAAGGCTTCAGGTCTTCAACATGCCCTTGAAAACTTTTGCAACTACAAAAATAATTTTGCTGGTGTTCAGAAGTAAATAGGAATTTAGTTCCCGAGACATGAGGGTTATTACTGTCTTACACTGTGCCCTTCCTGGGAGAATAATTTAGGCTGCTAGAACAGCTAGGGGCCTCAGAGAGCAACTAGTTCAGCCCCCTCATTTTATCGAGAAGTCCTAAAAACTGATGTTAGAAGGAACGCTTTTTGTTGTTAATAAATGGTTCTGCCGGCACATTTTTATTAACACAGTCTCTCATCCCACCGATACCAGAAAGTAAAAACACAGTGTTTGCAGATGAGGTTACAAAATGTACTTTTCAAGCAAAGCAGGAAAGATTACATACAGTATGCTGCCTTTTGTGTAAGATCTGTGAATATATATAATCTTATTTCTTTCAAAAAGAAACAGGAAAGATAAACCAAAAGCAAATAAAAATGGTTGCACATGGGGTAAAAATGTTATCTATAAGGGTTAGCGGGAAAGGGGGAAGGGACAGGGCTGGGGGAGGCTTCCCTGAGCATTCCTTTGTACAGCTTTGACTTTTGAACCATGTCAATGTTTGTGTATTCAGAAAAGAAAATGATAAAAGAATGAAAGCAACAAATCCCTTACATCCAATATGAACACATGAACCTGAATGTACTTCACATTGATAAACCACACAAACATTGAGTCAATTTTGAATGTATCAGTAGGATATACTCTTAAGAACAAAAAGAATTTGAAAGTCTTGACCTTCATGTTGTCGGTTTGTTGTCAGGTGTGGAGGCTGTGGGCGAGTGTTGCAGACAAAAGCAAGTGAGTGTCCATGGGGGGCTTGGGAGCTGAGGTCCTCGCCATGAGGAGAGGGTAGATGGCAGGTGAGCAAGAGCCCTGTAGTGTGGGATTTGAATGGGAGGAATCAGCGTGAACCCATGGGATTACAAAGACCAGATCCTACCTCTGTCCTCCCAGAGGACCAGAAGCAATGAAACTCGTGTAGCAGTGAGCATGCCAGCTCTCAGAGCTGGGTTCCCACCCCAAAATTGCCCCCACTGAATGGAGCCTGGGTTTTGTGGAGAAATGGCTGACTAGGTTTGGGGCAAGGAAGCCTGGGAATCATCCCACTGTTCCAGAACTGGCAAAAGTCCTCGAAAACTGCTAAGAACATGTCAAAAAGACACAGGAGGCAGCCTGATGGGGCTCTTGCTGGCCCAAGTGGGACACCTGGAGTGGTGACACTTAATGGCACACACATGCACAGGTTCGTGCCCCAGGCAGGCCTGGCTGCACGGGCCCGCACCACTGCAGTCACGAGGGCCCTGCCCTGCTTTAATGCTCTGCTGTTGCCATCTCAAAATTGGTTTGTTTTTTTTTAAAGAGGCTCCACATTTTCCTTTTGCCCTGGACTCCACAAATTATACCGCCAGTCCTGGGGACGGGGGAGGTCTTGCTAGAGAATACCTGGTAAGAAATGTCGAAGGGAGGCTAGAGCGACAAGATCACCACATTGCAACCAGCACTTGATTCAGGCAGAATCATCGCTGGACACCGAAGACACTGGGGAAAACGTTGTTGGGACCCAGAACATTCTAATAGTCTTAAAGTGTCACTCCACAGATCATAAAGAGCAAATTGATTTTAATTCTATTAATTATAAAAGGAGACATGCACTTTTACCACGAAGAGATCTGGCAGACCCGGCTTGGCCAAGAATGGGGACGTGGATTCTGTGCCTCCTGGTGAGCGCAGTGGGAACCACAGCAGGTATTTTTGCCAAAAACGTTTAAGCCGAATTTAATCATGAGGAAACAGATGAATCCAGACTGAGACCTTCTACCGGACATGTCAATGTCATGGAAGACAAAGGCAGGGATTGTTCTGGATTAAAGGAGGCCAGAGAGGTTTGACAATCAAACGGAATGCCTGATCCTTATTTGGCGTCTGGATTTAAAAAGAAAAAGCCATGAAGGACATAGGAAAATTAAGGAAATTTCAATTTCTTTGAAATTGGATAATAGTATTGCTTCAGTGTTAAATTTCCACGAGTGTGATCAGGATATTATGGCGATTATATGGGCTAGTGTCCTTGTTCTTAAGAGGTACACACTGAGGTAGGAATAAGTATGTGCAACTTACTTTAAATGGTGCAGGGAAAAAATATATGGACACACATACATCCCCACGTGTGCATGTGGACAGGCGTAGCTCACTCTATTGCAGCGGTCTGGAACCAAGCCCACAATATCTCTGAGCTATGCCTGAATATATATATATATATGTATTTTTTATATAGATATAAATAGTATATGTATGAATCTAGGTGAAGGGTATACATGTGTTCATTATACAGTTTTTAAATTTTTCCATAAGTTAATTAATTTTTCAAAAAGGTTTCTATAGAAATGTGCTCTTCATAGCAACGAGCTCCTTTTCATCCCTTCGGGGAACACTTATTATAAATCCAGGTGGCACGTCTGGTACCACACGTCACAAAAGGTAAAGGTAAATGCAGGCACTCCCTGACAGCAGCACCCAGGTCACGGTGGGAGACGGCACAGATGTCCACAGACAGCGTCGTGGAGGGAGGTGATGGACGCTGAGCCCGCCTGTGCCTCACGCAGCAGCAGGTGTTCTCAGCCGGGAGGGAGCCCTGCCTTCATTTCACATTCGGCCTGACTGAGGCGCCTCCACTGGCTCTCAGTTACCGAGGTCAAGTCCAAACTCTGAGGCTCAGTGTGTATCTTGTGCACTTTATGTCCAGCCACGTGAGCTTTGGATGGTGCCAGGATGGACCATGTTCTTTGATACTTCAGGCCTTTGCATGAACGATTCCTCAGTTAGGGATAAGAATGCCTGCCACGCTTCGACCCGTCCCTAAGACTCAGCGCAAAGCCTCATCCTAGTCCGAGGGGCCTTCCCTGACTCAGTCTTCTCCCAGTGACTGGATCTCTGGATTTTACTGACATGTTTGTGGTATATTTGTTCCTCTTTCTTCTCCCCTGACACATACAGGTGCATATACAAACACAGACACACACAAATATGCACACACACACACCCCATTGCGTCCCCAAAGCCTGACAGGGCCTGGAGCTTTTCAGAACTGATGTTCAATAAATGGATGTTGAATGAATGAATATGCCAGAAAGCATGAAGCAAGTGCACCAAGGAAATGAATGTTTCTTTGAAATATCCGATATAATAAGATCCAGGAGCCCCACGGAGATCAGGGGAGTCTTAAGCAGGCACTAGGAGAGTTTACATGGTGAACTTTGGCATGAAACTAACACATAAATGCACATTTCAGACACCTACAGCCATCTTACAGGACACGATTTCACCAATGTGTCCTAGAATGTGAAATGTACTAAAAAACTTCCAAATAAGTCCTGGGAACTTTATTCTGAATTCTTCCAGAAGTTTTTAATCTTTTCTTCAACTTTTGAGCTAAGTCTGAACACCCAGTTAAGTGTGGAATGGATCTGGAGTCATCAAAAACATAAGTTGCTTCTTGGGTTGCATTAAAGATCTGGTAATTTGTTTTAAACTTTCATTTTTTAAGGAAAATTAAATAGAGGTGAATTTTTCATTGACAGTGAAATATATACTAAGCCATGGATTAATATGTTCATAAAAATTTATCTAAACAAAGTGCTGCCTGTCTTATTTATGTTAAAGTCTGTAAAGTCTGCAGTGAAAGGGGAAAGTACTTTCCTGGAATATATTTGTATCTGTCACAAGCTGCATCTTGAGGAAATTGGCAGGCATTTGAAGTGGAATAATTCCTTAGCGTTCTGTTTAGTTTGGATTTCTTCAATTCAGGGATGGCTTAAAACCAGAATCACCAATATTTGCTTTAACAAGCATCTAACATTTTTCTCTTGCTTTGTGTGTAATAAGTGCTCAATAAATGTTGGTTGAATTGAATCATCTTGTTCCTCCTTCCTTGGGGGTGTCGGGGTTATTTGGTCTATTCTCCAAAACAGAAGAATTCTAAAAGGAAAATAATCTCCAAAATGACCTCTCCACAGACAGTTTCTCTCATCTTCCCACTCCTTGTACACAAAACTGCTTAGATTAGCTTTCTGAAATGCTTCTTGGATCCCTCTTCGGTCTGCCAAATTCTATGGCATGAACCAAAGACTCCAGTCTGTCTCCTCACCCACTCTTCCTCGATTCTACCGGAAGCCTCTGTTCCAGCCACACTGGCTTCAGGGCCTCCTGGACACGACCTGCGTCCGTGTTTTCTCCCGGGACGCTCCCACGTGAAATGCCTCCCCTGACCTCTCGGGCAGCGGGAGTCCTATCTCATCAGTTGGGGCACAGACTCAGTCTCCCACCCTCCGGGAGGATCCCCCCAAGCTGTCTCAGTCCCCCTATGGAGCACTGTGTGATTGTCTGCAATGTATTTGCAAACAGAAAAAAGAGTGATACATCTTCATACACGCTCTTAGTACCCTTTACAAATGTGTGAAAACATTCAGCTGCTGTAAAATCTTTTGAAAGAAAATAAGATCCAATTAACGTTGACTTTTATGTCGGGAAAGCCAAGGGTTTCAAAGGAATTCCTTTCACTCATTTAACAGCTATTTTTTTAGCGCCTGCTCTGTGCCAAGCACTGGAGGGGAAAAAAAAAAAAAGAAGACAAAAAGACCTGCCTTCAGGAAGCTGAAGCTCTAGACTATGTGCTGTTTCTGAGGGTCTGCCCCGCCGCACCCTGCTGGGAACCAGGGCTCAAAGCTGAGGAGGAGACGTGGAGGGAGAGGACGAAGGAAGATGACAGTGTGGCTTGGAGTGGGCTGCCAGGCAGGAAGGGGAGGCAAGCTGGGAGGTCAGTGGCAGAAAGCTTCCAGTGCCACACATGGGACTTGGCTTAGCTATTTTTTGTTGTAAGGTTGATAATGAAGAAGAAACTCAAAGTAAGAGGAGTGGCGAGCGGAAGTAGCTAGAGGTCACAGAGAGAGGTGCCAACCAAAGGCCCATCATGAGCAGTCAGGTTGTGGGCAGCACCAGGGAACAGAGCTTTATGTTTAAATGACTCTGGGGTAGAGCTTCCTCAGCTAGGTCATCATCCCCTGAACCTGGTGTCTTAGCCTCAGTAGAAGCCAGGACCTCGACAATGGCACATCTACCTGGTGCACCTCCACCACCCAGCGCTCACACCCCCAGACAGGCCTTTCCTCCCCAACGAGAGGTGACCAAGCCGCCCCACTCCCTCATCTCATCTCTCCTGCCCCTGCTCTCTCTCAGGGGGTGGGGGGCAGTGGGGACAGCTTAGTCAGACTGTTGCCCGATGACCCTTCTTGCAAAGCGGTGGGTTGGGGAAGGGCCCCCCACTCAGCAAGGCAGTGCCTGGAATTGTCCTTGGCCGTCTCAGAAGCAGTGAGCTGGATGGAAACCCCTGTCACCTCCTCACATCCAGGACAGTGCCTAGCAAATGGTGTCTGACAAACGTCAAGGAACCGATTATGAAATGAGGAGGAAGTGACTGTTAACCTTGTGCCCACCATGCCAGCCAGTAGGGCCTTGGAAGGCCGCAGGAGCAGGCCCAAATCCAGGAATCGCCAAGCCAATCCCAACCCAATGTTGGGGGCCACGTGTGTGGTGTAGAAGGGGCGGCCCTGTCCTGTGGGGTCCCAGGCGACAGCCAGGGGCAGCTCAGAGACCTTTGAGGGGACTGCTTGGCGCGGCCTAGCGTCTTCCTGGCGGGAAGTGCTTCGGGCTGGCTTGAGGTTGGGCCCCAGACCGCTGAAAGTCGGGCCCCTTCCCGGAAGCGACTCCGAGGCCCGGTCGCCTGCGCCCGAGCGGCCCGGCCACCTGCTCGGGGCTGGGGCGGCGCCACTGGCGGCCGGGCTGGGCCGCTCAGGCCCTGCGGGCGGGCAAGGCCTGCTCGGGGCCTGCTCGGCTGGGCCGCCCGCGCCCTCCCGCCCTGCT